>NC_068425.1:395000-995000 GCF_023373465.1 Oncorhynchus keta
TGAGCAAATTATATTCTACTTTATTTTTAATGGCAAGCCAGACCAGACAAAATTAAACGTGCCTATTTATATAATTAATATGAATTCAGAGGGCTGAAATGTAAATATTAAAGCATTGAACCTTTCACTAAAGGCTTCAGTCATACAAAAGTTGTACTTCAATCTGAACTGGTTTTCCAGCAGATTAGTAAGAATAGCTCATCACGCGTTCAAAAAAGCCTTTTTTCCTTTTATTCAGATTACAACACCTTTCGGTTATTTGAAAATGAAATAATCTCTAGCATATCCCTATTTTTGAAACAAGCCATGGAAAGCTGGTTGCAATTTCAGTTTAATCTAAGTTAAAAGACAGAACAAATATTACAACAAATATTATGGTCAAACTCCTATACTAATTGATACAAAAAATATATATTTTATTTTTGGAAAAATCATATAATTATCTAATCTTTGTTAATAATATCATAAATGCAGCTGAGGGAGTTATGTCACACATACGGCTAACATTAATATACAGAAATGTCTGCTTTTATTCAAAACTACAGCCAACTGATTGCAGCATTACCACTGGCCCTACATTAGACCAAAATTGGTTAAAGAAAAAATAATTATACCAGTTTCATTTAAGGACTAAAAAATGGACAGCTGCGCCATTAAAGGTTGCAAATTAGTTGGGAAGAGATTTTCAATGTGCCGATTCCATGGCACGTGGTTTATGAACTGATGGATTCAAAACGTATAGTTGTCCCATTTTAAATTATTTTGCTAAATTCTTGCAACCATTAAAATGTTATGTATATGGGGGAAACATCCATCCCAGCTCTATAGATTTTGCTGTGGGGATACAGAATCATTAGATCACTTGTTTTGGTACTGTCCATATGTAGTGTGTTTTTGGTCACAGGTTCAGAAATGGCTTTACAATGTTTACCTGGAGACAGCACTGCAAATGGCACTGCTGGGTGACTTGAAAAGCCATAGTCAATCAATCAATCTAATAATACTCCAAGTAAAAATGTTCATCTTTAATTTCTTTCTATGAGAAGAGAAAGGTTCAGGACTTTTATGAAACATTACAGCAGAGTTGAAAAATATTTGGGAATGAGATTGATGGGAGGATTTGAGGGTAACAAGAAGGGTGGTACAAAAAAAGACAACTAATGTCAAATATTCTGTGACTGTATATTTTATGTATAAGCTTTAAGTAGAGGCCTAAGTATTGTTGTCCATTAGATTACTCCTATTAGGGGAATAATAATAAATGGGAAAATTATAAAACATATGGGGGATTGGAAATTATGAAGACAATCTTCAATATTCAAGCTGATCTACTCCCTAAAAAATACAAATAAATACATACATTGTAGTGGAAAGCAATATGGAAGATTCCTACTTTGCCTGTGTTTTCAGATCAGTAAAGATGAAGGATTAGAAGCCACTTAAATGAGATGTACCTACCCAATGCCACATGGAGATGTGTTGATATCCTGTAGCTACTTCCTCCAATCTAGTCCAGTGTCTCGTTTTGGGTTTCAGTGAGACTTTGTTTCCTCCTGCAGGTGATGTACTGTAGCAACGAGTGTCGGCAGGCTGCGGCAGACCAGTACCATCGGGCCCTGTGCCTAGGCACCTCCCAAGAGGACCCAAACCACCCCATCAGCAAACTAAAGGATGCCTGGAGGTGAGAGATGGATTTTCTGTTTAATTGAATACCACTAGATGGGGCCCATATTTTTCTTGGGCTGGATTTAATATTTTTACTAGCTGTCAAATCCTTGCTTCCTAATTTCCTCTAATTCCTCACCTCCCTCTCAAAGCACCCTCCCTTGCAACTAATTAGATTTGTGTAAACGAGGACGAGAAAGCAAGGATTTGACAGCTAGTAACGTTTTCAAATCCAGCCCCAGTAATATTTTGTCTGTGATTTCTGCAGTATGAATTGACATTGTCCCTTATCTGTCCCCTAGGAGCATGCACTACCCTCCTGAGACCTCCAGCATCATGCTCATGGCCAGGATGGTGGCCACTGTCAAACAGGTGTGCCTCCTCTGCCTCAGCCTTTTTTGTTGTTGAGCTTCTCCAGTTCCAAAGTGGGTTGTACTTTGTATTTGCATTCTGTCTTTGTGGTGAATGTTAGTTTGAGATTAAGGTTTTTGGAGATTGAAAGATCTTCACAATGCCTGGAGAAGCATTTAACCTGTCAGTTTGATATAATAAACCTATATTCTTTGCATACCTGTGCATAATATGTATTTCTCAAACATAATAATAATGTTTGAATAATTTGTGTCATGCAGGCCCAAGACAAAGGGCACTGGCAGAAGCTGTTCTCTCAATTCTGCAGCCGTGCGGCCAACGAGGAGGAGGAGATTGCACATAAGCTGCTGGGAGAGAAGTTCCAGGTAAGCATAGAGATAATGACTGTGTCTACAAATGTTAGCTACAAGCTGTTAAATCCTTGCTTCCCGCATCCTTGATTCCTAAATTCCCCTTAAGGCTCATTGGAGGAGGTCTGAGGAAAGGACCTTGGAACACTCCTCCAATGTGCTTTGAGAAGAATTGAGGAAACCAGGTTTGAGCTTCACATTTTTTTTTTTAATGTGGTCAGTATTACCTTTGAGTCACCATTGGAATAGATTTTAAAACGGTTACTTAATGACTGTTACCTTCATTTTGACATATTGTATTGGGTTTGTAGGGGCAGTTGACCGTACTACGAACCCTGTTTACAACGGCACTTTACGACGATCATCTCAATCGGGTGAGTAGGGCACCATTTCCCCTTTCTCAACCAATTTATTTATAGACAAAGTCGTGGCCAAAAGTTTTGAGAATGACACAAATATAAATTTTCACAAAGTCTGCTACCTCAGTGTCTAGATATTTTTGTCAGATGTTACTATTGAATACTGAAGTATAATTACATGCATTTCATATGTGTCAAAGGCTTTTATTGACAATAATATGAAGTTAAGAGTCAATATTTGCAGTGTTGACCCTTCTTTTTCAAGACCTCTGCAATCTGCCCTGGTATGATGTCAATTAACTTCTGGGCCACATCCTGACCGATGGCAGCCCATTATTGCATAATCAATGCTTGGAGTTTGTCAGAATTTGTGGGTTTTTGTTTGTCCACCCGCCTTTTGAGGATCGACCATGCGTTCTCAATGGGATTAAGGTCTGGGGAGTTTCCTGGCCATGGACCCAAAATATCAATGTTTTGTTCCCTGAGCCACGTAGTTATCACTTTTGCCTTATTGCAAGGTGCTCCATCATGCTGGATAATGCATTGTTCGTCACCAAACTGTTCCTGGATGGTTGGGAGAAGTTGCTCTCGAGGAATGTGTTGGTACCATTCTTTATTCGTGGCTGTGTTCTTAGGAAAAATTGTGATTGAGCCCACTCCCTTGGCTGAGAAGCAACCCCACACATGAATGGTCTCAGGATGCTTTACTGTTGGCATGACACAGGACTGATGGTAGCGCTCACCTTGTCTTTTCCGGACAAGCTTTTTTCCGGATGCCCCAAACAATCGGAAAGGGGATTCATCAGAGAAAATAACTTTACCCGAGTCCTCAGCAGTCCAATCCGTGTACCTTTTGCAGAATATCAGTCGGTCTCCTGGAGAGAAGTGGCTTCTTTGCTGCCCTTCTTGACACCAGGCCATCCTCAAAGTCTTTGCCTCAACTGTGTGTGCAGATGCACTCACACCTGCCTCCTGCCATTTCTGAACCATCTCTGTACTGCTGGTGCCCCGATCCCGCAGCTGAATCAACTTTAGCAGACGGTCCTGGCGCTTGCTGGACTTTCTTGGGCGCCCTGAAGCCTTCTTCACAACAATTGAACCGCTCTCCTTGAAGTTCTTGATGATCTGATGAATGGTTGATTTATGTGCAATCTTACTGGCAGCAATATCCTTGCTTGTGAAGCCCTTTTGTGCAAAGCAATGATGACGGCACATGTTTCCTTGCAGGTAACCATGGTTGACAGAGGAAGAACAATGATTCCAAGCACCACCCTCCTTTTGAAGTTTCCAGTCTGTTATTCCAACTCAATCAGCATCACAGAGTGATCTCCAGCCCTGTCCTCGTCAACACTCACACCTGTGTTAACGAGAGATTCACTGACATGATGTCAGCTGGTCCTTTTGTGGCAGGGCTGAAATGCAGTGGAAATGTTTTTTGGGGATTCAGTTCATTTTACATGGCAAAGAGGAACTTTGCAATTCATCTGATCACTCTCCATAACATTCTTGAGTATATGCAAATTGTCATCATACAAATTGAGGCAGCAGACTTTGTGAAAATTAATATTTGTGTCATTCTCAACTTTTGGCCACGACTGTACATGTTTTTCGAGCTGGTACTTAGCTACTTCTTCGCTCCCAGTAGACAAGACTGTAAAATAATGTCTTTGATTGAACAATTTCTTATGGACATGTGTGATTATGATGCAGATAGTTTATGCTATAAGGTGTGTCCTTGCATGTTACAGTGGTTTACACCTGAGGGATTTCGTTCCCTCTTCTCCCTTGTGGGGACCAATGGTCAGGGTATAGGTACCAGGTAAGGTTAATCTCTAAATCTCCAACTCATAAATAATGCACTGTGCCATTAGTCTGAATATTTTTCAATTTAAAGTGCTGACATTGTTTCTTATGTCTCGTTATCTAGTTCTCTCAGCCAATGGGTTCATGCATGTGATGCTTTGGCGCTGACGAGCCAGCAGAGGGAGCAATTGGATTCCTTCATTGACCAACTATACAAGGATGTCGAGAAAGGTCACAATTCCCTCCCTACACTCAAATACAGTGCCGTTTCCTGTGACATCTGTACCGTTTGAGGAATACTGCGGAAAACTGTCTGATAAATAGATTTGAGTCTAAACCTACATTACCAAGAAAGTTCTTCAGAGGCTTTGTACAGCTCACATTTTTATGAAAGATAGTAAATAATACTTGGCGCCTCTGAATTGGGGTGGCTTGACTCAGTCATATTTGAAATCGTTAGTAATATGGAATGAATCTCCTCTACTGACAATGGAGGTCAGAGCTGAATTAGATTTGTCTCCGCAGAGACCGGTGACTTTCTGAACTGCGAGGGTTCCGGGCTCTTCCTACTGCAAAGCGCATGTGAGTCGTCACTATCGGATGGTTTCTAACCCCAGCTCCCAGAATCCTCAAACTTGCTCAACATACAGAATCAATTAAATTAACTAGAAATACTTTTTTTCACTGTTCAAAGTTTGATTGTTTGATTATTTCATCTACTCTCTAGGTAACCATAGCTGCATACCGACTGCGGCGGTATCTTTCCCGAGCAACAACTTCTTGCTTCATCTCAGTGCCCTAAGTGACATCAGCCCTGGAGAGGTCAGAAGAGGATGCTTGGGGGTGATAAATTCTGGCCGTGGATAGATGTGACAGAACATCCTGGCTGGCTATGTTGTCAGCCGGTATTAGGGGTCTGAGGCTTTAAGGATTAGAGCGGTTGTGTCAGGCTGTCAGAGAGATTGAGAAGGTTTGCATCTGCCCGTTACAGAAGGGGCCGGAGAAATGTTTTGCCAGCCGATTGGATTCTGGCAAAAAATGTGAGCGCTTTAGTGTCATTCTAATGACCATGACAAGATTTGGCGCCTGCTGCTGAATAAACATGAAACAACCAGATAAAGTAACAAAACTTGAACAATAACTCAAAGTAGTTTGAAGTGGCTAACTGTCATTCATTGTTGTGTAAATGAATCCCTATATAGTAACTGTAATGGGAGGTTTTTTGATGTGAATGTCCTCATCTGCTAACATGTTAAACTCTGTTTCCTCACATCTCCAGGAGATCGGTATCAGTTACTTGGACTGCTGTCAGCGTGACAGGAGCCGTCATAGCAGACACAAAATCCTGAGGTAAACAACTGAAATCCCCTGTGTACCAATCCTTTTGACAGACTCAAACTGTTACTAGTTCAGTCAAGATCAATGGCCACCCTCCCAGGCAATAACGGGCAGTCCTGGGCCAGCACAGCCAAGGGGTTCTGGCAGTTATTCCGGTGCCTACCTATGCTCCGGTACTGATTTTTACCCCCTTAAACCCAGGGCTGGTTTGCTCTGCGGGAACCCATTTTGGATTCATATTCACTGTATCCTGTTGAAAGGCACTTCACCTTGAAAATCTGCAACTCCCAGAAACTGAAGGTGGTGAAGCATGAACAAAGACTGGTCTCGGTCTCTTTTCTCAGAAAATGAGAACCAAAGATGGTGGATAAATTAAGATGGTTCACTCAGGTGGTTTACCGTTGAAGAAGAAAAAAGAAGTCCATTCCAGTCTACTTAAAGGCCCAGTTCCGTCCAACTTTTCCTGTGCTTTATATACACTTTATATACAAAAGTATGTGTACACCCCTTCAAATGAGTGGATTTGGACATTTTTGACAGGTGTATAAAACCGAGCACACAGCCATGCAATATCCATAGACAAACATTGGCAGTAGAATGGCCTTATTGAAGAGCTCAGTGACTTTCAACTTGGTACCGTCATAAGATGCCACCTTTCCAACAAGTCAGTCCGTCAAATTTCTGCCCTGCTAGAGCTGCCCCGGTCAACTGTAAGTGCTATTATTTTGAAGTGGAAACATCTAGGAGCAACAATGGCACGGCCGCAAAGTGGTAGGCCACACAAGCTCACAGAACGGGACCACCGATTGCTGAAGCGATTTGCGTGTAAAAATCATCTGTCCTCAGTTGCAACACTCTCTACCGAGTTCCAAGCTGCCTCTGGAAGCAACGTCAGCACAAGAACTGTTCGTCGGGAGCGCCATGAAAGGGTTTCCATGGCCGAGCAGCCACACACAAGCCTAAGATCACCATGCGCAATGCCAAGCGTCGGCTGGAGTGGTGTAAAGCTCATCCCTATTGGACCCTGGAGCAGTGGAAATGCGTTCTCTGGAGTGATGAATCACGCTTCACCGTCTGGCATTCCGACGGACGAATCTTGGTTTGGCGGATGCCAGGAGAACACTACCTGCCCGAATGCATAGTGCCAACTGTAAAGTTTGGTGGAGGAGGAACAATCGTCTGGGGCTGTTTTTCATGGTTTGTGCCAGGCCCCCGAAGGGATATCTTAATGCTACAGCATACAATGACATTCTAGACATTTCTGGGCTTCCAACTTTGTGGCACTAGTTTGGGGAAGGCCCTTTCTTGTTTCAGCATGACAATGCCCCCGAGCACAAAGTGAAGGTCCACGCAGAAATGGTTTGTTGAGATCTGTGTGGAAGAACTCTCATCCCCATCAAACACCTTTGGGATGAATTGGAACGCCGACTTCGAGCCATGCCTCAACACCCAACATCAGTGACCAACATTAAAGCCTTCCCAGAAGAGTGGAGGCTGTTATAGAATCGATGGGGGGACCAACTCCATATGAATGTCCATGATTATGGAATAAGATGTTTGACGAGCAGGTGTCCACATACTTTTCGCCATGTATTATATATTCCCACACTGAAGTTGGAATAATACTTTGAAATGTTGAAAATTATGATAATGCCCCTTTGGTATAAGAGCTGTTTGGAAATGTCAGCTTGTTTTTGTGGGATGGCGTTTTGGCCTGGTGACATTGGTTTGTTAGTAGACCAATACCAAAGAGTTCTAAACCTCTGCCAATAAGAGGTAGTTTTCAACTCCCAACTCAGACCCTCCCAGACAGTCCTAGCTAAATTCTTGCTTAAGAAATTGCTCTTTTTGCTTCTTCTCAACGGTTTAAATTTATAACAATCACAGTAACCTACTTAATTTTTTACCCAGAAATGATTTGATATTGAGATTAAAATGTCTGCATTAGACCTTTAACTGGTTGTCTCCCCCTTAGACACCAATGCAATAGCAGCTGAGTCTGTTCTACTTAGTTCATTGACTTTCATTGAACCAGAACAAAACAGCGAGTAGGGTGTCTCGCTTCCTCTTCCTATTCAGACCCACATTGTATTACGCTTACATAAACAGTAAGCTTACCGTGTTGAATCATGGCATTTATTTTTGAGGAGCTCGCAGATTTGATGCAAATGTATTTTATCAGTCTGCGTTATATTCTTTATTCTTCCTTTTGCTCTCTCGCCAAGGCAATCTTTGTCCAGAACGAGACACGCAGACGTGTGACTTTATGTAACATCGTTATTCTCTTCCCAGGGATAACTACCTGTTCATCTGCTCGTGTCCAAAATGTGTGTCTCAGATGGATGAGTTGGATCTGACGTCGGACGAGGACGAGGAGGAGGAGGAGGAGGGGGAGCCCGAGGGGGATGACATGGAGGACGAGATGACGGACGTCTGAGGGGGTAAAAAGACCCCGCTCTGTTCCCACTCACCCCCTCCCTCCCTAATCCACTCACTCAGCCATGCTAGCTAACTGCACAGTGAAAACCAACCTTAAAGAAGACCTTGCATATCACCAAACATATCAAATTCGTTATGTAACCAAATATTTTTTTCAAGGAAAATAAGTCACTCACTGGCCCTACTCTTTGGATCTCCCCCTTGAAAAGCGTTTGCTCACATTACTGTACAGTAGCAGACGTTTTGGCTGTCACCTCTCGTGTATCTTCTGCTTGTTGGAAAAGTTTACATGGAAGACGTCCAGTTCACTAATGTTTTTCATTTATCACCGTTTTTAGTACATCTAGAATGGTAGAAACCATTAAATTGGCAAGATGTCATTTATTCCTCGTGTTGAGTGCATTAGGTGTAGATTAATTCAGACAGAATTATATGGTGCCTGTTCTGCCAAGGATAATTCACTTGGCAAACCAAGTAGTGATAACATTACAGTATGGACAGTATAGAAGAAGTAACTGACCCTAATTTAAGTACATATATTTTCATATGAGATTAGAAACGGTCATTGCAAGCGATGAGGTAACCATCAGCCAGGATATTACTCTGAGACCTTGAGCTGTTGAAAGCTTTTGTCAGTTAACTATTTGCCCTTTATTGAGTAGAGCAGATTTTCACTGTTATTTGACGAATGAAATTGCTGCTACTGCCCACACATGAATCAATACAACCGCAATGACTGTAATCTTCAGTGCCAACATTTTCAATGTTACCGGACAAATATGGCTAACATCGAATGACTAACTTCAATTATCTCAGTTGGCATTTCAGAGCAGTGGTGCATGAGAACAAATTGCTTTTGATGCCACACAATGAAATGCTGCAATGTAAGAGCAGCAGTAAATAATGTATGAGAATCCTAGAAATTATAATTTTTATTGCTCTGGCATAAACCATTGAGATTAAAATGTCTTGTCTCTTATTTGCTTTATTTGTATTCTCAGTACAATTTGGATTAAAGCAGAAGTTAAGCCAACTGGTAATTTCTCAGTCTTCATCAAATATGAACCACAAGTCAACATTGTTTGAAGCAGACTGATATCCTGTGGATAACTAGATATACTGAAGTCATTAAGTCTTATTTGTGAGTTGTCGCCAACATCTTTGAGAGCATGAAGATTTGACAAGTAATTCCTTTCTAGTTATTTTCTACTTCATTAGTGGGTCTTTTTAATGATGGTTTCATTTGTGTGCCTGTTATAGGCTATCTATTTGCCTGATGACTCAAAACTGAATTATTCTGCTGCTCTATCGTTTGATACATAGGTCAGACTGCCATCATTGAAGTTGTTTGTGGTGACGTCAAAATGAGGGGTGTTGTACAAAACAAAGAAATCAGCGAGTGGATCATCTTTAACCAATCAAGAGTATCAAAGCCCATTACTAATTTTCATGTGATCTTGCTCTGGCCCAACCCATCATTTTTTCTATTATAATTGATTTCCGTTCTAAAAATCTTCAGGGAGGTACCCGATCCAGACTCGGAGAAGAAACTTAACGTAAGTGTTTGGCCGGAGCAAGTATTTTTGGGTAGCCAGACAAATTATCTATTGATAGCCACATTTTCTGAGTGACCTATTTTGTGATTTCACACAAGCTCCCATTTTTTTTTCAGTAACACAAATGTTCATCAGTGTCAGCCTATTTTCCCTATGGGAATGGTTTAGATGAGTCAAATGCAAATTTCCATTGGAAGAGAACGCATGTTTTTCTTCCATGAGAGGATGCACATAGCTGGAGCCAGGCATGGTGGGAGGCTGGACCTCTGAACAAGTCCAACACCCATTGGTCATCATCCTCAGAGCTCATGCCAGTATCCCCACGGGACTTCAGCTCTGGAATGAGGCCGGGCTTTTGGCAGAGAAGTCTATTGAAGGGGTCGAGGGCATGCAGTCACACACATGCACAACACACAACACTAATTGCTTAGTTTGTTCCACTGTATAGAAGTCATGTAATAACCCATTCATAGACCCTTACTACCTTTTAGCGCCTATTGATAATAGTATATTCTGGTCAGGGGAGTTATATGAGCCCCGACGCTAGTTCTGAACTTTAAACACATCGCTTGTGGTAAGGTTTTCATATCGGCGACAAATACTTTAAAAAAAATAAAAAAAAGGTTAAATTACTGCATACCTTTATAGGGTTAGTGTTCCCGTACAGCCATACAGTGGGGCAAAAAAAAGTATTTAGTCAGCCACCAATTGTGCAAGTTCTCCCACTTAAAAAGACGAGGCCTGTCATTTTCATCACATAGGTACACTTCAACTATGACAGACAAAATGAGAGAAAAAAAATCCAGAAAATTACATTGTAGGATTTTTTTATTAATTTATTTGCAAATTATGGTGGAAAATAAGTATTTGGTCAAAAAAAAAAAGTTTATCTCAATACTTTGTTATTTACCCTTTGTTGGCAATGACAGGTCAAATGTTTTCTGTAAGTCTTCACAAGGTTTTCACACACTGTTGCTGGTATTTTGGCCCATTCCTCCATGCAGATGTTTTGGGGCTGTTGCTGGGCAACACGGACTTTCAACTCCCTCCAAAGATGTTTTTCTATGGGGTTGAGATCTGGAGATTGGCTAGGCCCCTCCAGGACCTTGAAATGCTTCTTACGAAGCCACTCCTTCATTGCCCGGGCGGTGTGTTTGGGATCATTGTCATGCTGAAAGACCCAGCCACGTTTCATCTTCAATGCCCTTGCTGATGGTAGGCTTTGTTACTTTGGTCCCAGCTCTCTGCAGGTCATTCACTAGGTCCCCCCGTGTGGTTCTGGGATTTTTGCTCACCATTCTTGTGATCATTTTGACCCCACGGGATGAGATCTTGCGTGGAGCCCCAGATCCGAGGGAGATTATCAGTGATCTTGTATTTCCATTTCCTAATAATTGCTCCCACAGTTGATTTCTTCAAACCAAGCTTCTTACCTATTGCAGATGCAGTCTTCCCAGCCTGGTGCAGGTCTACAATTTTGTTTCTGGTGTCCTTTGACAGCTCTTTGGTCTTGGCCATAGTGGAGTTTGGAGTGTGACTGTTTGAGGTTGTGGACAGGTGTCTTTTATACTGATAACAAGTTCAACCAGGTGCCATTAATACAGATGATGAGTGGAGGACAGAGGAGCCTCTCAAAGAAGAAGTTACAGGTCTGTGAGAGCCAGAAATCTTGCTTGTTTGTAGGTGACCAAATACTTATTTTCCACCATAATTTGCAAATAAATTAATAAAAAATCATACAATGTGGTTTTCTGGGTTTTTTTTCCCCTCATTTTGTCTGTCATAGTTGAAGCGTACTTATGATAAATTACAGGCCTCTCTCATATTTTTAGGTAGGAGAACTTGCACAATTGGTGGCTGACTAAATGTCTTCTTTGCCAAGATAATCTATCAACCTGACCGGTTTGGCATATCAAGAAGCTGATTAAACAGCATGATCATTACACAGATGCACCTTGTGCTGGAGACAATAAAAGGCCACTCTAAAATGTGCAATTGTCACACAACGCCACAGATGTTACATTTTGAGAGAGCGTGCAATTGGCATGCTGACTGCAGAAATGTCCAACAGAGCTGTTGCCAGAAAATTGGATGTTCAGTTCTTTACTATAAGCCGCCTCTAACATTGTTGTAGAGAATTTGGCAGTACATCCGACCGGCCTCACAACTGCAGGCCACGTGTCATCACGAGAGCCCAGGACCTCCACATCAGGCTTCTTCACCTGCGGGATCGTCTGGGAGGGCTCTTTCTGTCTGTAATAAAGTCCTTTTGTGGGGAAAAACTCATACTGATTGGCTGGGCATGGCTCCCCAGGCCCCACCCATGGCTGCACAACTGCCCATTCATGTGAAGTCCATAGATTAGGGCACCGAACACCTGTGTGTAAACCACAGACGGCACATTAATTGGGGAGGACGGGCTCATAGTCATGGCTGGAGCGGAATAAATGGAATGGTATCAAACAAGTGGTTTCCTTGTGTTTGATACCATTCCATATACTTCATTCCAGCCATTATTATGAGCTGTCCACCCTTCAGCAGCATCCTGTGGTGTAAGCATAACTGGGGAGGAAGTGCAGTTAATCAACTGGAGGCACACATAGCGTATGGATCTGTGTAAACCTGCTACAGTAAGTATCTTTCTCGCTGATGTGAAAAATAAGGGACATATCAGCATATGTTTTGAAAAACATTTTGCAAGCCATAATTATTTACATTTCTAAACATTAAAACACAGCATTGGGATTGTTCACATGCAGACAACCGTGGGCAAAGCTAACCACTGAAAACCCTCCGGATTAGGTTTTTTGTGATCGGTGTGGCAGCCACACACATACACAACAGCATTGCCACTTTGTTTGAACCTCTATAGGGTTTGAGTGCAGGCAGTGCCACACATTGCCATTTTGGAATGTGGGCTTTTGGCAGGGCGGTCCAGTTTGGTCCACAGTAGGGTTCGAATTCAGGCAGCCATACACAACACACAGCATTGTCCCTACAAATAGAGAAAGTGGGAAGGTCAATGGACACGCCCCAGGAGAAAGGGGCTGACCCAGATTTTCATTTGAAGATAAAAGGGGACAGGAAGTGGGTTGAGGTGGGTGGAGGAGGATGATGAGGGGGGTGGTGGTGTCTAAATAAAAGGTAATTTTATGCACACAGAAAGAGGCCTTTATTCTATCTAACCAAGGCCAAAACACTAATAATCTACATTTCAATAAAGAGAAAGGAAGAGAAGTGGGCACATTATAATCATTGCCAAGCCATGCAGATGGAGAGAAATTATCAAATGAACATCTCATGATTTAAAACGTGGTTAAATCAGATAAAATGATGTCAGACTTACATGTGCAGGCTTGCCATTCAAATTATAATTCATAATATGGTCCTTCTGTAGCTCAGTTGGTAGAGCATGGCGCTTGTAACGCCAGGGTAGTGGGTTCGATTCCCGGGACCACCCATACGTAGAATGTATGCACACATGACTGTAAGTCGCTTTGGATAAAAGCGTCTGCTAAATGGCATATATATATATATATAATATAAACCCTTCAGTATCTGATTAAATATTCATACATAGAGGCTCATCTTTTCACAGGTAACTATGAAACACGTATCCAAATTCCATAACACGCATCACTTGTATGAAAAGCATGGCGTTATGCTGATTGTCACAGTGAAATGTGTTTTCTCTTTGATGGAGATCAATGGTACATCTAAATAACTGACATTTTCAATGACCAGGAGTCCCACACACTAGTAATCACAAACATTCAAATTCATCACTTACAGATGTAGGTTTTATGACTTTTTTTACTTGAATTTGCACCTACTTGTGACATTTTGGATTATGTTCAGATTGGATTAGGCATCAGATTACTTTTTCTTATATTATTGGACAACATTTTCTCTTTTGTCAGTCCCTTTCCTCTAGGTGGACAGTGATATGAGTAATAATTGCCAATACTATACATTTCTACCAAAACTTGTTTGAAGTGGGCACACTATGATTGACGGGTCAGTGCTGAAATGGAAGCTGTTTTGAGACCAGAACGAGTCACTGGGCTTGAAATGGGTACCGTATAGAAACAATCTACAATATATACACACATTAGGCCCATCCAAAAATTGGTTCCCGCAATGGATACCATGACTGCCTTGGAAGGCTATTCCATGGGTGAGTGATAGATGACCAGTCGAGCTGGGACCAGCCAACCTGAAGGAGGGCGGTTGCACCGTAGCTCACCATGTATGAATACAAACATGATGGAGAGCAATATCAAGATCACTGTCAGTACCGTAGTAAAATAACACTTTTAGGGTTTAGATAGAATGCTTCAGATACAGTTGAAGTCGGAAGTTTACATACACCTTAGCCAAATACATTTAAACTCAGTTTTTCACCATTTCTGACATTTAATCCTAGTAAAAATTCTCTCTTAGGTTAGTTAGGATCACCACTTTATTTTAAGAATGTGAAATGTCAGAATAATTGTAGAGAGAATGAATTATTTCAGCTTTTATTTATTTCATCACATTCTCAGTGGGTCAGAAGTTTACATACACCCAATTAGTATTTGGTAGCATTGCCTTTAAATTGTTTAACTTGGGTCAAACGTTTCGGGTAGCCTTCCACAAGCTTCCCACAATAAGTTGGGTGAATTTTGGCCCATTCCTCCTGACAGAGTTGGGGTAACTGAGTCCGGTTTGTCGGCCTCCTTGCTCGCACACGCTTTTTCAGTTCTTCCCACAAATTTTATATTGGATTGAAGTCAGGGCTTTGTGATGGCCACTCCAATACCTTGATTTTGTTGTCCTTAAGCCATTTTGCCACAACTTTGGAGTCATTGTCCATTTAGAAGACCCATTTACTACCAAGCTTTAACTTTCTGACTGATGTCTTGAGATGTTGCTTCAATATATGCACATCATTTTCCTCCCTCATGATACCATCTTTTTTGTGAAGTGCGCCAGTCCCTCCTGCAGCAAACACCCCCACAACATGATGCTGCCACCCCCGTGTTTCACGATGGGATGGTGTTCTTCTGCTTGCATGCTTCCCCCTTTTTCCTCCAAACATAACGATGGTCATTATGGCCAAACAGTTCTATTTTTTTTCATCAAACCAGAGGACATTTCTTCAAAAAGTATGATCTTTGTCCCCATGTGCAGTTGCAAACCGTAGTCTGGCTTTTGTTATGATGGTTTTGGAGCAGTGGCTTCTTTCTTGCTGAGCAGCCTTTCAGGTTATGTCGATATAGGACTAGTTTTACTGTGGATATAGATACTTTTGTACCTTATTCTTCCAGCATCTTCAAGGTCCTTTGCTGTTGTTCTGGGATTAACCCTTTTAGCACCAAAGTACGTTCATCTCTAGGAGACAGAACACATCTCCTTCTTGAGTGGTATGACGACTGCGTGGTCCCATGGTGTTTATACTTGCGTACTACTGTTTGTACAGATGAATGTGGTACCTTCGGGCATTTGGAAATTGCTCCCAAGGATGAACCAGACATGTGGAGGTCTACAATCTTTTTTCTGAGGTCTTGACTGATTTCTTTTGATTTTATCATGATGTCAAGCAAAGAGGCACTGAGTTTGAAGGTAGGCCTTGAAATACATCCACAAGTACACCTCCAATTGACTAAAATTATGTCAATTAGCCTATCAGAAGCTTCTAAAGCCATGACATCATTTTCACATTGTTAAATATTTGGGAGGCGCATGGTGATACGGTGCAGAGCTCGATTTGGCCCCCACAAGCTCCCGGAAGCACCACAGTTGAGTCACACCCTCCATACTGAGCCTCCAGGACAGCATTGCCAGATCAAGCATAAAAGGCTCTGCATGGTTAATCTGAGTCTGCAGTTGCCGTACAGCATTTTACTGTGATTTGGCCTCAGCTGAAGTCAGAGCATTCATACTTCTTGCGTTTCACAGAGCTGTTGTGTAGTACGCTGTCAAAGGAAGTGAGTCTTTGTTAATACAGGATCTCCCATCCCCACCTACCGTCAACCAATCATGTCAATAGAGAGCGATACCACAGGAGGTTGGTGGCATCTTAATTGGGTAGGACGGGCTCGTGATAATGGCTGGAGCGGAATGTGGGGAATGCTATCAAATACATCAAACACATGGTTTCCATGTCTTTGATGCAATTCCGTTTGCGTCATTCCAGCCATTATTTTGAGTCGTCCATCCCCTCAGCAGCCTTCTTCCCATTAAAGAAAGCACCGGCACCACAGCTGAATCAGTTGGGGTCTCGCATTTTGCCACACACTGTTTGAAAAACCATATGATCAAACGAAGCTTCGGATGTCATTGATCACGTGGTAGCGTTTGAAACTATCGTGTATGCTTTGAAACTTGTTTGAAATGAGTAACCTAGATTTTTGAAAACAAAAAATAAATTTATAAAAGACTGGCTGCGGTGGTCACAAAATTTTGTCAGCCGGTGATTGTCTAGCAAATAACATTAAGACATTCTGGCTTCCACTGATGCAGACCTTTGGAACGTCTACATTTTAAAACGTCTAATAAATCCATAATATAGCCTACACCTTGACAATAAATACATTCATTATTTTGGTCAGGTCTGAAGAAACATGATATGAAGAAAATGTAGTTTATTTAAGAAGAAGAGAATCACATACTCTGAGTTGTCCTTATGTTAGGTGTCCTTATGTTTGGCTATGCCAAATGGCTGTGGGGTACACTAGTTAATTTAGCAGATAAAGATTTTCTAAGAATGAATTCTTGTGGCATTATTTTATATTATGACGAATACAATTGAACAAAGCTGAATAAAATAGAAAGGACATTTTCTCCAAAAGATTTGAGGGAGTGCACTCCTGCTGCTATTCTGTGTTGAGCGGTTAACAAAGGAATAGGTACTCCTATATGATTAATTTACAGTTATTAATGTAACTTTAGTTGTTTCTTCAAACTTTGGGCTATATGTTTTGATTTTTAATACATTGTAAGGCTGCATGATGCGACTCTAATGATGATTTGAAAAAAGTTGCTTGAAAATTATGCTTGAAAGCTTTGTTGCTTGAAAGCTTTGTTGTACAGTGCAGGCTGTGCACTTCATCATTCTCTCATTCACAATTTGACTAATGCCTCAAATTTGCCAGCGGCATCCCCTTTTGTGTGGCCGAAATGCACCCTAAAAACATCCAGGCCTTTTGCGGCCAGTGGCCGTTGTGCTGCCTGCTCAGTGCCTCTCACTCACATGGCTCACTCACCTGGCTCACGGGTCTTTCTCACAGGCTACAAGTAAAGACAGACACATCGTGGACGCAACTGCATGTGTCCTTATCCAATTCCGAGGTGCTGTCCATATTTACTTTTCGGCAGCCAACGAGGAGGCCTAACGAACAGCAAAGCACTAGCCTATGTCGATCTACTCTCCCCCATAGTACAAAAGCTGACCTATTCTATTCTGTGCAAGAAATAAATATTCCAAACATAGTCTGGGACAGTCATGGATGTGATAGATCCCAAATTATTACAACCTCGAGCATCAACATGCTTTATTTAAAAAGGTGCATTTTTATGGTGAACTTTAAACTCACACGCTGCTTATGTATGCAAGTTAGGCTCTACACCCCTTGTAAAGCTGATTAATGTGCTTAGTTTTAAGAAGTTTTTTGGCCACTTTAGTTGTGATACAAACCTTATCAAAACATATAGGAAAACGTTTTTTTTGTAAAGGAATTGCATCTTGCCTTATGCTGGAAATCATTCAGAAGACCATTATCATGCACCTGTCTCAAAACAGGGGCGTGAGAATAAATACATGTCACCTATGCACTTAAACAACAAATGGAGCACGCGTTTCCCATAGTTCAATTTCATGCCAGCCAGGTAGGCTATACTCCTGTTGTAAAGATAAGCAATGTGCTTAATATTAGGAAAGTTTAGAAAGAAATACAATAGGCCTCGCCTATAGAAAGCTGATGGGATCCCCCACTTTTTAATAGAGGCCATCACTCACGCAATTGCATTGCCTATAGAAATGTTGCGCAACATGAGCTCATGGGCTCTCAATAAGTGTTTGATTAGATTTTCGATTACATTTGCATTGATGTCAGAGTGATTAGATGGACAATAGAGTGCAGAGTACCAGGCAGTTAGCAAGTTTGGTTGGCTACTAATGACCATCAGCAGCATCAGAACTTGGATAAGCTTATTTACCGTGACTAAATTGTCAGGTGGAATTTGACTGCCTTCATGACTTGTGACCTCGGTAGTACAATTACTCCAACAGCCCTAACTGTCTGTCCATTGCATGATTTAGGATGTTAAATTTAAAAAACTGAACAGCCTAGGCTTTGTTTCCAGAAAACAGGATTCCCCATTATAGTGAATGGGGAAATGGCGATCTTGATGGTCAGTGTTCGTGGATTTATATATATATATATATTTAACACAATTATGGTACAAATAATTGTTTCTATTTTACCAGGACGTATGTCCTTGAAACAATTACTCTAAAATCACACACAGACAAAGTTATAAGGATCATTTAGATGCTAATGGTTGACTGCAGTACCTCGGTCGGCCTTCAGTTTGAGATACTCCATGAGAGAGGGCAGCACTGAGCTAGCCTACAACGTAACTTCCAAGAGTAGCTCAAACTGCTCATGCAATGTTTCCGAAAATTCCTCCATGTAGCAAGATGGCGATACTGAAATAACACTTCCTGATCATCAAATGCGCCACTGAGCATTCTCATAGAAAACAATGGGGTGATGTCAGATGGCTTCCTCCATATTTTTAACAGTCTATTGTTTAGGATTGTATAATCTTAGTTGAGCAACCTCTTACATGGTGGAAACCAGCTAATCAGAAGTCAGGTACAGGTCTTGCACAAGAACAAGAGAACAGGAGCATTCAAGTAGGACCATTTACTGTATTAATCGTTGATTCTACAGAAGATGGAGTACAGGCTGCAGAACTGGAAAACAAACATTTGTTTATCAACAAACAAGCCATATTTTAACCTGAAATAATATTAGGCTTATGATGTTGCTGATGAAAGACGGGTGTTTCTTTGTATTAGGAACTGGTTTGATGCCGAGTGTTTTTAATTCCTCAACACTGTCACACCTTGATCTGTTTCACCTGTCTTGCTTGTCTCCACCCCCCTCCAGGCAGTGGCAGTTCTAGTTTGTATGTCTCCCTGGGCAAACCCCCCCAACAAAAGTAAGCACCATTTTGCACTAACTGTCATTTTTATTCAGACATTTGGAACAACACAAATAAATAATCATAACATTTAACATTATAATAATATAAAAATCGTTACAAAAATAATAAAAAAAATAAGTAACAAAGACAAATAGAAACAAATTGCAGTATAGAAATAAATCGCACAAATCCTATATCACACAAACACACATATAGAATAACACACTTATAAAGAAGAGAACCTGATTATTACACTATTGCACTTCAAACAAGAAACACAAACTAAATTGTACAACTAATTGCATTAGTACTGTACAAAGTTAGAGGTGCGCTATTTAATAGATTCCCCGCTCCCCCTACCTCGGGCTTCCGGTGGGGAGACCGGAGATCAACCGACCCCCGCCCCCTCCCCATCTCGTACTTCTGAGTGGGAGACCTTCCCAGGCAGTTATTTTTTTTTTTACTTTACCTTTATTTAACCAGGAAGGCCAGTTGAGAACAAGTTCTCATTTACAACTGCAACCTGGCCAAGATAATGCAAAGCAGTGCGACAAAAACAACAGAGTTACACATAAACAAACGCACAGTCAATAGCACAATATAAAAATCTATGTACAGTGTGTGCAAATGTAGAAGAGTAGGGAGGTAAGGCAATAAATAGGCAATAAAGAATGACAATTTAGCATTGAACACTGGAGTAATAGATGTGCAAGTAGAGATACTGGGGTGCAAAAGAGCAAGAGGATAAGTAACAATATGGGGATGAGGTAGTCAGGTGTGTTATTTACAGATAGGCTATGTACAGGTACAGTGATGGGTAAGCTGCTCTGACAGCTGATGCTTAGTTAGAGAGGGAGATATAAGACTCCAACTTCAGTGATTTTTACAATTCGTTCCAGTCATTGGCAGCAGAGCACTGGAAGGAAAGGTGGCCAAAGTAAGTGTTGGCTTTGGGGGTAACCAGTGAAATATACCCGCTGGAGCGTGTGCTACGGGTGGGTGTTGCTACCGTGACCAGTGAGCTGAGATAAGGCGGGGCTTTACCTAGCAAAGACTTATATATGACCTGGAGCCAGTGGGTTTGGCGACGAATATGGACCAGACAACGAAAGCATCCAGGTCGCAGTGGTGTGTAGTATATGGGGCTTTGGTGACAAAACAGATGGCACTGTGATAGACTACATCCAGTTTGCTGGGTACAGTGTTGGAGGCTATTTAATAAATGACATCGCCAAAGACAAGGATCGGTATCGCCCTGTAGCACTCACTTCCTTCATCATGAAGTGCTTTGAGAGACTAGTCAAGGACCATATCACCTCCACCCTACCTGACACCCTAGACCCACTCCAATTTGCTTAACTCCCCAATAGGTCCACAGACGACGCAATTACAATCACACTGCACACTGACCTAACCCATCTGGACAAGAGGAATACCTATGTAAGAATGCTGTTCATCGACTACAGCTCAGCGTTTAACACCACAGTACCCTCCAAACTCGTCATTAAGCTCGAGACCCTGGGTCTCAACCCTGCCCTGTGCAACTGGGTTCTGGACTTCCTGACGGGCTGCCCCCAGGTGTTGAGGGTAGGTAACAACATCTCCACCCCGTGGATCCTCAACACTGGGGCCCCACAAGAGTGCATTCTCAGCCCTCTCCTGTACTCCCTGTTCACCCATGACTGTGTGGCCATGCACGCCTCCAAAGAGGGTAGTACGTTTTAAGTTCCTCTGTGTACACATCATGGACAAACTGAAATGGTCCACTCACACAGACAGCGTAGTGAACCTCAGGAGGCTGAAGAAATGTGGCTTGTCACCAAAAACACTCACAAACTTTTACAGATGCACAATCGAGAGCATCCTGTCGGGCTGTATCACCGCCTGGCACGGCAACTGCTCTGCCCACAACCGTAATGCTCTCCAGAGGGTAGTGAGGTCTGCACAACACATCACCGGGGGCAAACTACCTGCCCTCCAGGACACCTACACCACCCGATGTACTTTATCACTCCACACTGGATTATTGACCTCTGCCTGCCCTGACCCTGAGACTGCCTACCGTTCTGTACCTTTTGGACTCCGATCTGGATTACTGACCTCTGCCTGCCCTGACCCTGAGATTTTGCCTGCCCCTGTTATAGTAATACATGTTTGCTACTTCGACACTGTCTGCATCTGGGTCTCCCCTAAAACGTGATAAACACGGGTAGTTGAAGTTCTCATTAATTTCCCCCACTGATGGTTTCAATTTTTTGTTGTAGACAATCAAAATAAAACCGTCCAACTTTTTTTGTGAAAGAAGCGAAGCCTGGATGTCAAGATGAAGGCCAAGATGTGGTCTGACACTCAAAGTGCAAATTAGACTTGAAACACTCTGGCTATTCAGGTTAATCTATTCTCGATTTCCGATCATTTTCTGTGGGACACTCTACACATCCTTTCTGGATGAAGCCAATTACGTCAAGCTAATGCTAGTAGTCAGAATATTTAGCAGGCTAGCGAGATCGCTCTGCTAGATAATACATTTTTCAATATCAAGAGCTACCCTCACATCCAGCGGCTAGCTTCCTGATGGGATATTCATCCTACAAAATGTCACATTCATGAAGCAATTATAACAGAAGTATTTTTGGGACTTGGACAATCCTGTTATTTTAATAGCACATCTATGATTGAAATGAACACCATTTTATCCATTGAGATATATGATTGCGTTAAATTACAGTACGGTATTAGAGTGGATTAGCCAATTACACCTCTGGCATTTGGGAATGTTGGTGATTGAAAATAGGTTTTTATAGTCTGCAAGTTGATTGATACTTAATTCCCAGCGGGCAAATTTGTTTTGTTGTTAAGTTGTAAATGCACATCTTTTTTTGTAACCAGAAAAGTATTGCTTTAGCTGGTTTACTGAAAGATAACAATGAAAATATGAAACCTTTCCATGATGTCTTTTTGACATCATTAAAAAAGTTTGAAGTCTCTACAACCAGAACCAGTTTAAAACCAAATCTTGCCCACTGGGTTATATTTTAGCTTTTGATAAGATCTGTGCATCTCTCTCCTAGGGTCACATCCTCACCACAGAGGCTTGGAACTGAAACCAAGAGGAGAGGCTAAAATAAAAGAGAAAGTGAATTTGAAAATCAAACATGTTCATTAGCTGGTCTCACTGGACCAGAATACTTGGGCCCAAACAATGTGGGCCTAAGTATAATTTCAATATCCGTTTATGAGCTCATTAGAGAAAGACTGGCTGAAAAATAATAGCCACTCAAAAGGAACTTGATTCCATTGCATTTTCTCTGGATTTGCCACTGATTTAATTGCACTTCAGTGATCTAAAGACATGACACTGACTGAATGTTCTAACTTTCACCTTAATTAGCATGGCTTTGTGTTCTGTGAAATGAGTTCAGTGATGGCAAAGAGCTAAAGTGGAGAGGTGGTGGTGATGAGCAACATTAATGAAAGTGGTTGAGAGATTTCTTTGAAAAAGGTTTCCATGGCACTGAAAGCCACAAGCTTTTTGCCATGAAATTGACTAACGTTTATGACAAAGGACCTCGGACATCTCACTGACTTTGTAGGATATGAGCGTGCTCCTTCCTGGCTATGAATATTAGCCAGTAGCTACAATGTAGGTAGGCGTTGATTGAAGTCAAGGCCGTTGACTTCAGAAGAATTGGTGATTTTCCAGTAGACAGTAGAAATAGTCAATATGGACGAATACCATCTGTTTGGGAGTCTTATTGATTTCAGGAGGTTTCTATTCAGGAGGTTCCTGAGTGGTGCAGGTTTCTAAGATAGTGCATATCAGTGCAAGAGGTGTCACTGCAGTACCTGGTTCAAATCCAGGCTGCATCACATCTGGCTGCAATTGGGAGTCCCATAGGGCAGCGCACAATTAGCCCAGCGTCGCCGGGGTAGAATACAGTATGCAGTTGGTGTTTTACACTTCAAACACCATGTACGATGTCGCTTGTGTTGAATATGGTTTATTATTATTTTATTTACATGTGAATATTCTGAAATCTGGGCCCACATCTCAGATTAGGGGTGCTGATCTAGGATTAGTTTTAGATCGTAATGAACATGATTATATTCACGGGGGGGGGGCATGATCCTAAATCAGCACTTCTACTCTGAGATGCTTTATGACCACGGGCCCTGATCCATAGCAGTGAGTTGATTCTAATGTTAGGGGTGTAAATTCAACTTCTGTTAGTTGTGTGTACTCCCACTCACTTTTCCCACTCAGGGGGAACCTCTTGTTACTGTCAATCTCTAATGGAAATGCGCTACAAAGGCTTCTGTGCCACTGTGAACTGACCCTTTCATGATGTATGGCGTCCGTTTTTTGGATCCAAAAGAAACCGATCCCTTCTGTAAATATTCATTCCCTGTCCCAAATGAAAAAGCCTGTGTCATACTGTCATGAAGTTGGCCTGGGGGTAGGTTTATGACAGTCATAAATACCTCTTCCCCTCTTTTTCCTCTCTCTACCCTACTAATGTTACAGTTGCAAAACCCCTTGTTAACATAGATATTCTGGGAACATCAGAAGGTGGGGGGAAATGGACTATATTTTGGTAATCTGGCCAATTGAACATATGCGGTGGTACTTAATGTATATGATGTCAGTTCGGTTGTCATCTGAGACATTCTCATCAATGATAAGATGACAAACTCTACAGTGGAAAGTCTACACATCAGAGTTATCTGATTCACATGGAATTGTTGTTCAATTTAAATGTTTGAATATGAAATTATTCGTGATGGGATGAAATTTGATTTTACCATCTAAAATGTGAGATTTGGGTTTTCACAAGGTAGGGCTCTGCTCAATCAGTGGCCCGCCCCTGTGAAGGGTCAAGGGCTATAAAACTTTTCAAACACTCCCTCCTCTCCCTTCCTATATAAAGCTTTGGCGACAATTTCCTGTTCCGAGGATGTGAGGATGACGGTCCGATGTCAGAATGGTTCAGATAATAACTACAGAACGAAGCCAACATCAGCGTGAGCTTTGGTTGCGAATGGTATGAACTTTGAACTCTTATTCACTACAGAAGTGATACCTCCCAGCCGTTGAGTTAGCAACAGCAGCTGCAAACGCAGGTTAGGAAGGAACAGACAGAGTATCCCGTCTTCCACACAACGACGTTAATCCAACGAATCCAATTGACCACCAGAGACATTCCTCAAAGGACTCGATTTGGCAACACTGCCTTCCATCTACCACCAACCTACCGAAGCGCAGCTCAGAGTAATTATTTATTGCATTTTCCTTTTCCAAATGGGAGGTAATTTAGAATGCATAAGACTTTGTATTTACAATAGCACAGCTTCGCCCTTTGTTCCTCAGTCTTCCCACTCTTTCACTCAAACCCAGCCCTTTTCTTTTGTGTAACCAGCTGTCATATCTGTTCCGCCCCCTAGGGACGTTTTCCTTTATGATGTCATTTGTAATCAAGTTATGATTTAATTATGTGTATATGTAATTCTGTGTGATTAGTTAAGTATTTAGTAAATAAATAAACCCAATTTTGCATTGATGATTCAACTTGTTAGCCAGGGTTCGTGCAGATAACCAAGAATTGACAACTTTCAGATGAGACTGAATTAAGGTGACAATTAATATTGACTGCTATTGATGTAAAATATTACTAGCTCTTTAAGACGTCCTCAATTCATGGGAAACAGGAGTCTCATTAAATGTCCATGTCCAGTTGCAGGGGGTCAGTTATTAAAAATATATATTTTGCTCCATGAAGTAATCCAACAATGTGTACGCTGCCACCGGCACTTCGTAGTGGACACCCACATATCTCGATCAATGAGAGAAGACTTGAAATAGACAAGGATGAGCAAAAAAGTATTTTCTTTTAATAACTGAGCATTTTCTAAATTCAAGCGGGCCCCCTGCAACTGGACATAAACATTTCATGAGACTCCTGAATCGAGGACGAAGACAGTATCGCCAAACTAAAGTTGGTTGAAAATTTTCTGTGCTGTTGTCACAAAGTGCTGTACAGAAACCCAGCCTAAAACCCCAAATAGCAAGCAATGCAGGTATAGATGCACGGTGGCTAGGAAAGGCCAGAACCTAGGAAGAAACCTAGAGAGGAACCAGGCTATGAGGGGTGGCCAGTCCTCTTCTGGCTGTGCCGAGTGGAGATTATAACAGAACATGGCCAAGATGTTCAAATGTTCATAGATGACCAGCAGGCTCAAATAATAATAATCATAGTGGTTGTCAAGGGTGCAACAGCACCTCAGGAGTAAATGTCAGTTGGCTTTTCATAGCCAATCATTCAGAGTATCTCTACCGCTCCTGCTGTCTCTAGAGAGTTGAGAACAGCAGGTCTGGGACAGGTAGCACGTCCGGGGAACAGGTCAGGGTTCCATAGCCGCAGGAAGAACAAAACTGGAGCAGCAGCAAGGCCAGGTGGACTGGAGACAGCAAGGAGTCATCAGGCCAGGTAGTCCTGAGGCATGGCCCTAGGGCTCAGGTCCTCCGAGAGAGAGAAAGAAAGAGAGAAAGAAAGAAAGAAAGAAAGAAAGAAAGAGAGAAAAAGCGAGAAAGAGAGAGCATACTTAAATTCACACAGGACAACGGATAAGACAAATACTCCAGATATAACAGACTGACCCTAGCCCCCCAACACATAAACTACTGCAGCATAAACACTGGAGGCTGAGACAGGAGGGGTCGGGAGACACTGTGGCCCCATCCGACAATACCCCCAGACAGGGCCAAACAGGCAGGATATAACCCCACCCACTTTACCGAAGCACAGCCCCCACAACACTAGAGGGATATCTTCAACCACCAACTTACCATCCTGAGACAAGGCCGAGTATAGCCAACAAAGATCTCCGCCACAGCACAAGCCAAGGGGGGCGCCAACCCAGACAGGAAGATCACGTCAGTGACTCAACCCACTCAAGTGAAGCACCCCTCCTAGGGACGGAATGGAAGAGCACCAGTAAGCCAGTGACTCATCCCCTGTAATAGGGTTAGAGGTAAAGAATCCCAGTGGAGAGAGGGGAACCGGCCAGGCAGAGACAGCAAGGGTGGTTCGTTGCTCCAGCGCCTTTCCATTCACCTTCACACTTCTGGGCCAGACTACACTCAATCATAGGACCTACTGAAGAGATAAGTCTTCAATATATAATTAAAGGTTGAGACCGGTCTACCTACATGGGTAGGCAGACCATTCCATAAAAACGGAGCTCTATAGGAGAAAGCCCTGCCTCCAGCTGTTTGCTTAGAAATTCTAGCGACAATTAGGCCTGCGTCTTGTGACCATAGCGTACGTGTAGGTATGTACGGCAGGACCAAATCGGAAAGATATGTAGGAGCAAGCCCATGTAATGCTTTGGAGGTTAGCAGTAAAACCTTGAAATCAGCCCTTGCCTTAACAGGAAGCCAGTGTAGGGAGGCTCGCACTGGAGTAATATGATCAAAATGTTTGGTTCTAGTCAAGATTCTATAGGATGATCAGGCAGCAGTGCTCTTTGATACTGCACGGTACTGTCTTTCCAAGCTAGTCGGAAGACTACACCAGTTTGGTGTAGCGCCATTTCCGTTCCAATTTTCTGTTAGCTTGCTTCAGAGCTCGGGTATTTTCTGTATACCAGGGAGCTAGTTTCTTATGACAAATGTTTTTACATTTTAGGGGTGCGACTGCATCTAGAGTATTGTGCAAGGTTAAATAGTGTTCCTCAGTTAGGTGGTTAACTGATTTTTGTTTCTGACGTCCTTGGGTAGCACGACTTTTGATGATCCTTGGTTGGGGTCTGAACAGATTATTTGTTGTGATTGCAAACGTAATAAAATGGTGGTCTGATAGTCCAGGATAATGAGGAAAAACATTAAGATCCACAACATTTATTCCACGGGGACAAAACTAGGTCCAGAGTATGACTGTGGCAGTGAGTAGGTCCGGAGACATGTTGGACAAAACCCACTGAGTTGATAATGTCTCCGAAAGCCATATGGAGTGGGTCTGTGGACTTTTCTATGTGAATATTAAAGTCAACAAAAATATTATCTACCATGACTACAAGGTCCGATAGGAATTCAGGGAACTCAGTGAGGAAAGCTGTATATGGCCCAGGAGGCCTGTAAACAATGCTATAAAAAGTGATTGAATAGGCTGCATAGATTTCATGACTAAAGCTCAAAAGACAAACGCAGTTTTCTTTGTAAATTTAAATTTGCTATCATAAATCTTAGCAACAACTCCACCTTTGCGGGATGCGTGCACCCTATCTCATTGTGGAGCTAGGGGAGTTAGAGCCCTGTCTATGTTCGTAGATAAGATGAGAGCACCCCTCCAGCTACAATGGAGTCCGTCAGGCTTGGTCCTGTTTGTGGGTGAGTCCCAGAAAGAGGGCCAATTATCTACAAATTCTATATTTTGGGAGGGGCAGAAAACAGTTTTCAACCAGAGTTGTGAGACTGCTGTGGAGCTCATCACTCCCCCCTAACTGGGAGGGGGCCAGTGAAAATTACTCAATGCCAACACATATTTGTAGCTGATTTACATGCTGAAGCTGTGTTGCGCTTGGTGACCTCTGACTGTTTCATCCTAACATCGTTGGTGCCGACGTGGATAACAATATTCCTATACTCTCTACACTCGCCAGTTTTAGCTTTAGCCAGCACCATCTTCAGATTAGCCTTAACGTCGGTAGCCCTGCCCCCTGGTAAACAGTGTATGATCGCTGGATGAATCGTTTTAAGTCTAATACTGCGGGTAAATGGAGTCGCCAATGACTAGGGTTTTCAATTTGTCAGAACTAATGGTGGGAGGCTTCAGTGTCTCAGACCCCGTAACGGGAGGAGTAGAGACCAGAAAAGGCTCGGCCTCTGACTCTGACTTGCTGCTTAATGGGGACAACTGGTTGAAAGTTTCTGTCGGCTGAATTGGTTGAGCATTCCTACAGCATTTCCTTACAGAAGCCATGAGAAAGTTGTCCGGCTGCGGGGACTGTGCGAGGGGATTTATACTACTATCTGTACTTACTGGTGGCACAGACGCTGTCCTACACTTAATTTACCCTTGCCTAACGAATCTGTCTGAAGCTGGGCTTGCAGCACAGCTATCCTCACCATAAGGCGATCGTTCTCCTGTATATTATGAGTACAGCGATTGCAATTAGAAGGCATCATGTTAATGTTACTACTTCGCTTCAGCTGATGGAGGTCCTGACGAACCACGTCCAGACAAAGCGTCCGGAGTGAAAAAGTTGAATGAAAAAAAGTTGAGCAAGGGAAAAACAACAAATATAAACGGTAATTAAAAAGTAAAAACCGTAAAGTTGGCAGGTAGCAAAGTAAGGTTAGCAAGAAAACGCACAGCAGCATGTAAACAAGTCTACAAGTTATGACCGGAAATGACATGCTCTGTCATATCAGTGTATGTTTAGAAAACCGTTTCACAGGCACATCTTCACATGGGGGTGAGTGGAGTCTTTTTTTTATGGAGGAAGAGGAAACCAAACAGAATCTATCCTATAACTCCCAGTAATCAACGTGGTCTCAGAGCATTTTATATTATTCTGTACGTAAATCCAAAACACTCCATTTTGTATGATATGTTAAGTTTTGTATGGCATGTATTAATTTGTGGATGTCCATCATTAATTTTGTATGGTATGTTACGAATCATGATTCTCATGAGGTGCCTTTTGGAAAACTCCAAGCTGGCTGTCATGTGCCTATTACTGAGTGCCTTCCGTCTGGCCAACCTAACATAAAGGCCTGATTGGTGGAGTGCTGCAGAGATGGTTGTCCTTCTGGAAGGTTCCCCCATCTCTACAGAGGAACTCTGGAGCTCTTTCAGAGTGACCATCGGGTTCTTGGTCACCTCCCTGACCAAGGCCCGTCTTCCCTTATGGCTCAGTTTGGCTGGGCAGCCAGCTCTAGGATGACTCTTGGTGGTTCCAAACTTCTTCCATTTAAGGATGATGGAGGCCACTGTGTTCTTGGGAACCTTCAATTCTGCAGAATGTTTTGGTACCCTTCCCCAGATCTGTGCCTCGACACAATACTGTCACGGAGCTCTACGGACAATTCCTTCGACCTCATGGCTTGGTTTTTGCTCTGACATGCACTTTCAACTGTGGAACCTTATATAGACAGGTGTGTGGCTTTCCAAATCATGTCCAATCAATTAAATTTATCACAGGTGGACTCCAATCAAGTTGTAGAAACATCAATGGAAACAGGATGGACCTGAGCTCAATTTCAATGCTCATAGCAAAGGGTATGAATTATTTTGTAAATAAGGTATTATTATAATATATATTTTCTAAATTAGCAAACATTTCTAAAAACCTGTTTCGCTCCATCATTATGGCTATTGTGTGTAGATTGACGAGGAAAATGTTTTATTTAATCCATTTTAGAATAAAGCTGTAACATAACAAAATGTGTAAAAAGTCAAGGGGTCTAAATACTTTCCGAATGCACTGTATCTGAATGTCCAACATCTCTTTGACGCTACAGAGGCCTGTACAGCTTATATAAATATCTTCTGTGAATCCATAAAGGCAGACAAATTTCAAAGATTGATAGAAAATATCCATATTTATTTAACGGTGGTTCTATATGGTCTTGTGATGAGCCACATTGTCCTTTATCCGGTTGCAGTACACTGGCAATGGTGTTTGCCATGGCAGGCTGGGAAAGCTGCTCTTTGCTTGTGGCAAATGGTCTTGTCATATCTGCACTGTATGGCCAGCTGGATAAGACTCTGCAGGAAATGATGTAGGGTTCGTAGACCTTCTTAACCACTAGCTGTTTGACCTCTTGCAGAAGATTGGCTGGTACTGGAAAGATGTGGTTGTGGTGTTTGCATTTGACACGTTTTGTGGGTAAAGCTTTTGAGAGAAAAGATCAGTCAATGAAGTGAATGGGCTGGTGGCTGCAGAAGGGCTGAAAAGTCTTCAGACGTCAGTAGGGGAGATCACGAAGAAGTGACACCTCTCAATCGCTCTCGTACACAATACATTTACTGTCTCTAAGCACAACCCAGCCCATTGACCTTGACAGATCATTTTTGTCAATAGTAGCCCTTGGCAGGGGATTTTTGTAGGCATGTCTGTATTCTGTTTTGAGAATCTGCAGAGAGAAGAATGAGGTGGTTGTGATTATTGTTGTAGTTTTGATTTCATACCATTCAGTGTCCCTTGCTGGTTTCATTAAATCAATAAAGCATTTGTTCAGGATGGCACACCAGCGCACACAGTAATCATCTGTGCGCTGTCCCAATGATGGTTATTTTTGCCACCTGAGTCCCCGTGGAATAATGCCTTGATGCACATAATCACTAAGAGTGACTATATGTAGATGCGTTCTCGTCTGGCGCTTAGATAAATGTAACAGTTCTTTTGGGAGGTCAGAATTACCTCCCGGCAATGTCAAAAAGGGACTCCGAAATAATGATCTTATCACGCTCCCTTTGGCTATATTCAAAGTAATCTTGTATGGGTCTATGGCCAGTGTCAGGAAAATAATTATCTTTCGGCATCGTTTAAAGAGCTTAGCATCGTTTAAGAGCCTAGCTAGCTAGCATCACTAAATTGGCAGCAAGATTGCTAGGCAGTTAAGAACCAACTTGCTACCAACACACAAACAGAGAGTGAGTTAGCTATATCGACAATTATATTGCTTACTTTAGCTAACATTAGTCAAAGATAAAATGAACGAACAAACATGTTTTTCTGTCACACCAGCCTTCACTTTGAATCCCCCTCCTGTCCAGCTCAGACGTTCGGCATCGCCGGCCTTCTATCTGCTGCCAAACCTACTGCAGGCAAACACCCTTCTCTCATCAACCCCGGACTCTTCTCATCATCATTACACACACCTGGTTTCAATCCCTACTCCATCACTGTATATATACTCCCTCTGCCATTTGTCTTTGTCGGTCATTGTACATGTTACTTGCTTTCCTGAGAGGAATCTCTACTACAATTTCCCGAGTACTTTATATTTTGCACTATGGGGTTCGCCCTGTGTCTTTTTGTTTATGAAGATATATTTCATACACAGTAGTGTTTGGGTTTCGTACCGCTTTGATCAAGGGTGCTTAAATAAATTCAGTGAATGCCTCCTGCCTACTCCTCTCTACACCAGTGACATTTACGCTGCTGAAGGTAGCTAGCTACCAGTCTAGCAGTGACTACCATGGCATAGGCAAAAACAGCCTACAAGTGCTCAGCATATGTGGGAACTCCTTCAAGGCTGTTGGAAAAGCATTCCAGGTGAAGCTGTTTGAGAGAATGCCAAGAGTGTTCAAAACTGTCATCAGTTTGGCTATTTAAAGTATCTCAAATATAAAATATATTTTTATTTGTTTTGTTTATTTTTGTTACATAAGTAACCAAAAAAAGTTAACTTATTTCATAGTTTTGATGTCTTCACGATTATTATACAATGTAGAAAATAGTAAGAATATAGAAAAACCCTTGAATGAGTAGGTGTTCTAAAACTTTTGACTGGTAGTGTATATATTTTAGGTCTTTGTGGCACTGGTACATTTTGAAAGGCACTCCTCGTGTACACACAGAACTGATTAATGCAATAATTCAGATGTGGTCTCCTTTCTTTCCTTTAGGGCAGTAGGGACATGCCGGCCCAACAGCTGATAGCTGTAGTGGGTACAATGTGGACAAAGAAACATGTACGCTGGACATTGAGTTTGAAATGTTTTTTCTTCTCATAATCTGGATAAAAATCTGGAATAATCTTTCTATGTGGTTCGGAGTTAAACATTTGTCAAATTGTCAAACAAGCTGAGCATAACAAAGACACAGTGATATGAAAAAAGTATAGAATAACTATCTTCAAAGTAATGACTCGGGACGTCGGGTTTGAAATGAAAGCTTATTTTAGTAATACTACTTGTTCACGTTACATTTAACAACTTCTACAAAACAATAATAGAAAGTTGCTAGCGAAAGTCAGGATAATTACTTGTCACTTGTCCATAACTGGCGCGTTCTCCCTCTACTACCTGTCACAAGGCATTCTGGAACTGCAGTCAAAAGCGTAATCCAATACTAACCAATACAACACATATGTGTGTAGTGCTCTCAATCTCAAACACACAAATTCTAATACAATTACATACGTAAATAACTGTAAAGAAAATATCTTTAGATACAGCTCAATGAATTAACTGTCGACATTAACTCTGTAACCCATTAAAGTTACAACACAAAGGGCAAATTACTTGATTTTCTGAGGAGTGTTAATGTCTGTGATAACTTCAAAGAGTTTGAGATGGCACACATAAGAAGATTCTGTGAAAAAATGCTGCAATATGAGATGGGTGAAGGGAAGCGTATGTGAGCAAGAGGGATAGAGAGAAAAACCTCCACCAAATTATTAGAAAAAACGATAGCTTGTATAGGGTAATTGGTTTCAATTTCACTTTAGACTCCTTAAAATAACATCCGGGCCAGGCTCTTTGCTTTACCACCAAGGATGTCCAGTACAGAAGTTCTCTTTTTGACCTTTGCCCTCACATGGTTGTGCCTTCTAATTTAGTTTATTATGAATTTCTCAGGGGTGAAACACCATCAGTATGGACACAACAAGTGAACTCTGTCCTTGGTCAGATCAAATCAAAGTGTATTTGTCACATGCGCCGAATACAACAGTGAATTGCTTACTTACTGGCCCTTAACGAACAGTGCAACTTTTAAGTAAAAAAATAGGTATTAAGGTGAACAATGGATAAGTAAAGAAATAAAAAACAACAGTAAAAAGACAGTGAATAATAACAAAAGCGAGGCTATATACAGTAGTGAGGCTATAACAGTAGCGAGGCTATATACAGGCGCCGGTTAGTCGGGCTAATTGAGGTATGTACATGTAGGTCTGGTTAAAGCGACTATGCACGTATGATAAACAGAGTGTAGCAGCAGTATAAAGAGGGACACACACACACACAATGCAAATAGTCCGGGAAGCCATTTAATTACCTGTTCAGGAGTCTTATGACTTGGGAGTAAAAGCCTTTTGGTCCTAGACTTGGTGCTCCGGCATCGCTTGCCATGCGGTAGTAGAGGGAACAGTCTATGACTGGGGTGGGTGGGGTCTTGACTATTTTTAGGGCCTTCCTCTGACACTGCCTGGTGTAGAAACCCTGGATGGCAGGCAGCTTAGCCCCAGTGATGTACTGGGCCGTATACACTACCCTCTGCAGCGCCTTGTGGTCGGAGGCCGAGCAGTTGCCGCACCAGGCAGTGATGCAACCATTCAGGATGCTCTCGATGTTGCAGCGGTGTAACTTTTGAGGATCTGAGGACCCATGACAAATCTTTTTAGTTTCCTGAGGCTTTATCGTGCCCTCTTTACGACTGTCTTGGTGTGTTTGGACCATTCCAGTTTGTTGGTGTTGTGGACACTCTCAACCTGCTCCACTACAGCCCTGTCGATGAGCATGGGGGCATGCTCGGTCCTGCTCTTCCTGTAGTCCACAATCATCTCCTTAGTCTTGGATACGTTGAGGGATAGGTTGTTATTCTGGCACCACCCGGCCAGGTCTCTGACTTCCCTATAGGTGATCAGGCCCACCACTGTTGTCATCTACAAACTTAAAGATGGTGTTGGAGTCGTACCTGGCCATGCAGTCGTGGGTGAACAGGGAGTACAGGAGGGGACTGAGCACGCACCCATGAGGGGCTCCAGGGTGAGGATCAGCGTGGCAGATGTGTTGCTACCTACCCTCACCAACTGGGTGTGGCCCGTCAGGAAGTCCATGATCCAGTTGCAGAGGGAGGTGTTTAGTCCCAGGATCCTTAGATTAGTGATGAGCTTTGAGGGTACTATGGTGTTGAATGCTGAGCTGCAGTTAATGAACAGCATTCTCACATAGGTGTTCCTTTTGTTCAAGTGGGAAAGAACAGTGTGGAGTGCAATAGAGATTGCATCATCTGTGGATCTGTTTCGGCGGTATGCAAATTGGAGTGGGTCTAGGGTTTCTGGGATAATGGTGTTGATGTGAGCCATTACCAGCCTTTCAAAGCACTTCATGGCTACGGACGTGAGTGCTACGGGTCTGTAGTCATTTAGGCAGGTTGCCTTATGGTGGTCTGCTTGAAACATGTTGGTATTACAGACTCAATGGGGACATGTTGAAAATGTCAGTGAAGACACCTGCCAGTTGGTCAGCACATGCCCGGAGCACACGTCCTGGTAATCCGTCTGGCCTTGTGAATGTTGACCTGTTTAATGGTCTTACTACCGTCGGCTACAGGGAGCGTGATCACACAGTCGTCCGGGACAGACACAGACCAAGATGAGGCTGTAATATACTGTACATTTGTCAAAACAACCCAATGTCTCTATTTAGATTTCTAAACAGGCATGACATGAATAGATTCATATAAGGATATCAAAGTCTCTCACACACACACACACACCCATTCAGCAGATGATGAGTTATGGATCTGAAAACTCAGAGCTGTTGATTCAGGTGCCATCGGATTATTTTTGGCCAGCAGGAGTGTCTGGAAATCAGTGATGGATGTTTCCAGCTCACCTCTTCACCCCTGTAAGAAGCCCAGCGACAGTGAGGGGCCCTGCTGCACAAAGATGTTATCAATCAAGCATCTGATACTGCCAAGGGAACTTCATCTTTATGCTATTTTCCTGAGTCTCTACTCATATCTCATAAAAAGGGTGTTTATGGCTGAAACCTAAGGTGCCATCGAAACACAGGGAGCAGCATGAGTGGAGCCCTGCGAGAGAAGCCCCATACAGAAAATGTGAAATGCTGAGATATAACAGGGAGATCTTATGTTGTATATTCTGCTTGTCATAAGAAAAGATGGGATGGGGACATTGTCACCTTAAAGTAGCAAGGAGAGTCTGCCACCTCACAGGTTGTGCTGGGGCTGCACGATGGGGCCAAACTTCAATGTGCTCCCCGTTGAAGTACAAATGTAGTGTTTTTATCAACACCTACTGCTTCATTAATTCAGCAGTGTCTTTCCCCCTCCTCTTTCTTCCTGTGTGTGTGTGTATTTCCCAAATTAGATTTAAAGACAGAACTAGGCATCTACAGCACTGTAACCTAACCTTCCCACACAGTAGGCATGAAACACACCATCTGTTGTTGCGAGAGGATAACGAGTCACTGCATGTGTGAATGCCCACCATGCAATCTCAGTGCATTTAAGCAATGTTCTTTTTGAAAATAGTGTATTTGTTGCTCTTTAATTATTTTTCTAATGAGACTACAGGGGGTCCCGGTACAAAACCAATGAGCGGGGGCATATGTACATGTAGGTAGAGGTAAACTGACTATGCATAGATAATAAACAGAAAGTAGCAGCAGTGTAGTCTGGGTAGCCATTTGGTTGGATGGCGCTCCGGTACCGCTTGCCGTCCGGTAGCAGAGAGAACAGTCTATGACTAGGGTGTCTGGAGTCTTTGGCAATTTGTAGGTCCTTCCTCTGACACCGCCTGGTATAGGGGTCCTGGATGGCAGGAAGCTTGGCCCCAGTGATGTACTGGGCTGTATGCACTACTCTCTGTAGTGCCTTGTGGTCGGAGGCCAAGCAGTTGCCACACCAGGCGGTGATGCAACCAGTGCTTTCGATGGTGCAGCTGTATAACTTTTTGAGGATTTGAGGACCCATGCCAAATCTGTTCAGTCTCTTGAGGGGTAATAGGCATTGTCGTGCCCTCTTCACAACTGTCTTGGTGTGTTTGGACCATGACAGTTCGTCGGTGATGTGGACACCAAGGAACTTGAAGCTCTCAACCTGCTCCACAACAGCCCCATCTATGAGAAGGGGGCTGTGCTCGACCCTCCTTTTCCTGTTGTCCAAGATCAACTCCTTTGTCTTGATCACGTTGAGAGAGAGGTTGTTATCCTGGCACCACACTGCCAGGTCTTTGACCTCCTCCCTATAGGCTGTCTCATCATTGTCGGTGATCAGGCTTATCACTGTTGTGTCATTGGCAAACTTAATGATGGTGTTGGAGTCGTGCTTGGCCATGCAGTCATGGGTGAACAGGTCGTACAGGAGGGGACTGGGCACGCACCCCTCAGGGGCTCGCGTGTTGAGGATCAGCGTGGCCAATGTGATTTTACCTACTCCTACCTCCTGGGGGCGGCCCTGGTGAGTCCTGTGCCTACGCCCAGAATTAAGCCTCCTGTATGTCTCCCCAGCCTGGTGAGTCCTGTGCCTGCTCCGAGAGCCAGTCCTCCTGTGTGTCTCTCCCCTCCAGTGATGATCCATGGCAAGAAGCCTCCAGTGATGATCCATGGCACGAAGCCTCCAGTGATGATCCATGGCACGAAGCCTCCAGTGATGATCCATGGCACGAAGCCTCCAGTGATGATCCATGGCAAGAAGCCTCCAGTGATGATCTATGGCATGAAGCCTCCAGTGATGATCCATGACACGAAGCCTCCAACGAGGGCCTCCAGTCAGGAGCCTCCAGCGACGGCCTCCAGTGAGGGTCCCCACACCAGAGGCGCTACCAAAGTGGGGTGAACCAAAGGTGTTGCGGGGTCTATGTCCCGCACCAGAGCCGCCACCAAAGCGGATAGATGCACACCCAGACCCTTCTCTATAGGTTCAGGTTTTGCAGGGGGTGTACTATCACGCCCTGACCTTAGAGAACCGTTTTATTTTTATTTCTCTATGTGGTTAGGCCAGGGTGTGATGTGGGGTGGGCATTCTATGTTCTATTTTCTATGTTTTGTATTTCTTTGTTTTGGCAGGGTATGGTTCTCAATCAGGGACAGCTGTCTATCTTCCAGCAACGGCCGTGACAGATACAGTATGTAATCCCTCATTATGAAATGTTCACTCCGACTCCGCTCCGAACGATAGGAAATCAATGTACCCTCGCAGGCGGCTAGAAAGTGATGCCTGTCCATCTCCTTTTGCCTTCAAACCTAACCCACCATCCCTTATGAAAGCTAAACAGTCCGGAGGACTGAAGGGATTAATTGAGAACCCAGGAGAACAAAGCCCTTCAGATTGAGAGGGTATGTACTGTATTATGAGGAGCACTTGCCTTGACAAAGCATTCCTCTCCTTGATGGTATCCTTATCGGAGGGGCTTCGGGCTAGGTTAAGTCACCCCTTCTAAATGTGAGAAAAAGACTAACAAACCCTCAACACCTACAATGTCCCTCAGATAATGTTGGGGAGACCTCACGGCTTAAGAAGAACATATAAACAAGCTCTACTCCTTTTAAAGCTCCCTTTCCCTCAGAGAGAGCTTTCTACTTTTCTTGCAACATTAAGTGTTGATGTGAATAACAAATTCCAAATGCACAGTGCAAAAATGTAATTTACTGAAAGATCCCCAAGGCAACATTGTCGGTTCAAAAAAAATGATCAAACATGCTCAGAGCTCCTTTTATCTCTAGTCTAAATAGTACTCACTTCCCAACTGAGATGGTAATGTTGTATTGTTTCAAATCCTAAAATGGTATGCTTATTAGGAAGTACACGACAAACGTAAAGTGGATTAGGTTGTACATTACAATTAGTGATTCCTCTGTCTGGGCTGCATGTCTATAGAAAATGGGAAATTAAATGGACAGCACTCCAAAATATAATTTTCAGTAAATCATTTATTGCCCTGCACGGACACGTTTAGGACTACAATTTCAGCACTCAAAATGAAATAAACCATCAATATAATTTCCCCCCATTTTACCATCCATGCCGGTATGGTAAAAATGTAACCCACATTGATTGTTATTATTGTACACTCAAACTGACCAAAAATATGTTCCATGAGCTGATATAAAATATGCCAGAAATGTTCCATATGCACAAAAACCTTATTTCTCTCAAATTTTGTGCACACATTTTTACATCTCTGTTTGTGAACATTTCTCCTTTGCCAATATAATCCTCCCACCCAAGTGTGGCATATAAAGAAGCTGATTAAACAGCATGATCATTACACAGGTGCTGGGGACTATAAAAGGCCACTCTAAAATGTGCAGTTTCGTCACACAACAGAATGCCACAATGTCTCAAGTTTTGAAGGAGCATGTAATTGGCATGCTGACTGCAGGAACGTCCACCAGAGCTGTTGCCAGATAATGTCATGTTAATTTCTCTACCATAAGACGCCTCTAATGTCATTTTTAGAGAAATTGTCAGTCTGTCCAACTGGCCTCACAACTGTAGACCACATGTATGGCAATGTGTGGGCGAGCGGTTTGCTGATGACAATGTTGTGAACAGAGTGCCCCATGGTGGCAGTAGGGTTACGGTATGGGCAGGCATAAGTTATGGACAACAAACACAATTGCATTTTATCGATTCAGAGATACCGTGATCCTGAGGCCCATTGTCGTGCCATTCATCTGCCGCCATCACCTCATGTTTCAGCATTGATAATGCACGGCCCCATGTCGCAAGAATTGGTACACAATTCCTGGAAGCTGACCCAGTTCTTCCATGGCCTGTGTACTCAGCCGACATGTCACCCATTGAGCTTGTTTGGGATGCTCTGAATGGATGTGCATGACAGCGTGTTTCAGTTCCCAACAATATCCAGCAACTTCGCACAGTCATTGAAGAGCAGTGGAACAAAATTCCAAAGGCCACAATCAACAGCCTGATTATGCGAAGGAGGTGTGTCGCGCTGCATGAGGCAAATGGTGGTCACACCAGATACTGACTGGTATTCTGATCCACGCCCTTACCTTTGTTTTAAGGTATCTGTGACCAACATATGCATATCTGTATTCCCAGTCATGTGAAATCCATAGATTTTTGCCTAATGAATTTATTTCGATTGACTGATTTCCTTATATGAACTGTAACTCTTGTCGCATGTTTTGTTTATATTTTTGTTCAGGATAGTTTTTTCGGATATATTTTAATCTTACTTCCTTCTACGAACTAAATATACTTTCCTGCAACCCGCCTCACCCAATGTGGTACAGATCTGCTATTTTTATTCCTTATAACTGGAACCTCTATCAGGAGCTAGCCAGCTAACTAGCTACTAGGTATTAGTCTTTGTTAACCATGGCTAGCGGTCTTTATCCTTAGCTCGGACACCAGACAGCTTTAGCTGGGAAAATAGAAGCCAGTCTGCACAGCGCGATATCTTCCCAGAGCATGTCGGACTGCTTCTCTCTACCACATCACCGGATTCCTGCCGCTCTGGATCATTACACCGGATCATCGCAGCTAGCTAGCTGCAACCGAGTGGCTACTGTTAACTAATGCCTCTGTCCTGAAGCAAGCACCAGTTAGCCTTGAGCTTGCCTCGAGCAAGGCCCATATAAGAGCTAATTCTAGGGCTACAATACCTCTTTTGCCAACTGGCCTAGACCCTTTATTGTCGACACGGAGTCCCGCCGATCCATCACGACTGGTCTGCCGACGTAATCACCCGATGTGGTCTCAACAGGCTTTTCCGTTGCGATGTCGCCAAAGACCCATCTGCTCGCCTGGGCAAGCTAGCTTTCTGAACGCCATGTCTCCCACTTGCCTAGCGTAGTAGTGACTACCGAACGGCTCCCTGACTCACCTATTGCTGCTCATTGAACCCTACGATCACTCGGCTACAAAGCTGATGCCCCTGGACTGTTTCAATAACACGGTACCATATTTTGTTTATCTGTCGGCCCAAGCCTCAAACTACCTAACTGACCCGCTCTGCCCATTCATCGCCATTTACCTATTGTTGACTTAGCTCTCCCGTTCAACACCTGTGATTGCTTTATGCCTCTCTTTAATGTCAATATGCCTTGTCTACTGCTGTCTCGGCTAGTTCATATTGTTTATTTCACTGTAGAGCCCTCAGTCCCGCTCAACTTGCCTTAGATAGCTATTTTTGTCCCACCCCCCACACATGGCTTAACTGGTGCCTCCAGAGACAAAACCTCTCTCATCGTCACTCAACGCCTAGGTTTACCTCCACTGTATTCACATCCTACCATACCCTTGTCTGTACATTATGCCTTGAATCTATTTTTCCGCGCCCAGAAATCTGCTCCTTCTACTCTCTGTTCCGAACGCACTAGACGACCAGTTTTATAGGCTTTAGCCGTACCCTTATCCTACTCCTCCTCTGTTCCTCTGGTGATGTAGAGGTTAACCCAGGCCCTGTAGCCCCCAGTACCACACCTATTCCCCAGGTGCTATCATTTGTTGACTTCTGTAACTGTAAAAACCTTGGTTTCATGCATGTTAACATTAGAAACCTCCTCCCTAAGTTTGTTTTATTCAATGCTTTAGCAGACTCCGCCAATCCTGATGTCCTAGCCGGTTCTGAATCCTGGCTCTGAAATTTCCATCCCCAACTACAACATTTTCCACCAAGATAGAACTGCCAAAGGGGAGTTGCAATCTACTGCAGAGAGGGTCTGCTGCTGGTGATTCTCTGATCCACCTATACGCAGACGACACCATTCTGTATACTTCTGGACCTTCTTTGGACACTGTGTTAACAAACTTCCAGATGAGCTTCAATGCCATACAACACTCCATCCGTGGCCTCCAACTTCTCTTATATGCTAGTAAAACTAAATGCATGCTCTTCAACCGATCGCTGGCCCACCCGCCTGCGTGACTAACATCACTACTCTGGACGGTTCTGACTTAAAATACGTGGAAAATACCTAGGTGTCTGGTTAGACTGTAAACTCTCCTTCCAGACTCACATTAAGCATCTCCAATACAAAACTAGATTTACTAGAATTGGCTTCCCATTTCGCAACAAAGCCTCCTTCACTCATGCTGCTAAACATACCCTTGTAAAACGGACTATCCTACCAATCCTTGACTTCGGCGATGTCATTTACAAAATAGCCTCCAACACTCTACTCAGCTATTGGAAGTAGTCTGTCACAGTGCCATCCGTTTTGTCACCAAAGCCCCATATATTACCAACCACTGTGACCTGTATGCTCTCGTTGGCTGGCCCTCGCTTCATATTCTTCGCCAAACCCACTGGCTCCAGGTCATCTAGAAGTCTTTGCTAGGTAAAACCCAGCCTTATCTCAGCTCACTGGTCACCATAGCAACACCCACCCGTATCACGCACTCCAGCAGGTATATTTCACTGGTCATCTTCAAAGCCAACTCCTCCTTTGGCCGCATTTCCTTCCAGTTCTCTGCTGCCAATGACTGGAACAAATTGCAAAAATCACTGAACCTGGAGACTTACAGGTGAAGTCGGAAGATTACGTACACCTTAGCCAAATACATTTAAACTCAGTTTTTCACAATTCCTGACATTTAATCAGAGTACAAATTACCTGTCTTAGGTTAGTTAGGATCACCACTTTATTTTAAGAATGTGAGATGTCAGAATAATACTAGAGAGAATGATTTACTTCAGGTTTTATTTATTTCATCACACTTCCAGTGGGTCAGAAGTTTACATACATTCAATTTGTATTTGGTAATTTGCCTTTAAATTGTTTAACTTGGGTCAAACGTTTTGGGTAGCCTTCCACAAGCTTCCCACAATAAGTTGGGTGAATTTTGGCCCCTTCCTCCTGACAGAGCTGGTGTAACTGAGTCAGGTTTGTAGGCCTCCTTGCTCGCACACGCTTTTTAGGTTCTGCCCACACATTTTCTATAGGATTTAGGTCAGGGCTTTGTGATGGCCACTCTAATACCTTGACTGTGTTGTCATTAAGCCATTTTGCTACAACTTTGGAAGTAAGCTTGGGGTCATTGTCCATTTGGAAGATCCATTTCTGACCAAGATTTAACTTCCTGACTGATGTCTTGAAATGTTGCTTCAATATATCCACATAATTTTCCTGCCATCTATTTTCTGAAGTGCACCAGTCCCTCCTGTAGCACCCCCACAAACATGATGCTGCCACCCCCGTGCTTCACGGTTGGGATGGTGTTCTTCGGCTTGCAAGCCTCCCCCTTTTCCCTCCAAACATAAAAATGGTCATTATGGCCAAACAGTTCTACTGTTGTTTCATCAGACCAGACGACATTTCTCCAAAAAGTACTATCTTTGTCCCCATGTGCAGTTGAAAAACCGTAGTCTGGGTTTTTCATGGCGGTTTTGGAGCAGTGGCTTCTTCCTTGCCGAACGACCTTTCAGGTTATTTCAATTTAGGACTCGTTTTACTGTGGATATAGATACTTTGTACCTGTTTCCTCCAGCATCTTCACAAGGACCTTCTGGGATTTATTTGCACTTTTAGCACCAAAGTACTTTCATCTCTAGGAGACAGAAGGCGTCTCCTTCCTGAAGGGTATGGCGGCTGCATGGTCCCATGGTGTTTATACTTGTGTACTATTGTTTGTACAGATGAATGTGGTACCTTCAGGTGTTTGGAAATTGCTTCAAAGGATGAACCAGACTTGTGGAGGCCTACAATTGTTTTTCTGATGTCTTGGCTGATTTCTTTTGATTTTCCCATGATGTCAAGCAAAGAGGCACTGAGTTTGAAGGTAGGCCTTGAAATACATCCACAGGTACACCTCCAATTGACTCAAAAGCTTCTAAAGCCATGACATAATTTTCTGGAATTTCCCAAGCTGTTTATAGGCACAGTCAACGTAGTATTTGTAAACTTCTGACCCACTGGAATTGTGATACAGTGAAATAATCTGTCTGGAAACAATTGTTGGAAAAATGACTTGTGTCATGCACAAATTAGATGTCCTAACCGACTTGACAAAACTATAGTTTGTTAACAAGAAATTTGTGGAGTGGTTGAAAAACAGGTATTAATGAGTATATCTCCCTCACTAAATTTAAGCATCAGCTGTCAGAGCAGCTTACCGATCACTGCACCTGTACACAGCCCATCTGTAAATAGCCCACCCAACTACCTCATCCCCATATTGTTATTTATTTTTGCTCTTTTGCACCTCAGTATCTCTACTTGCACATCATCATCATCTGCACAGCTATCGCTCTAGTGTTAACGCTAAATTGTAATTATTTCGCCACTATTGCCTATTTTTTTTGCCTTACGTCCCTAATCCTACTACATTTACATTTACATTTACATTTAAGTCATTTAGCAGACGCTCTTATCCAGAGCGACTTACAAATTGGTGCATTCACCTTATGACATCCAGTAGAATAGTCACTTTACAATAGTGCATCTAAATCTTAAAGGGGGGGGGGGGTGAGAAGGATTACTTATCCTATCCTAGGTATTCCTTAAAGAGGTGGGGTTTCAGGTGTCTCCGGAAGGTGGTGATTGACTCCGCTGTCCTGGCGTCGTGAGGGAGTTTGTTCCACCACTGGGGGCCAGAGCAGCGAACAGTTTTGACTGGGCTGAGCGGGAACTGTACTTCCTCAGTGGTAGGGAGGCGAGCAGGCCAGAGGTGGATGAACGCAGTGCCCTTGTTTGGGTGTAGGGCCTGATCAGAGCCTGGAGGTACTGAGGTGCCGTTCCCCTCACAGCTCCGTAGGCAAGCACCATGGTCTTGTAGCAGATGCGAGCTTCAACTGGAAGCCAGTGGAGAGAGCGGAGGAGCGGGGTGACGTGAGAGAACTTGGGAAGGTTGAACGAACACCAGACGGGCTGCGGCGTTCTGGATGAGTTGTAGGGGTTTAATGGCACAGGCAGGGAGCCCAGCCAACAGCGAGTTGCAGTAGTCCAGACGGGAGATGACAAGTGCCTGGATTAGGACCTGCGCCGCTTCCTGTGTGAGGCAGGGTCGTACTCTGCGGATGTTGTAGAGCATGAACCTACAGGAACGGGCCACCGCCTTGATGTTAGTTGAGAACGACAGGGTGTTGTCCAGGATCACGCCAAGGTTCTTAGCGCTCTGGGAGGAGGACACAATGGAGTTGTCAACCGTGATGGCGAGATCATGGAACGGGCAGTCCTTCCCGGGAGGAAGAGGAGCTCCGTCTTGCCGAGGTTCAGCTTGAGGTGGTGATCCGTCATCCACACTGATATGTCTGCCAGACATGCAGAGATGCGATTCGCCACCTGGTCATCAGAAGGGGGAAAGGAGAAGATTAATTGTGTGTCGTCTGCATAGCAATGATAGGAGAGACCATGTGAGGTTATGACAGAGCCAAGTGACTTGGTGTATAGCGAGAATAGGAGAGGGCCTAGAACAGAGCCCTGGGGGACACCAGTGGTGAGAGCGTGTGGTGAGGAGACAGATTCTCGCCACGCCACCTGGTAGGAGCGACCTGTCAGATAGGACGCAATCCAAGCGTGGGTCACGCCGGAGATGCCCAACTCGGAGAGGGTGGAGAGGAGGATCTGATGGTTCACAGTATCGAAGGCAGCCGATAGGTCTAGAAGGATGAAAGCAGAGGAGAGAGAGTTAGCTTTAGCGGTGCGGAGCGCCTCCGTGATACAGAGAAGAGCAGTCTCAGTTGAATGACTAGTCTTGAAACCTGACTGATTTGGATCAAGAAGGTCATTCAGAGAGAGATAGCGGGAGAGCTGGCCAAGGACGGCACGTTCAAGAGTTTTGGAGAGAAAAGAAAGAAGGGATACTGGTCTGTAGTTGTTGACATCGGAGGGATTGAGTGTAGGTTTTTTCAGAAGGGGTGCAACTCTCGCCCTCTTGAGGACGGAAGGGACGTAGCCAGCGGTCAGGGATGAGTTGATGAGCGAGGTGAGGTAAGGGAGAAGGTCTCCGGAAATGGTCTGGAGAAGAGAGGAGGGGATAGGGTCAAGCGGGCAGGTTGTTGGGTGGCCGGCCGTCACAAGACGCGAGATTTCATCTGGAGAGAGAGGGGAGAAAGAGGTCAGAGCACAGGGTAGGGCAGTGTGAGCAGAACCAGCGGTGCCGTTTGACTTAGCAAACGAGGATCGGATGTCGTCGACCTTCTTTTCAAAATGGTTGACGAAGTCATCTGCAGAGAGGGAGGAGGGGGGAGGGGGAGGAGGATTCAGGAGTGAGGAGAAGGTGGCAGAGAGCTTCCTAGGGTTAGAGGCAGATGCTTGGAATTTAGAGTGGTAGAAAATGGCTTTAGCAGCAGAGACAGAGGAGGAAAATGTAGAGAGGAGGGAGTGAAAGGATGCCAGGTCCGCAGGGAGGCGAGTTTTCCTCCATTTCCGCTCAGCTGCCCGGAGCCCTGTTCTGTGAGCTCGCAATGAGTCGTCGAGCCACGGGCGGGAGGGGAGGACCGCGCCGGCCTGGAGGATAGGGGACATAGAGAGTCAAAGGATGCAGAAAGGGAGGAGAGGAGGGTTGAGGAGGCAGAATCAGGAGATAGGTTGGAGAAGGTATGAGCAGAGGGAAGAGATGATAGGATGGAAGAGGAGAGAGTAGCGGGGGAGAGAGAGCGAAGGTTGGGACGGCGCGATACCATCCGAGTAGGGGCAGTGTGGGAGGTGTTAGATGAGAGCGAGAGGGAAAAGGATACAAGGTAGTGGTCGGAGACTTGGAGGGGAGTTGCAATGAGGTTAGTGGAAGAACAGCATCTAGTAAAGATGAGGTCGAGCGTATTGCCTGCCTTGTGAGTAGGGGGAAGGTGAGAGGGTGAGGTCAAAAGAGGAGAGGAGTGGAAAGAAGGAGGCAGAGAGGAATGAGTCAAAGGTAGACGTGGGGAGGTTAAAGTCGCCCAGCACTGTGAGAGGTGAGCCGTCCTCAGGAAAGGAGCTTATCAAGGTATCAAGCTCATTGATGAACTCTCCGAGGGAACCTGGAGGGCGATAAATGATAAGGATGTTAAGCTTGAAAGGGCTGGTAACTGTGACAGCATGGAATTCATGCATGGAACAGGGCTCCGGGCAGCCGAGCGGAAATGGAGGAAAACTCGCCTCCCTGCGGACCTGGCATCCTTTCGCTCCCTCCTCTCTACATTTTCCTCCTCTGTCTCTGCTGCTAAAGCCACTTTCTACCACTCGAAATTCCAAGCATCTGCCTCTAACCCTAGGAAGCTCTTTGCCACCTTCTCCTCCCTCCTGAATCCTCCTCCCCCCTCCTCCCTCTCTGCAGATGACTTCGTCAACCATTTTGAAAAGAAGGTCGACGACATCCGATCCTCGTTTGCTAAGTCAAACGACACCGCTGGTTCTACTCACACTGCCCTACCCGGTGCTCTGACCTCTTTCTCCCTCTCTCTCCAGATGAAATCTTGCGTCTTGTGACGGCCGGCCGCCCAACAACCTGCCCGCTCGACCCTATCCCCTCCTCTCTTCTCCAGACCATTTCCGGAGACCTTCTCCCTTACCTCACCTCGCTCATCAACTCATCCCTGACCGCTGGCTACGTCCCTTCCGTCTTCAAGAGAGCGAGAGTTGCACCCCTTCTGAAAAAACCTACACTCGATCCCTCCGATGTCAACAACTACAGACCAGTATCCCTTCTTTCTTTTCTCTCCAAAACTCTTGAACGTGCCGTCCTTGGCCAGCTCTCCCGCTATCTCTCTCAGAATGACCTTCTTGATCCAAATCAGTCAGGTTTCAAGACTAGTCATTCAACTGAGACTGCTCTTCTCTGTATCACGGAGGCGCTCCGCACCGCTAAAGCTAACTCTCTCTCCTCTGCTCTCATCCTTCTAGACCTATCGGCTGCCTTCGATACTGTGAACCATCAGATCCTCCTCTCCACCCTCTCCGAGTTGGGCATCTCCGGCGCGGCCCACGCTTGGATTGCATCCTACCTGACAGGTCGCTCCTACCAGGTGGCGTGGCGAGAATCTGTCTCCTCACCACGCGCTCTCACCACTGGTGTCCCCCAGGGCTCTGTTCTAGGCCCTCTCCTATTCTCGCTATACACCAAGTCACTTGGCTCTGTCATAACCTCACATGGTCTCTCCTATCATTGCTATGCAGACGACACACAATTAATCTTCTCCTTTCCTCCTTCTGATGACCAGGTGGTGAATCGCATCTCTGCATGTCTGGCAGACATATCAGTGTGGATGACGGATCACCACCTCAAGCTGAACCTCGGCAAGACGGAGCTGCTCTTCCTCCCGGGGAAGGACTGCCCGTTCCATGATCTCGCCATCACGGTTGACAACTCCATTGTGTCCTCCTCCCAGAGCGCTAAGAACCTTGGCGTGATCCTGGACAACACCCTGTCGTTCTCAACTAACATCAAGGCGGTAGCCCGTTCCTGTAGGTTCATGCTCTACAACATCCGCAGAGTACGACCCTGCCTCACACAGGAAGCGGCGCAGGTCCTAATCCAGGCACTTGTCATCTCCCGTCTGGATTACTGCAACTCGCTGTTGGCTGGGCTCCCTGCCTGTGCCATTAAACCCCTACAACTCATCCAGAACGCCGCAGCCCGTCTGGTGTTCAACCTTCCCAAGTTCTCTCACGTCACCCCGCTCCTCCGCTCTCTCCACTGGCTTCCAGTTGAAGCTCGCATCCGCTACAAGACCATGGTGCTTGCCTACGGAGCTGTGAGGGGAACGGCACCTCAGTACCTTCAGGCTCTGATCAGTCCCTACACCCAAACAAGGGCACTGCGTTCATCCACCTCTGGCCTGCTCGCCTCCCTACCACTGAGGAAGTACAGTTCCCGCTCAGCCCAGTCAAAACTGTTCGCTGCTCTGGCTCCCCAATGGTGGAACACACTCCCTCACGACGCCAGGACAGCGGAGTCAATCACCACCTTCCGGAGACACCTGAAACCCCACCTCTTTAAGGAATACCTAGGATAGGATAAAGTAATCCCCCCCCCCCCTTAAAAGATTTAGATGCACTATTGTAAAGTGGCTGTTCCACTGGATGTCATAAGGTGAATGCACCAATTTGTAAGTCGCTCTGGATAAGAGCGTCTGCTAAATGACTTAAATGTAAAATGTAAATGTAATTCAAAGGAGGCGATAGACAGATGGGTGAGGGGAGAAAGAGAGAATGACCACTTGGGAGAGATGAGGATCCCGGTGCCACCACCCCGCTGACCAGAAGCTCTCGGGGTGTGCGAGAACACGTGGGCGGACGAAGAGAGAGCAGTAGGAGTAGCAGTGTTGTCTGTGGTGATCCATGTTTCCGTCAGTGCCAAGAAGTCGAGGGACTGGAGGGAGGCATAGGCTGAGATGAACTCTGCCTTGTTGGCCGCAGATCGGCAGTTCCAGAGGCTACCGGAGACCTGGAACTCCACGTGGGTCGTGCACGCTGGGACCACCAGACTAGGGTGGCGCGGCCACGCGGTGTGGAGCGTTTGTATGGTCTGTGCAGAGAGGAGAGTACAGGGATAGACAGACACATAGTTGACAGGCTACAGAAGAGGCTACGCTAATGCAAAGGAGATTGGAATGACAAGTGGACTACACGTCTCGAATGTTCAGAAAGTTAAGCTTACGTAGCAAGAATCTTATTGACTAAAATGATTAAAATGATACAGTACTGCTGAAGTAGGCTAGCTGGCAGTGGCTGCGTTGTTGACACTACACTAATCAAGTCGTTCCGTTGAGTGTAATAGTTTCTGCAGTGCTGCTATTCGGGGCTAGCTGGCTAGCTAGCAGTGTTGTTTACGTTACGTTGCGTTAAAGAACGACAATAGCTGGCTAGCTAACCTAGAAAATCGCTCTAGACTACACAATTATCTTTGATACAAAGACGGCTATGTAGCTAGCTATGTAGCTAGCTACGATCAAACAAATCAAACCGTTGTACTGTAATGAAATGAAATGAAAATGTGATACTACCTGTGAATGCGACCGGGTTGTTGAGTTCTATTCAGTAGACGTTGGCTAGCTGTTAGCTGTTAGCTGTTGGCTAGCTAGCAGAGTCTCCTACGTTAAGGACGACAAATAGCTGGCTAGCTAACCTCGGTAAATTAAGATAATCACTCCAAGACTACACACTCTAAACTACACAATTATCTTGGATACAAAGACAGCTATGTAGCTAGCTAACACTAAACTAATCAAGTCGTTCAGTTGAGTGTAATATTGTAATCCCTACATTTGCACACACTGTATTTCATGCCCATATGCACTTCCTGGATGACTGCTGTCATTTCATTAGGGGTTGGGCCATAACATTCACATATTTAACGTCCCCGCCCTTCAGTAACAGTATAATTACATAATGAAAAGCTATTTTAAATATGTTGCAGTGCCATCAGCATCAATAGCCAATCTCTGCAATAGCCTCTAGCCTCAGGTTCTATCTTCTGGTGGAGCATAGGTGGGCTATTCCTGTATCGTAGGGCTGCATTTATTGCACGATTTTGCTCCAGCTCAGTGCAAATATACCTGATAAAAATAATCATGGTCCAAATTGAAGACTATGATTATTTGAACATTTGAATCCAGTGTGGGACCAATGCAGTGCTCCAGGACCAGAGTTGCGCACTCTTGCTCTCTAGAAGATGCTGTGAGTCTCACATCAAACATAGACTTGAGACAATAGTCACATTTCAAACCATTCAAGAAGCAATGTCATTGTATTAGAAGGCTGTCCACAGCTTAATTTCCACTCTTCTGTTTGCTATATTTTATAGAGATTTTTTTTTGTTTGTACAACAAGCCACATATTCTAGATATTCTGCAGTGCAGGAAGACACCCATCAATCCAACCCCCTCCCAGATCCTTTCCCCTCCCTCATCCCTCCCCAGGCATTTTTCGGCTCCTCTTAATGACAAAGCCATGATTACTGTCTTGGGTGATGCTCACAAAACAACCTAGAAATTGACCAGCTGTCATTGAATCTGGTAGTCTCCTCCAATATACACAGCAAGAGCCAAGAATGGAAAACAAAACCATAACTGAGAAAAGTACTCTATAAACAAGATTGAAATAATAAACAGATATGGAAGTAGACAGGATCAAATTATTATCTTAGTGCCCAAAAACAAATATTAGTTTCCCCCCAAGAGCTTATCTATTATAGATTTGATATCAATTTTATCCAGCCAAAACATGGTTTTGTTTTAGCACCCCTTTTTATTACTCTCATTCATTTTCCCTACTGAATTCTGTCTCAGAGTAATTTCAGGGTTTATAGTTTGTATTTACAATTGACTTAAATCCAAATAAGCAATGCTGCCACAGTTTCCACACGAAGCTGGGACAAACATTGTTTTAAATTGATTTGAATTCAACACCTAGTATTAAAGTGCAGGGAAAATGTAATACATCTTGTTGAATTGAGTCAGACCATCTATTTTTGTGGTGTTCAGCCATCATTATCTGTCAGTTTCACCAAATTAGTAGTTATCTTCTTTTCCAGCTGGATCTGAGAACGACTGGGAAATAGTACAATATAACTTTACCTACATGCCTGTAGGCTTGTAGAGGCAATGTTATGTTGTGTGTGTTTTTTTTTACTCGAACATTGAACGTGTCACTGTCCCTAGAACCATTCCACTCTACGTAACCCGCTGTGCTCCCGCAAACCGCTCTGTGCTCCCTTATCCTAACCCAATTCGCTTATGCTCACCTACGTCGTTCTCAACAGTTCATCTATCCGACCACTCTCTCCTCGATTAACCAACAGCGAATACGTTCGGAGACGACACTCTTTCCGTGGAGAAAGAACAGCAGCGGGCAAACAAACTCTCACACACCGGACCCTACAGGTGTAGCCTAAATAACTTTCGGTGAGAATACCAGGTTTTCTTTTCGTTTTACATAACAATTACCCCGTAATTATTTGATTTATGTCCATGACATTTGATTAATCCATCCACATTTCGGGAAATTTACGGAATTCTGAAGAATGTTGCGAACAAGGATCGCACTTGTTCATCAATTCCTTTTTGTAACAATTTAGTCCACATGTAGGCAGGCCTATGCCACATGAGGATGTATTTGAGTGTAATTTCGAAGATGTGAGTGTAACGTTAGTGGTGGTTTACCTGGAATTATTTTAACAGAATCGTACGACATCGTAAATCAAATGGATCTTTGGGGAGTGTACCTATTTCATCTCGTATTCATTGGTGAGTACTGCCGTAAGATATGTTGTAATTAATTAATATTGATGGACCCGTTTCTTCCATTACACCTGTGTGTAACGGAAGAAGGCCGCCAGAAATTTGTCACTGAAAAATAATTTCGGCTGAAACTGTGCTAATGCCGGTTATTTATGAAATTATTTTGATGTGATATGAAAGTAAAGGGCTTTGTTTCTAGAACCATATCGCAATTGAGAATCAATTCACGTTTAGATGGAGTATTTGACTGTTTTGGCTGCCCGACGAAGTCAAGCTGTGAAAATAAGAAAGTCCTTGGACAAGTTGGCACCTTAAGAGTACATCTTAGGCTAGAAATAGCCTACATTTTAGTTGTAGGAAATTATGGTTTTGCCATCTAGAGAATGGGCTCCCGAGTGGCGCAGCAGTCTAAGGCACTACAGACCCTGGTTTGATTCCAGGCTGTATCACAACCGGCCGTGATTGGGGGTTCCATAGGGCGGCGCACAATTGGCCCAGCGTCGTCCGGGTTAGGTTTTGGCCGGGGTAGGCCGTCATTGTAAATAAGAATTTGTTCTTAACTGACTTGCTAGTTAAATAAAAAAAGAACAAATTAAAATGTGATTGCAATTGAAATGTATGCCACATTGAAAATCAATATGAGGTTGAAATTAAGTGGCTCACTAGCACTTCATAAGTGTTCTGATACCCAATAATCTGCATACACCCATTATGATTGGTCAATTTAAACATGTAGGCAATTATTGGAACTCATCAAAATTGTGTGCGTGTGTATATCAACTTGTCTGACAACATCAGCATTAAGCTAACCCCTGTGCACTGATTAAGAACCTTATGACAACACTTTGCTTAAAGCTAACAGGTATACTGCTTTATGACTTATTATAACATACTATATAATATGTCATGTCTATATGTTGTAAATGTCTCTCTATGTTGCACATTTTTTACTCAAAATGATTATTAGGCCTATGCCTAAATTAGTCAGGATAAATAAAGATGATAATAATGCATTTTCTATCCTCTGGAAGGTGTTCATATATGCTTACGACAAGTGTAAGAATGCATTATACCTGTCCACTATAAGTAAAGTGTTTACTTATATATTCAATACATTATGTAGGATGAACTGCTGCCTTTCCCCTCAGGAAAGGTGTTAGAACATTAATGAATTTAATGAAACAAGGCAATCAGTCTTGTCCCATCTAGCTGTATCATACACATGACAATGGATTGTATCCTACTAGAATCTAATCCTACTTTAAAATAGACTTCAATGCAGGGTGTAATTTTGTGTTGTATATTAGAGAAGGGTCAAGGTAAATGTGTTCCGGGGTCAATACCCTTCTAGGGGGGTCTGAGGGTATGCCCCCTCAGATAAAAAAAAAATTGCTGTGAAATGGTCGTTTCTGGTCAATTTGAAGGGGAAATACATCCCAAACTTCCCTGATAATTTGGTCAATATATCTCAACCACAACTGATATACCAATCATTTCTGTATTACTTTAAGTATTACTTTAAACTTTTGGTCTAACTCTTAACAGTTTAGAAAGTTGCAACCAAACACCTGCTTTGACTAAATTTAAATGTCATAACCCATTTAGCTTACTTGTGTACCCTTCAATCAAGTGCAGCGGGTTCAGACAGGAAACCGGAGTGTTGCATCAACTGATGGCATCAGCTGATATTGCACCAATTAGATTAATCAATCTAAGCTAATATGGCGGTTTTGCACACATATTCCCTGTCTGCTGCGCGCAAGCTATGCGCTGGTGTTCTTGGTGACATACTATTGCTGTAACATGCGTTACTCCCCATGCATGTCTGTTTTCTGCTTTCCCACAACTCACCCTAACCTCCAGCTGTTTGGGCTCTGCTTTTGTTTCGGTCAGGGGGATTGTTATACTGTACATTGCTCCCTGCCTGTATTATTATTATCTTAACAGGATGCATGCTCTGACAGTGAGCTTCTCCAAAGGAGCAGAGCCTAACGCCGAAGACTAACACATTGCATGTATTGTAATCTTTTCTAATCAAAGGTTCAACGTGGTGTTTTCTGTCTGAACCATACTTGGCATGTAATTGTTTTGGAGAGTGCCTATGAGAAAGTCAGTTCTGGTGACCTTTCTACTCCAAATTGAATGAACATAAGATGATGCTGCACCATTTAAAACATAATGTCCCCTTCAAAAGTGAACCTAACAACATTTTGGTCCATATTATCAGGCTGCTGTGTTATTTAGCAATGAGCATTATCACCTGTAACCCAATTTATGCAGCATAGTGGCTTCAAATTAATAGGCTGAAGCCCATCTGTGTTTGTGCAAATCATTAGCTAAATCAGTGCTTCCCAAACTTTTTCAGTCATGCCCCCTTTCATCATGGGGGAACATCCTGTCCAAAATAGGGAGGGTTGTCAAAAAAAATTGTTTTGGTTTGGGGAGGGTTGTGTGTTTTTTGGGGGGGCACAAGGGATGGTAGTGCGGTTTTCCCCTGGTTTACATTCGCTTTTTTGCAGGTTTTGCAATATCATTTCTTCCATCCTAGCCAAATTTCCTTATGTGCTTGCATGCGCCGCCTCTATATCAAGATGTTTTGGTACTTCCCTTATACAATATTGCTTTTCCGTGTGCTAACTTTTATTGTAAACTGGGTGGTTCGAGCCCTGAATTCTGATTGGCTGACAGCCGTGGCGTACCATGGGTATAATAACACATGTATTTTTACTTTGTATGCGTGTGCTCTAATTACATTGGTAACCAGTTTATAATAGCAATAAGGCACCTTGGGGGTTTGTGGTATATTGCCAATATACCACGGCAAAGAGCTGTGTCCAGGAACTCCGTGTTGCGTCGTGCATATGAACAGTCTTTAGCCATGGTATATTGGCCATATACCACACCCACTCGGGCCTTATTGCTTAAGTATGCCGCAGGTCAGTTTACTCTACCAGTCTAATGGTCTATCCTGCCCTCTATCCACCATTCATGGTGACAATAGCGGTAGGTGGATCGTTTTTTCCAGATCTGCAATAGGTTAACTAGCAATCATACCACACACAAAATAATTGAAGGCTGCATACATTTTTATATGAATCGACAAAAACAAATAGGAATAGCTGATAGAACAAATAGGAATAGCTGATAGGCAGCAGAGAGGCCAGGTGCATCATTGTGCATGAAGGAACAGGGAAGACATGAGACACACAGCTCAAAATTTGATTTGGATCAATTGTGGGCCTACTTTCGACAGTTTATATGGTCTAGAAAGGCACAGTAGCAGGCCAGTCTGGCTATATTTTTTTAAACTTCTGATACTTCATCATTCTCCTCTGTCGGTCCTATAATAATGTTGGCCACATACTGCATGCTCCCGGCAGGTCCAGGTATTCAGGAAAGCTTAACTCATGCTCTGCCTCTTCTCCAATCCGAGCAGCTAACTTTTTAAACGCATTACCTTTTATATATGTCATAAACACAACCAGTCACGATGTTTTCATCTGATTAGGCTACTTCAAAAGTCTCCTGTAGGCATGCACACGTTCATCCAAAATATACCGATTATATGAATGATAATGAACTTCCACAGGGTGGTGAAAGTGCACAGTGATGAGGTTGATGGTCCTTTCTATAAATATCGAGGGTCTTATTTTGGCTGTCTGTCATAACCTACACCCTGAATTTGCGCTCCAGCACCATTCTTTCACGCCTTGCGCGCCTGCTGCTGAGGAGAGAGAGAGAGAGAGAGAGAGAGAGAGAGAGAGAGAGAGAGAGAGAGAGAGAGAGAGAGAGAGAGAGAGAGAGAGAGAGAGAGAGAGAGAGAGAGAGAGAGAGAGAGAGAGAGAGAGAGAGAGAGAGAGAGAGAGAGAGAGAGAGAGAGAGAGAGAGAGAGAGAGAGAGAGAGAGAGAGAGAGAGAGAGAGAGAGAGAGAGAGAGAGAGAGAGAGAGAGAGAGAGAGAGAGAGAGAGAGAGAGAGAGAGAGAGAGAGAGAGAGAGATTAGAGGAGCCTTGGCCTAAGCTACTGTTGATTGTGAAGATGTAGGCCTTTTTCTTGGAAGTAAAACAAAAGTTAGAGGAAAAGGATGATGCGCATAGTGAAAAGCCTACAAGGGAAATGTAATAGAAGTTTTAATATTGTACTGGACTAAGATGAGAAGAATGTAGGCTACTGAGCAACTCCCTATTCAGGTAGGATGCAATTTTGAAATGTACATTTATTTATAATAATGTGTATTATCATTATTATTATTGTATATCATTATTAATTATTGTAAGCCTATTTATTAATCGAAACAAGTTCCACACCAGTGTGTGGTTTAATTCTGTTTGAGACATTTTCATTGGCTAATTGAAATGTTTAATTGTGTGCTCCTTATTTAGTTTATGATAAGCTAAGTAGGTATGTTGTAAAATAAATAGCATTAGCCTTTCTGTCATTGGTTGGGTATGATAGGGTCTTGTCTTTGTTGGTAATTACTGCAATATTGCCTTCTCAAAACTTTTGTGAAGGTTTAAACCAAGTGTAATGCAACTGTAATGCTGTGTTTGCAGCAAAACTGTATTAATAGCCTGCTTGTATTGTTTCATAAGAAATGGCTTGACTTACTTTTGCTATTACCCAAATAAAGTTTGGAAACTTTTGTCAAGGTTTGGTGTGGTGTGGCTATTATTAAACTTTAGCTACTGCAAGCCTACGATAACGAAGACAATGTGCACCGACGCTCCAACTTACTCCAACAGTTGAACTTGAGGTTAGGAAGAATGTTTCAGGCCTATCAGAGTTAATCCTATAATCAAAACATATACCAAATAGTCTGATAGACAATTAATGAATAAGCCTCCTCTATATCTGCATATCAGACGCAGTAGCCATGACATAAAGAAATACATGTCGGTCTCATAGCATGCCGCCGGTATATCTCTATCTCTCTGGGGCTAGGCCGACGATTCTCTTTCTTTATATAAGATATATACAGTACCAGTCCAAAGTTTGGACACACCTACTCATTCAATGGTTTTTCTTTATTTGGACTATTTTCTACATTGTACAATATTAGTGAAGACATCAAAACTATGAAATAACACATGGAATCCTGTAGTAACCAAAAAAGTGTTAAACAAATTAAAATATATTTTAGATTCTTCAAAGTAACCACCCTTTGCCTTGATGACAGCTTTGCACACTTGGCATTCTCTCAACCAGCTTCATCTGGAATGCTTTTCCAACAGTCTTGAAGGAGTTCCCACATATGCTGAGCACTTGTTGGCTGCATTTCCTTCACTCTGCGTTCCAACTCATCCCAAACCATCTCAATTGGGTTGAGGTTGGGTGATTGTGGAGGCCAGGTCATCTAATGCAGCGCTCCATCACTCTCCTTCTTGGTCAAATAGCCCTTACACAGGCTGGAGGTGTGTTGATTCATTGTCCTGTTGAAAAACAAATTATAGTCCCACTAAGTGCAAACCAGATGGGATGGCATATCCCTGCAGAATGCTGTGGTAGTCATGCTGGTTAAGTGTGCCTTGAATTCTAAATAAATCAATAACAGTGTCACCAGAAAAGCACCCCCACACCATCACACCCCCTACCCCATGTTTCCCAGTCATCTGTTCACCTACTCGCAAAGACACAGAGGTTGGAACCAAAAATCTTAAGTTTGGACTCATCAAACCAAAGGACAGATTTCCACCGGTCTAATGTCATGTTTCTTGGACCAAGCAAGTCTCTTCTTCTAATCATTTAGTAGTGGTTTCTTTGCAGCAATTCGACAATGAAGGCCTGATTCACTCAGTCTCCTCTGATCAGTTGATGTTGAGATGTGTCTGTTACTTGAACTCTGTGAAGCATTTATTTGGGCTGCTAACTCTAATTAACTTATCCTCTGCAGCAGAGGTAACTGGGTCTTCCTTTCCTGTGGTGGTCCTCATGAGAGCCAGTTTCATCATAGCGCTTGATGGGTTTTGCGATTGCACTTGAAGAAACTTTCAAAGTCCTTGAAATGTTCCGTATTGCCTGACCATCATGGCTTAAAGTACTGATGGACTGTTGTTTCTCTTTGCTTATTTGAGCTGTTCTTGCCATAATATGGACTTGGTCTTTCACCAAATAGGGCTATCTTCTGTATACCACCCCTACCTTGTCACAGCACAACTGATTGGCTCAAACGCATTAAGTTAGGTCTAGGGTCCTTTTTTCTCAATTTCCACCTGACTGACGTGCCCGATGTAAACTGCTTGTTGCTCAGGCCCTGAAGTCAGGATATGCATGTAATTGGTACCATTGGAAAGAACACATTCTGGCGGTTGTAGAAATGTAGAAATAATGTAGGAGGCTATAACACAATAAATATGGTAGGAGGAACTCCAAAGAAAAACCAACCAGAATGTTTTTTTTTGTTTGAGAGCCCATGCTCTTACAATGGAAAGTACAGGGAAATAATGAATTCTATCTCCAAGGATACAATTCCTATGGCTTTCACAGGGTGTCAGCAGTATATGTCCAGGTTTGTAACTTCCAAAACGAATGAGATAGAACAGTTTTAGTACAGGGACACAGTCTTGGAAATTCGTGTATGCACGCGCGATGAAGACAGAACGCACCTGCTAAAATTGGTTTCCTATTGAACATACTTCTTTCCGTAAGAAATATTATAGTTTGATTACATTTTAGGGTATCTGAGGAGTCAATAAAAATGTTTAGGGGTAGATTATCAGATTCCTATCTCTGCATGTTGAACGAGTGGATTACTCAAATCGATGGTGCCAACTAAACCGACTTTTTGGGATATAACAAAACGACACTACATGTTATAGCTGGGACCCTTTGGATGACAAATCAGAGGAAGATTTTCGAAAAGTAAGTGAATGTTTAATCGCTATTTCTGAATTTATGAAACCTGTGCTGGTGGAAAAATATTTTGTTGTTGAGCGCCGTCCCCAAACAATCGCATGGCATGCTTTCGCTCTAATGGCTACTGTAAATCGGACAGTGCAGTTAGATTAACAATCATTTAAGCTTTCAACCGATATAAGACACTTGTATGTACATAAATGTTTAATATCCATCATTTTTATGATTATTTATTTGAATTTCGCACCCTCCAGTTTCACCGGAAGTTGGGACACCTAGCCCTAAGAAGTTTTGTTAAGAAGGAAAGATATTCCACAAAATCAACTTTTAACAAGGCACACCTGTTAATTGAAATTCATTCCAGGTGACTACCTCATGAAGCTGGTTGAGAGAATGCCAAGAATGCCTTGATGACAGCTTTGCACAAAGGGTGGCTACTTTGAAGCATCTGAAATATAAAATATATAATTTTATTTGATTTACACTTTTTTGGTTATTGCATGATTCCTTCCATATGTGTTATTTCCTTGTTTTGATGTCTTCACTATTATTCTACAATGTAGAAAATAGTCAAATAAAGACAAACCCTTGAATGAGTGGGTGTGTCCAAACGTTTGACTGGTAATGATACAGTATATATATGATATATATATTAATATCATACAGTGTACACCCCCACCTGGCATTCCACCTGGGTGAGCCTGACGGGCCCGGTAGAAGCCCGACGAGCCAGCTAAGGCGTGGGAGCCCGATGATCCGGCTGAGACGTGAACGCCTAACAATCCCGCTGAGGCGTGGGAGCCTGATGAGCCGGGTGAGGCGTGGGATCCCCATGAGCCGGCTGAGGCATGACGTGAGATGGGAGCCTGCCGAGCCAACCGAGGAAACCTCTCGAGCCAGCTAAGGCGTGGAAGCCCGACGAGCCAGCTGAGGCACCCCCAGCTGAAGCACCCCCCTGATGCTTCACATTGTGTGGTCAGCATTCTGTAAGGACAGACGCTTGGAGACGAGATGCGACGGGAGCGGGAGCAGGCATGACAGAAATGTTTTTATGCAGATTTTAGAATATTCGCATGAAAATCTGTTGCTAATTTGATGGACACCTATAGACACCCTAAAGACTCTGGCAAGTGCACTAGTTCAGTGTCACTTTGATTATGCCTGCACACCATGGTGTACCAGCAGCCCAAAACATCTAAAGAATAAGCTACAGACTAAGGTTGAATATTTTTCCAGTATATTACAAATGTTCCATCCCGAGAATAATAGCTTTTCCCCCAGGTAACCCGGTATTTCCCACATAAACCAGAAGGGTCATTCTGAAGCAGGGTTTCAAACTCATTCCATGGTGGGCCGAGTGTCTGCAGGTTTTTCTTTTTTTCTTTCAATTAAAACCTAGACAACCAGGTGAGGGGAGTTCCTTACTAATTAGTGACCTTAATTCATCAATGAAGTACAAAGGTGGAGTGAAAACCCACAGACACTCGGCCCTCCATGGAATGAGTTTAGCAAGGTTGATATTGGTCGGTCCCTGGATGGGAGACCAGATGCTGCTGGAAGTGGTGTTGGAGGGCCAGTAGGAGACACTCTTTCCTCTGCTCAAAAAAATAATAAAAAGATGCCAATGCCCCAGGGCAGTGATCGGGTATATTGCGCTGTGTAGGGTGCCGTCTTTCGGAAGTAGGGGTGTTAACCCCTGTGTCCTGGCTAATCTGGCGCTCATACCATCATGGCCACGTAATCATCCCCAGCTTCCAATTGGCTCATTCACCCCCCCATGTTATTATTCCTCAGGTTGTTGCTGTAAATGAGAATGTGTTCTCAGTCAACTGGTAAAATGAGGGTTCAATTGAAATAAAACATTACGCATGACAGAAAAACCCATAGATGTAGCTATGTTAAAAGATAAGGTGACCCCTGGAAGCCAGGTGGAGATGTGTAAATTAAACACACATACAGTGCATTCGGAAAGTATTCAGACCCCATGACTTTTTGTTACGTTACAGCCTTATTCTAAAATGGGTTAAATTGCCCCCCCACCAATCTACACACAATACCACATGATTACAAAGCAAAAACAGGTTTCAGAATTTTTGGCAAATTCATAAAAAATAAAGAAAAATATCACATTTACATAAGTATTCAGACCCTTTACTCAGTACTTTGTTGAAGCACCTTTGGCAGCGATTACAGCCTCGAGTCTTCTTGGGTATGACGCGACAAGCTTGGCACACCTGTATTTGGGGAGTTTCTCCTATTCTTCTCTGCAGATCCTCTCAAGCTCTGTCTGGTTGGATGGGGAGCGTTGCTGCACAGCTATTTTCAGGTCTCTCCAGAGATGTTCGATCAGTTTCAAGTCCAAACTTCTTCCATTTAAGAATGATTGAGGCTACTGTGTTCTTGGGGACTTTCAATGCTGCAGAGATGTTTCGGTACCCCTCCCCAGATCTGTGCCTTGACACAATCATGTGTTGGAGCTCTATGAACAATTCCTTCGACCTCATGGCTTGGTTTTTGCTCTGACATGCACTGTCAACTGTGGGACATTATATAGACAGTGCTGTGCCTTTCCAAATCATGTCCAATCAATTGAATTTACCACAAGTGTACTCAAATCAAGTTGTTTAAACATCTCAAGGATGATCATTGGAAAGAGGATGCACCTGAGCTCAATTTCAAGTCTCCAATCAAAGGGGCTAAATACTTATGTAGATATCTGTTTTTATCTTTAATACATTTGCAACAAAAAAAAACTGTTTTTGCTTTGTCATTATGGGGTATTGTGGGGTATTGTGTGTAGATTGATGAGGGGAAAAAATGATTTTATCAATTTTAGAATAAGGCTGTAACGTAACAAAATGTGGAAAAAGTCAAGGGGTCTGAATACTTTCCGAACGCACTGTATTACTGTAGCATATGCTGCAGCAAATGTAGGGCCCAAAATGGAAAGAAGTCCACAACTTTATTGTGTAATCCCGGTAACGTTTTACATTATTTGTGTATATATTTTTTTTAACTGACAAATAAAATCAATTAGTCCAAATTGTGCAGTGGCAATTTGTTGAAAGGAAAGAAACATATTTTACAAAACACCACAACCATGATATTGAAGTGCCTGAAGCTCGAGTGTTTTGGTTTTGTTTATTGGTTATGTGGTGCGTTGGCACAGAAACCTGTTTGTGGATAATATCCATCAAAATGTTGAAAATCAGATTTCCCCCTAGCTGATCATTGTCTGCAACCGGCTCTGATCGTGAACTAATGAAACAGGCAGGGAGAGTGAGCTCCTCTGTGGTGGTCGGCGAACCCTCAACCTTCTGGCCCATAGCCCTGTGTTGCATCAACTCTGCCACAAAAGTGAAGTACATATCCACATTTATAAACCCAGTTATTGTTATTTGTAGTCGTACAATTCTTTTTAGTTACTTTTATGAGGGGGGATGGTGTTACATTTATTTTACAGTACAAGGGGATGGGTCATGTGAAAATATTTTTGTAATTACAACCCAGTGGGCTACCCAAGAGGAAACGCCAGCGTTACAGAGTGTGATTAAGGGTGAAAACCAGCCACCTCTTCCATCCATTCAACTGGCGAATGTAGTCACTTGATAGTAAGATAGATGACCTCTGATTGCGAATTCACTACCAACGGGACTCTCGGAATTGCAATATTCTTTACTTTTCAGAAACATAGCTCTTAGATAAGATAACCCCCACTGCTATCCAACTCGATGGATTTTCCATTCACCGGGCGGACAGGACATTGGAGTCTGGGAAATCGAGGGGGGGAGTGATTTAAAAAAATAAAAAAAAACTTTATTTAACTTGGCAAGTCAGTACATTTGTAACTAGTACTTAAGTAGTTTTCTGACCAGATACTTATTTTCTCTTAATTGAGTAGTTTCTTAAGAGGGCTACTTTTACTTAAGTAGAGGTTTTCAGGGGGGGGACAGCAATTTATTTTTAAAATATTTTTTATTTTACCTTAATTTTACCTTTATTTTACCAGGCAAGTGAGTTAAGAACAAATTCTTATTTTCAATGACAGCCTAGGAACAGTGGGTTAACTGCCTGTTCAGGGGCAGAACGACAGATTTGTACCTTGTCAGCTCGGGGATTTGAACTTGCAACCTTTCGGTTTCTAGTCCAACGCTCTAACAACTAGGCTACCCTGCCGCCCCCCTGGAACTTACGCACCACAATGTACTGTATATTTGTACGCCTGGTCTAACTTCCACAATTTACTGGTACTGCCGCTGCATTGAACAATGTATATACTCTTTTTTCTACTGTGTTATTGACTTGTTTATTGTTTACTCCATGTGTAACTTTGTTGTTGTCTGTTCACACTGCTATACTTTATCTTGGCCAGATCGCAGTTGTAAATGAGAACTTGTTCTCAACTAGCCTACCTGGTTAAATAAAGCTGGGGGAAAAAAAGAAAAAAAACCTGTTGGCCTGATCATTTCACATATATCAGAGCAACAGTTGTAGTACAGAAACGGTGACGCATTCCCCCATATGAATCATTTCAGACAATGCTTCGGCATCGTTGCTGAATGACAGACAATCCTTATGATTGGATCAAGTCGCTATTGATTTTGTGTCTCTGAAGTGTGCGAGTGAGAAAGGAGAGTCTCATGTTGTAAGCTATCTATTAGACAAGACAACACTGACATGTTAATCCTGACCTAATGTTAATATTATTATGGTTATTGACACGGCCATAATACCAGAGTTGATGATTCCTATCTGAATTCGGACCCTGGTATTCCCAGCTCATCAACAGGGGGCTAACATGAGAATAGACATTTGCAATATAGCCTGCATCAGTATTGATATTATCTTCAGCAACTCGAGGACTGTCTTCTTTAGAGAAATGTAGAGGTTGGAGGTGAGGAATTCCGAACTGAAATGAATACAGATATGCATTGAGAATCATAACATAATATGATTTAATGTCCATTCAATTGGCATAAGGTAGAGAGTATGTCTGTTTAAGTCAATTGGATTGTTTTCCATTTTCTTCTCTGAAAACCGAAGGTCAATGGTCTTAAAATCCTTGAAACGAACCACGTCATCTACAGTAATTATGCGCAGTCGCTAGTTAGTTCCATTGGGGTTAGCGCATACTAGCCTTTGAATTAGATTTTGAATCCAGGGTAGGGCAGAAGTGATGTATAATTAAGGGGTTTGGGGCTTTTGTCGATAACAGTTGGATCTTGCTGGTATATATCCATAACTGTAGCTTTACCTCAACAGAAGCATATTGATGCAATGTTCCAGCTTACGTATTCAATCATTGTCTTTCGTTTTCACAGTAGCTTGCAGTATTTAATGTGTTGGGATTTACAATGGCTCATTTCTGAAGTAATTTCAGTCTGTGTTGTTGAGCCATCTGTCCTACCTAATTGAGCAAATTCAATACTCCAGATCAACGAAGGCACAGTGTAGATAGATCACCTCCTATGTAGACGACCTTATGCATTTATATGGCCTACTGACGAGGCAGCAGTGCGGTTGATGTGGATTGAGGTTCAACTCGCATAATAATCTCAATCTTTAGATAGAACATCCTGTTTGATCAAACTGCCAGTGGTGGGAAAAGTACCCAATTGTCATACTTGAGTAAAAGTCAAGATACCTTAATAGAAAATGAGTCAAGTAAAAGTGAAAGTCGCCCAGTACAATACTACCTGAGTAAAAGTATTTGGTTTTAAATATACTTAAGTATCAAAAGTTAAAGTAATAGCTAAAATATACTTAAGTGTCAAAAGTAAAAGTATAAATAATTTCAAATTCCTTATTCTAAGCAAATTATATGGCACCATTTTCTTGTTTAAAAAAAATGATTTACGGATAGCCATGGGCATACTCCAACACTTCATATAAAAGCGAAGTATGTGTTCAACGAGTCCGCCAGATCAGAGGCAGTAGGGATGACCATGGATGTTTTCTTGAAAAGTGTGTGAATTAGACCATTTTCCTGTCCTGCTCAGCATTCAAAATGTAACGAGTACTTTTGGGTGTCATGGTAAATGTATGGAGTAAAAAGTTCAGATATCCCCCCAAAAAATACTTAAGTAAAAATACTTGAAAATACTACTTAATTTCTTTACACCACTGCAAACTGCTCCCATTGCACATTGCTAACACTGGGGATTCAAAATGATGGCAATTTCCAAGTCTGCACATGGTGGTGCAATAAAAGGGTACATACTGTACTAAAGGAAACACTGGGTCTTGGATTGTAAGAAATAAGCCCACAGATATTCAGATATTTCCAATTCCATGGAGAGCATTGTGTGCATTTAGGTTGATGGTTAAAGACAGCCAATTTCAGCTCTAGGATATTATTCTAACTTTATAATGCACCGATAGAAAATATAATGTCAACCACACTAGAGTGCATACTTTATCTCAGGTTGCTGTAAACCTCAGTGATTACTCATTAAGGCCAGTGGTGAAAGTAAGGCAGTATGGTCCAGTACGGTGTCCCGGCAAAATAAAAAGTGAAATGCCAGCCTATCACAATTAATACAACATGCCCAAAAAACTATAGTCTATTACAACATTATTTAACATTACTGCATAGCCGCATGAAAAATGTTTTGACAGGAAACCGGGTGGTATACGCTCAAAATTGTGTTGTGGTTTGAGTACACATACATTTTGTCAAGGCAGAGATGGGTTGCGGAGACGCTTGCAGACAAGGCAGAGATGGGTGGCCAAGACCGAGGCGCGCGTGGACAAACAAGTGTAGGCCTAATGACAATCGCAGAATGCCATTACAATACAAGTAAGGGTTTTGTAACTGATGTCTCTTTCCACTCAAATTGCAGGTGCACAGTGCAATGTTGGGGTTTGTTGTTGGGGTTTGGATGGTGAAATTATTTTGTGAGTGGACGAATGTGCGCGGGTAGCCTACAGGAGCCCCAGTCAGCAATGAAGAATCGGTCCCGGAAACGGCCCTATTTATTGAATGGGCCCTATTTATTGAATGGGTCCTATTTATTGAATGGGCCCTATTTATTGAATGGGCCCTATTTATTGAATGGGCCCTATTTATTGAATGGGCCCTATTTATTGAAACGGCACGGAATCAGGTGTCGGACTCGGCCCGGAATTAAAATGAATGACACCCAGAATCGGCCCAAGTACATCTGGCCGTTTCCATCTACCAGAATTCAGCCGACTTTAATGCAAATTTAAATAAATGTATACAAAATTACACGATTGAGTATTTTTAAATATTACTATTATACATTTCATACATGCAAATTATACCCATCCACAAAAAAACATTTTGTCTTGGAGGAAACATCATGCACCTGGTGACCGTGTCAGCGTGCATATGCTCCTAGCCCGCCACAGGAGTCGCTACTGCACGATAGGACAAGGATATCACGGCCGGCCAAACCCTCATGGGTCTTCTGGTCGTGGCCGGCACGGGTCTCGAACCAGCATCTGCAAAAATGCAGTTTGCACTGAGATGCAGTGTCTTAGACCGCTGCGCAACTCGGGAAGTTCCAGCCACAAAGTTTTTAATGCTTATCAGTTGCCTTGCACAAAGTATCAAAATGCTAAAATACTCCACAGGACTCTTAAAGAATTTAATTTAAATGTTAATTGTATTTTTTTTATCACAGAAACAAATTAGGAAAATATGGAAAAATAAATAATGACATTTTAATTATATAAAGCAGCCCGTGTAATTTATTTTATTTATTTAACCTTTATTTAACAAGGCAAGTCAGTTAAGAACAAATTCTTATTTACAATGACGGCCTACCAAAAGGCAAAAGGCCTCCTGCGGGGACGGGGGCCTGGGATTAAAATAAATAAATAAATACAATATAAATATAGGACAAAACGTATAATGACAATTCTTTGATCCACCTCTACGCAGACGACACCATTCTGTATACATCTGGCCCTTCTTTGGACACTGTGAACCTTTTAGGGTTAGGGGGCAGCATTTTCACTTTGGATGAATTGTGTTCCCATAGTGAACTGCCTCCTACTCCCAGATGCTAATATATGCAAATTATTATTACTATTGGATATAAAACACTCTGAAGTTTCTAAAACAGTTTGAATTATGTATTTGAGTATAACAGAACTCATTGGGCAGGCAAACTTCCAAACAGGAAGTGGAAATTCTGGGGCTGGTTGATTTTCAACTCATCGCCTATTCACATCCAAATAAGATATGGATCTGTTCGCACTTCCTACGCCTTCCGCTAGATGTCAACAGTCAGTAGAACGTGGATTGAAGCCTCTAGTGTGATGTGGGACCGGATGGCAGCTATTTGAGTCTCTGGTCTGGCAGAATGCCAGTTCCTGGTTATGCACAGTTCTTATTATATTGCCTTGCGTTCCATTACTCTGTCGACAAAAACGAATGCTGCGGTTGGAATGTTATTGGATATATATGATAATAACATCCTGAAGATTCTCTACTTAGTTTGACCAGTTTATTCGAACTGGAATATAACTTTTTGAAGCTTTCGTCCGAGTTCGCCTGGACTGGCGCCAGCTTTTAATGGACAATATCGAACAAAACAATGATTTATTGCGGAACTAGGATTCCTTGCACTGCATTCTGATGAAAGATCATCAAAGGTAAGGGAATATTTATGATGTAATTTCGTTAGCATTTTATTGCATGACATTAGTATTTGATACATCAGAAAAGCAGAACTGAATATTTGGTACAGAAACCTTTGTTTGCAATTACAGAGATCATACATTTCCTGTAGTTCTTGACCAGGTTTGCACACACTGCAGCAGAGATTTTGGCCCACTCCTCCATACAGACCTTCTCCAGATCCTTCAGGTTTCGGGGCTGTCGCTGGGCCATACGGACTTTCAGCTCCCTCCAAAGATGTTCTATTGGGTTCAGGTCTGGAGACTGGCTAGGCCACTCCAGGACCTTGAGATGCTTCGTACAGAGCCACTCCTTAGTTGCCCTGGTTGTGTGTTTTGGGTCATTGTCATGCTGGAAGACCCAGCTACGACCCATCTTCAATGCACTTACTGAGGGAAGGAGGTTGTTGGCCAAGATCTCGCGATACATGGACCCATCCATCCTCCCCTCAATACGGTGCAGTCATCCTGTCCCCTTTGCAGAAAAGCATCCCCAAAGAATGATGTTTCCACCTCCATGCTTCACGGTTGGGATGGTATTCTTGGGGTTGTACTCATCCTTCTTCTTCCTCCAAACACGGTGAGTGGAGTTTAGACCAAAAAGCTATATTTTTGTCTCATCAGACCACATGACCTTCTCCCATTCCTCCTCTGGATCATCCAGATGGTCATTTGCAAACTTCAGACGGGCCTGGCTTGAGCAGGGGGACCTTGCGTGCGCTGCAGGATTTTAATCCATGATGGCGTAGTGTGTTACTAATGGTTTTCTTTGAGATTATGGTCCCAGCTCTCTTCAGGTCATTGACCAGGTCCTGCCGTGTAGTTCTGGGCTGATCCCTCACCTTCCTCATGATCATTGATGCCCCACGAGGTGAGTTCTTGCATGGAGCCCCAGACCTAGGGTGATTGACCGACATCTTGAACTTCTTCCATCTTCTAATAATTGCGCCAACAGTTGTTGCCTTCTCACCAAGCTGCTTGCCTATTGTCCTGTAGCCCAGCCTTGTGCAGGTCTACAATTTTACCCTAATGTCCTTACACAGCTCTCTGGTCTTGGCCATTGTGGAGAGGTTGGAGTCTGTTTGATTGAGTGTGTGGACAGGTGTCTTTTATACAAGTAACGAGTTCAAACAGGTGCAGTTAATACAGGTAATGAGTGGAGAACAGGAGGGATCCTTAAATAAAAACCAACAGGTCTGTGAGAGCCGGAATTCTTACTGGTTGGTAGGTGATCAAATACTGATGTCATGCAATAAAATGCAAATTAATTACTTAAAAATCATACAATGTGATTTTCTGGATTTCCGTCTTTCACAGTTGAAGTGTACCTATGATAAAAATGACAGACCTCTACATGTTTTGTAAGTAGGGAAACCTGCAAAATCAGCAATGTATCAAATACTTGTTCTCCCCACTGTAGTTCGTTGGTAATGTGGACACCAAGGAACTTGAAACTCTCGACCTCCTCCACTACTGCCCCGTCGATGTTAATGGGGGCCTGTTCAGCCCGCCTTTTCCTGTAGTCCACGATCAGAGAAACTGTTTTTCAATTTTAGTTGCAGTTGAGTTGCTAACATTATTTGTTGGGGGTGGTGTTACATGAAACACTTCAGACGCAATTAGCTAGTTATATCAACTAGAGTTGCAACAAAGTGGTCCAGTGTCTAACGCTAGCCAAGTCAACAAGTCATGACAGGTTAACGTTACCTCAGGCTCCATTGCTTTGACTTTGCGCCGCCTCCTCCAATCACTCCAAAGTAAGCAATGTTGATAATGGTCGGTCGGTAGCACCTACACTAAATCCATATCATAACAGACACTAGCTATAATTGTTGTATTCCCTCTGCATAAAGGCGCATGCAAACAAAAAGCACTGCAAGTGGTAGCCTAGCAACAAGAACCATGTATTTTCTGCTGTGGAGTTCATTTTTTTATTTGGGTGCCACAAATGAGTGTGTAAACGGTGTGTGGTCTAACTCAGTGGTTCGCTAGGCGGTGTGTGGTCTAAACTGTGGTGCGCGAGGCGGGAACTTATGATGTCCTTCTGGACAGACTGGAGAGGTGGGTTGGCCTCTCCAGTCCAGTTCTAAATTGGTTTTGGACCTATATAACTGGTCAAGTGTTTGTCACCCAACATAACGCAGAGAAAATATATATCACGTAGCGTTCCACAAGGTTTGATTTTGGGTCTGGTACTGTTCAGTTTATAGTATATGTTACCCCTTGGCAGCGTTATCAGAAAGCACAGCATTGATATTCACTGCTACGCAGACGATACACAACTTTACATTTCTGTGTTACCAGAGGATAAATTATTAGACTGTATTAGTGATTTAAATACTTGAATGGCTCACAACTTCCTCCAGCTAAATCAAGACAAGACCAACGTACTTATTATTGGAGCCAAAGCACAGAGAGAGAATCTAGTTGCACATTTTTTTTCATATGCAATAAAGATAAAACACCAGGTAAAAAGCCTAGGTGTTATTTTAGATTCTGAACTAAATTTCAAATCACACATTAGGAACGTGACCAAAATAGCTTTTTGCCACCTAAGGAACATTGGCCAAGGTGCGGTTGTTTCTCTCTGACTGACACAGAGAGACTCATCCATGCTTTTATTACAAGCAGGCGTGACTACTGTAATGCTCTCCTGTCTGGTCTACCCAATAAAGCCATTGGTCAACTGCAAAACATACAGAATGCTGCAGCAAGGTTACTGACCAAGACATTACACTGGTTTTAAGGTCTCTGAACTAGCTGCTTGTGGGTTTTAGAATACATTTTATGATTCTTCTATTGGTTTTTAAATCAATTTTTATTGAATTTCTTTATTTCACCTTTATTTAACCAGGTAGGCCAGTTGAGAACAAGTTCTCATTTACAACTGCGACCTGGCCAAGATAAAGCAAATCAGTGCGACAAAAACAACAACACATGGGATAAACAAACGTATAGTCAATAACGCAATAGAAAAATCGGTATACAGTGTGTGCAAATGAAGTAAGGAGGTAAGGCAATAAATAGGACATAGTAGAGAAGTAATTACAATTTAGCAACTAACACTGGAGTGATAGATGTACAGATGAGGATGTGCAAGTAGAAATACTGGTGCGCAAAATCAGGTAGGTAGTTGGTTGGATGGGAAATTTACAGATGGGTTGTGTACAGCTGCAGCAATCGGTAAGCTGCTCTGGCAGCTGATGCTTAAAACTAGTGAGGGAGACATAAGTCTCCAACTTCAGTGATTTTTGCAATTCGTTCTAGTCATTGGCAGCAGATAACTGTAAGGAAAGGCGCCCAAAGGAGGTGTTGGCTTTGGGGATGACCAGTGAAATATACCTGCTGGAGCGTGTGCTATGGGTGGGTGTAGCTATGCTGACCAGTGAGCTGAGATAAGGCAGAGCTTTACCTAGCAAAGACTTATAGATGACCTGGAGCAAGTGGGTTTGGCGATGAGTATGTAGCGAGGAATAGCCAACGAGAGCATACAGGTCGCAGTGGTGGGTAGTATACGGGGCTTTGGTGACAAAACGGAGGGCATTGTGATAGACTGCATCCAATTTGCTGAGTAGAGTGTTGGAGGCTATTTTGTAAATGACATAGCTGATGTCAAGGATTGGTGAGATAGTCAGTTTTACGAGGGTATGTTTGGCAGCATGAGTGAAGAAGGGTTTGTTGTGAAATAGAAGGCCGATTCTAGATTTAATTTTGGATTGGAGGTGCTTAATATGAGTCTGGTAAGAGAGTTTACAGTCTAGCCAGACACCTAGGTATTTGTAGTTGTCCACATATTCTAAGTCAGAACCGTCCAGAGTAGTGATGCTAGCCGGGCGGGCGGGTGTGGGCAGCGATCGGTTGAAGAGCATGCATTTTGTTCTACTAGAATTTAAGAGCAGTTGGAGGCCACGGAAGGAGTGTTGTATAGCATTGAAGCTCATTTGGAGGTTTGTTAATTAAGGGCTTGTAGTAAACATTTCACGGTAAAGTCTACACTTGTTGTATTCGGCGCATGTGACAAATAAAGTTTGCTTTGAATTATGCCCCTATACGCCACAAATGGAGCAGATGGAGAGTGATATCAGTGAAGACCATAACTCGCTGTATTAACCTGAGAGCTCAGAATCAGAATCACAGTGTGCACCAGTAAATACTATCAATCACTTTAGGGAAGCGGGCTGGTGTTCCCGAAAATGGAGATAGAGCAGGCCATTCAACAGCGAATTCAAAGATACACCCATTCATAAAGGGAATCTGAGTGGAATTGTTTTTCCACTGATTTTTTAAAACCCGTTTCAATGGATGTGCTACCTTGTCCCTGTCCTGCTGTATCGACTCGCTCTCAACCTATGAATGCTCAGCTATGACAAGCTATCTGACATTTGCTCCTGAGGTGTTGAACTGTTGCACCCTCTATAACCACTGTGTAACGATCTTCTTCATCTGATGAGGAGTGTGAAAGATCGGACCAAAACGCAGCGTGGTAAGTGTCCATTTTAATCAAATATAACTGAATACAAAATAACCAAAGTGAAACAATGAAAATCGAAACAGTTCTGTGTGGTGACACAGAAAACAACTACCCACAACCCATAGTGGGAAAACAGGCTGCCTAAGTATGGATCTCAATCAGAGACAACGATTGACAGCTGCCTCTGACTGGGAACCATACCAGGCCAAACACATAGAAATCTAACACACAGAACAAAACAGAATGCCCACCCCAATTCACGCCCTGACCAAACTAAAATAGAGACATAAAAAAAGAACTAAGGTCAGGACGTGACACACTGTGGTTACTATTTTGATATAAAAAGGGCTTTTGTTTAATACATTGAGTTATTGATCATTTTCTGTGTTGGATGCTGTTTATTCACTAACTGTCTGAGTGATGGGACATTATTATAGTTTCTGTAACATATTCTGGTGTGTATTTAATCTGCATCATAACTTCTTAAAGTGGAAATCAGCAGTAGAAACAGTAACACAGTGTCTCCCTGCTCCTCTTTCGGTAAAAATCTGAGGGATGGGGCTGGAGAAGTGTAACCACTCTCAAATTCATAGACAAGAGGTGTAGATGCAAGGACGGACCATCCATGATATCAACATTAGTTGTATCTTTATAGCAAGTTTATCTGGTTACGCTTGAACATGTTATAGTGTACAAGCTAACTAATACTATTTTTACTTTAGGCGTTAGATCTGTCTTTTAAAAAATAACAGCAGGCTAGAATAGATTAGTAAATTTACTGTTTTTTATTCAAACTCAAACCCTATGTCAATACCGTTGCTTCTGGGAATGCACGATTTATGGAAGAAACGACAGACACAGGGATGAGACGCTGTACACCTCGTCCAATTCTCCCTTGTGCCCATCGGGTGAACTAGCGATAAACTGCCAGCCTGTATGCTCTGCAAACAAAATCATAAGAAAAGTTAGTCTGATACCGAAACTAAATCACAATGTATTTATAATGAGCACGCCCGATTATTGGTTAGAATGAGATTTCATGATTCATGACTGCATTTCCAACTCCAGTCATCTAATAAAAAGGTAAATGCGTTATCATCGTGCCAAACAGCGCTGGTGATAAACATTGTTACTACTGATATTCACCTTTAAATGTATAATCAAGCAACATTTCACCAATTATTTAACTGGTATATTGGCTGCTGACTGGTCGAGTAACCTCTTCTGCCAGGAAGTCCTTCATAAGGATTGGTGACACGTCCAATAAATACATTGCCATCCAGACAGACCGACAGGAACCTCTGACTGGATGTAATACAGCCACCATCTCTCTACAACACACATACATACTCTAGCCATTATCTGGCAGCATCCCCACTCACACCAGTGTGTGTTTGGCTACGCCGACCCTCGAGCTGAGGTGTTTCAGGCGGCATGTCTGTGTAGCTACTGCTACGAGAACAAACTCGTTGATCTTGGGCAAAGATCGGCTCAAACATGAATGGCTTCAGTAGGTTTATTGGCTCCCTAACTAATATGATTTAATTCTCTGTAAAAACTAATTCTCAGACTCTGAGCTACTCTGTAAATTCAGCCATTTTTGGGAGTTCCAAAATCTTCTCTGCTGCCAGTGACGCAACAATGCGAATATGGCAATTTACAATTACAGTTAGCTGACGTTCTAAATCCTAGTGTTTTCAGTCCCCTTTAATATTAGTCAAATTATTGAGCATGTCCGCAAAACTCAAATAAGTATCAGCAATAGTCCATATTTAGCATATCAAAAGCATAACAAGATCCTGATATGGACCTCAGTCAAAAGCATATGCATTGTATGTGCTGAAAAATATACTATGTAGGTCTACTGTCAGTGTTGGTTATCATATAGAGATGTCCACATAGGCCTATCTGGACGGAATCCAAACATGATTTGTGCATGAAAGAAAAATATGAATTTCATATTTGTCAAATTATTGAGCATGTGCTGAAAACCCAGAAATGTGTTAGAAATTGTCCTTATTTTCAGCATTTCGAAAAGCATATCAAGATCCGGATATGAACTTCAGCCAAGAGAAGCCTATCTGGAATCAGTTTAGCTTAATATAATTGAATGTGCTGAGAAAATGTAAGTATATTCAATGTATACACTCAGTATTTGTCAACATGAAGAGAGAAAATAGGATGTCACACATCTCAGGATATTGAAGGAGTCCATATCTGGCTATAGGAAATGTCCATGTGTGATATTCGGAGTGATCCCTATATCATTTATGTCTAAAAGGAACATCTGGATGTAGAATTTGTCAGGATATGGTGCATATCCACAAAACTAGAATATCAAAAACGTGTCATGAAAAGATATCCCCTAATATGGACCCTTTTCCTCCAGTGTTGAACTTTAAAACAAATTGTCAAGACAGCTGATATATTGTTTCAGTTTATGTTACTTTTTGGTTGTGCATTTCTAAGTGGAGTAAGCATGTAGTTGATTCAAATGTATTTAATACGTTTTGACATTTTGAGTGAGTTGAAGTCTGCTCAACTTAGTATTTTTTGTGAACTCAACACATGTACCAAATTTAGTTGACTTGACTAGATAAAACAAGTCATTTTGCCTGAATCTCATGATCTTTTTAGCTAAAGGAGACATATTGAGCATCCAATTATCAATTCAGACCCTGACATTATTGCTTGAGATCCGATCATCATGATGTTCTTGCCGGTAGAACACAACGTTAGAAAGCTACAGAGACAGGATGGCTATATTACAGTTTTGCTACCTGTTGGCTCCCTCTGTTCCCTTACCATTGTCTGGGCCTTTAAAACTGTCTTCATATTTAATTATATTTAACCTCGCTGTTGAGCCCAACACTTTTCCATTTATCTAGTGTCAGTCAGTTTGATGGCTTTTGTATTTGAGTGACAATGAGTATGTTTACTTAATATTCCATCTGTGATGAGAGCGAATGTGATTAAGTGTTTAAATTCTGACTGACTCCCCCTCAGATTTGGCATCAGCAGTCGGTTTACCTGTGTCAATTGGAAACAGGGCTGTGGTCCACCATAGTTTTGTAAGATCCTAAGGGAAATAATTCCTTGAATTAAATGTCAGACTTTTGAAATTGCAGCCTGTCGGTTTTGAAAGAGTTGAGATTGGAGGTGGAAACCATGGACCTCTTTCTGTCCCTTCTGGGATAATAAAAAAAAAAAAACTTCCATCATAGTGTTGTTTTATTGGAGTTGTTTTGTTTCACGTTTCTTTCAACTTCTCTTGCATCAGTAAACATGAAGAGGTACTGATATCTTTCGGATGAAACGTTTGTGTCCACTAGGTATCCCTCTCATCTTTATTTCCCAAAAAATCTAAAATGATTTCTGACAGGATTGCAATCCCTTTTTCATCCCTTTTTAGTGCCTGAAGTTTTGGAGATGTGAGCCAAAGAAACTGAGGAAAACAGGGGGAAGAGTACACAAAATACATAATTGAAAACGGGAGACAGAGCCTGGAAGTGAGCTGTAAGAAGACATCACTGGCAAAGCTATGATGGATGCAGCTGTCTAATTTCATTGTGGTTGCAACACAGCTTTAATGACAGGCAGGATGAATGGGCTCCACTAACTGAACAGGTTTTATATTCACCACTATGCATGTATTTAATTGATTTTCTTATTATTTTATTAAACATAAATGTGGCCTTAATCTCCATGGTATTTAATTACTATGGGGCCATTACAATGTTTTCCTACAAGCACAGTGAATAAAATACAGTCTTATCAGTAGGCACAGCCTATACCAGTATATATACCAGTCAGGCCATGGCACCAAATTGTTTTTCACCTAAATTAATCCAGTGACATTTATTTTCATGAGGGGCTCTTCAGTTAATCAAATCAATTAAACCAGTCAAGTGGTCTCATTGTGGTTGTTGATATAAAAGTCTGACTGGAAATGTTTGGCTCTAAATAACAAATTGGATCAGTACTGTCTGGCCTATACCAAGAAATCTGATATCTTTGATGGCCAGCAGCCTAAATATAGGAAATGGCGTAATGGCAACAATATACAGCCATACCGTTAATCCTTTGACCCAACAGGCCCAGCTGTCTTCACTCTGGTCGCTCAGTAATTGTATCTATCTACAAAGTCATAGGACATCAATGCTGGCATTGGAAATGCTGTATAACCTTGTAATGATTGAGATTGGAGTGGTGCTGCCGGATTTCTCCAGTGTTCCAGGAAAGGGAACAAACCATTACCGGCTGGAGGGCACCTGTCTCTGGAAGATTCAGTGGATTTACAACAGCTGCTCTATGCAGGATAGGCTGCCACCTCCGCTCACCGCTACTTGATTCATTATTTAAGCCTCAGGGAAGAGAAGGCAAATGGTTATTGCAAATCCTATATGCACAGAACAAGTCTTCCCCCCTCGTCCAAAATTGTGATATGTCCAATGTGATCTTAGTCACAAATTATTATTTCTCTTTATTTCGGTTTGGTGATGGTGACAAAGCCATGCAGTGCAATCGAAGCGTTAATATAACTGTGACTGACTCTGACCAGGATTTGACATTTAAGCACTCTACTAAAGTGTTACAGGGGGAGAAACCCCAAATTTACCCCAGACCTCACTTGTACAGCTACCCTCTAGGTCAGCAAAGGTACATGACACGAGCCACCAAGTTCCTTCACCCACCTCATTATTGTGAAGTCTCTGACATGCTGTCGGGTGGATCTGTAAAAGGCTTCTGCCTCTGTCATCACTCCAGACTCAATCCCACCAATTCCCATAGCTTGTTAGGCCCTAATTAATTGGATTGAAAGAATGTCAGTAAGCATTTGACAGGTCTGTGTTGAGTGGCGGCTAACACAGGCCCACTGCCAGGGATCTGCCCCTGGAGAAGAACCACTCCATATTAGGCCCATTGACTCTCTCTCCCTTTCTCAGAGGCAGGGGATTTAACACAGACTTTGTGTTAACCAGTCAAATGAAGCGGCACTGGCCGTCCTTTGTTTGCTAATGATTTTCTTGAAGGGTTTGCAATATAGGCATCGACAATCATGGTCTGGACGACTGGTCATAATGATTGTAATATTAGATGCCTTTTTTCAGAGCACTAGTCCTTCATGCAAGAACAAAGTTTGTTGATAAAAGTTCAACGGATTTGGTGTCATTTTTCACAAATTGATACTTTAATTGCACTGTAAAGTCAGTGCTTCTGATCTTCTCTAAAGGTGTGAGGAGGAATGACATTTCACAGATAGGGAGTAAGCCATGCCTTCCTAATCCCATGGCCCATATGCTGTGCATTGCTTCCATCCATATAAGGCAGTAGTTGAGGAAGTTTGGGAGGCCCTCGTACCATCCTCTGTCACCCATTGAGTTAGATTCGATAACATTACCGGTCGGAGCTTTGACCTCATGTGGGAAAAAGCCTTTGGCAAACACTCCTTTCATCAGCCTCCCAAAAAATGGGCAGTGGAAACTACAAGAGCCCGAGTCTCAGTCCCAAGCAGCTTTGTTATCTCTTTGCAGTTGAGTCATTGCCCTGCAGATCCTATGGCCTGCATCGTAATAAGCCTGCGCCTGATATTTCTTTCAGTGCCTGAGCCATGTTGGAGGGAGGCAGCAGTGTAGATGCAGAGAACCGGCTGCTGCTTGAGATTACCTGCCTCAGTAGTCTTGTAAATGCCCTTTGAACCTGAGAAACCTGTTTGAGGTTAGACACAACATATGGCGGCGCTGTTTGAAACAAAAGATAATCTTGAAACTGTTGTAGCTTTCTCCCATCTCTATAAGGCCGTTGGTGAAGCAGCAAACCTTCCAGACTGGTGTTCCTACTACTGAGACTGAGAGAAAGATCAGCAGTCTTGGTTGATGTGAGAAAACAAACTAACAAAGCCCAAAAGTTCAGCATATCCCGTTGATAGTTGCTTGCTGGCATTTTATGAGACAGGTTTTATAACAGGAAGAAACATGGCAGGTAAATGTAGCTTGCTGGCTAGCTAGCCATTAGCTTAGATTCTTGCTGAGAGCTCGCAGTCTGTCTGTTACAATGATGCGGTTACGCAAGAGGCAAAACTAAAACAAGTGAAATATTCCCATATGTTCCACATTTTACCTGCTGTTTCCAAGGCTGGATGGAAACAACTATATCGGTGAGAGATCATTGAGTTTGCTTGTGACCTACCTAGCTATCTAGCTGCGGAGATGCACAAAGCAAGCTAACAATGAGTTTTCTCTCCAGTAAATAAAATGTGTGCTTTAGTATTGTCGTCTGCGGCAAGTAGCTGCGGTAAAATGGAGATAAACAACTCCGGGCTGTGCCATTCAATAAAAGTAAAGGCTACCTTTTTTCAGGGAATACGCTTCAGCAACATTCCAGGGAGCCATATCACACCATGTTGTGGTACAGTGCATTCGGAAAGTATAGACCCCTTGACGTTTTCCACATTTTGTTACATTACAGCCTTATTCTAAAATTGATTAAATGAAAAAAAAGTATCATCAACCTACACACAACACACCATAATGACAAAGTGAAAACAGGTTTTTAGATTTTTTTGCAAATTTATAAAAAATTAAAAACATAAATACAATACCTATTTACGTACATATTCAGACCCTTTGCTATGAGACTCATAATTGAGCTCAGGTGCATCCTGTTTCCATTGATCCTCCTTGAAATGTTTCTACAACTTGATTGAAGTCCATCTGTGGTAAATTCAATTGATTGGACATGATTCTGAGAAGCGCACACCTGTCTATATAAGGTCCCACAGTTGAGATTGCATTTCTGATCAAAAATCAAAAACCAAGTCATGAGATTGAAGGAATTGTCCGTAGAGCTCCAAGACAGGATTGTGTCGATGCACAGATCTGGGCAAGGGCACCAAAACATTTCTGCAGCATTGACAGTCCCCAAGAACACAGTGGCCTCAATCATTCTTAAATGGAAGAAGTTTGGAACCACCAAGACTCTTCCTAGAGCCAAACTGAGCAATCGGAGGAGAAGGGCCTTGGTCAGGGAGGTGACCAAGAACCCGATGGTCACTCTGACAGAGCTCCAGAGTTCATTTGTGGAGATCGGGGAACCTTCTAGAAGGACAACCATCTCTGCAGCACTCCACCAATCAGGGCTTTATGGTAAAGTGGCCAGATGGAAGCCACTCCTCTGTAAAAGGCACATGACAGCCCGCGTGGAGTTTGCCAGAAGGCACCTAAAGAATCTCAGGCTATGAGAAACAACATTCTCTGGTCTAATGGAACCAAGATTACAATTTTAGGCCTGAATGTCAGGAGAGTCATGTCTGGAGGAAACCTGGCACCAACCCTACGGTGAATCATAGTGGTGGCAGCATCATGCTGTTGGGAGGTTTTTCAGTGGCAGGGACTGTGAGACTAGTCAGGATCAAGGGAAAGATGAACAAAGAAAAGTACAGAGAGATCCTTGATGAAAACCTGCTCTAGAGCACTCAGGACCACAAGCTGGGTCGAAGGTTCACCTTCCAACAGGACAATGACCCTAAGCACACAGCCAAGACAACACAGGAGTGGCTTCGGGACAAGTCTCTGAATGTCCTTGAGTGGCCCAGCCAGAGCCTGGACTTGAAGCCAATCGAACATCTCTGGAGAGACCTGAAAATAGCTGTGCAGCGAAGCTCCCCATCCAACCTGACAGAGCTTGAGAGAATTTGCAGAGAAGAATGGGAGAAACTCCCCAAATACAGGTGTGCCAAGCTTGTAGCTTCATACCAAAGACTCGAGGCTGTAATCGCTGCCAAAGGTGCTTCAACAAAGTACTGAGTAAAAGGTCTGAGTACTTATGTAAATGTGAAATTTCAGTTTTGTTTTTTATAAATTAGCCAACATTTCTAAAAACCTGTTTTTACTTTGTGACTATGGGATATTGTGTGTAATTGATGAGGGGAATAAAACTATAATAGATTTTTGAATAAAGCTGTAACATAACAAAATGTGTAGAAAATGAACAGTGTCGAGTGTCCTGGCGAGAAGGCAAACTTTTCTATCTATGGCAGGCAAAATCGGGCATCATCATTCAAATGAATGTCAATAGAAAACTGCTTAAACAAACGTATTACAAAACCCCATAATGACAAAGCAAAAACAGGTTTGTAGAAATGTTTGTTCTTGGGGACTTTCAATGCTGCAGACATTTTTGGGTACCCTTCCCCAGATCTGTGCCTCGACACAAAGCTGTCTCGGAGCTCTGTGAACAATTCCTTCGACATCCTGGCTTGGTTTTTGCTCTGATATGCGCTGTCAACTGTGGGACTCTCACATGTGCTCCCTCTCTGGCCTCTAGGTCACCAGGCTGCTCATTATGGCGCACACCTGTCACCATCGATACTCGCACCTGTGCGTCATCAGACTCACCTGGACTCCATCACTTCCCTGATTACATTCTCTATATATGTCACTCCCTTTGGTTCCTTCCCCAGGTATTATTGTTTAAGTTTCTTGTCTGTGCATTGTTCGTGTTTCTTGTTTTGTATTATGTTACGTTTTATTTATTAAAACACTCACTCCCTGAACTTGCTTCCCGACTCCCAGCGCACATCGGTACAGAATAACACCTCACCTAAGGGATACGTCGGGGAGTACTTTTTATTTTTTGTGTAATGACGTCAGGTCCAGGAACTGCAACATCCGGGAACTGCTACAGGCTCTCATGAATCAACCAGATCGCCAGGTTTCCCTGCCTCAGCCGGCTCGTCAGGCTCTCATGTCTCAGCCTGATCCCCAGGCTCCCCTGCCTCAGCCGGCTCATAGGGCTTTCATGCCTTAGCCGGATCGCCGGGCTCCCCTGTCTCAGCCGGCTGGTTGGGCTTTCATGCCTCCTCCAGATCGCCAGGCACCCCTGCCTCAGCCAGCTTGTCGGGCTTTCATGTCTCCTCCGGATCGCCAGGCTCCCCTGCCTCAGGCGGCTGGTCGAGCTTTCATGCCTCCTCCAGATCGCCAGGCACCCCTGCCTCCACTGGCTCGTCAGGTTCTCATGCGTCAGCCGGGTCGCCAGGCTCCCCTGCCTCAACCAATCTGTCAGTGTCCCACGCCCCAGCTGACTCGACAGGTTCCCGTGCCTCAGGTGGAGAGACAGGTTCTGGCGCATCAGCAGTATTGACCGGTCCGCTCCTGAATCACAAGTTTGTCCCCTTTGACCACGTCCTGCGGATGGAGCCGCGAGTCGAGAAGGGGGTACTGTCACGTATGCTCCCTCTCCAGTCTCTAGGTCATCAGGCTGCTGATTATCCCGCACACCTGTCACCATCGTCTCACGCACCTGCGCCTCATGACACTCACCTGGACTCCATCACCTCTGTGATTATCATCCCTATATCTGTCACTCCCCTTGTTTTTTTTCCTCAGGTGTTATTGACTCTGTTTCCATGTCAGTGCGTTGTTTGTGTTGTTTGTGTAACATGTTTGTTTCATTGATTTATTTGAAACACACACCCTGAGCTTGTTTCCCGACTCTAAGCGCACATCGATACAGGGACCATGTATAGACAGGTTTGTGCTTTCCCAAATCATGTCCAATCATTTGAATTTACCACAGGTGGTCTCCAATCAATTTGTAGAAACATCTCAAGGATGATCAATGGAAACAGGATGCACGTGAGCTCAATTTCGAGTCTCATTGCAAAGGGTCTGAATACGTATGTAAATAAGTCATTTCTGTTTTTTATACATTTGCAAAAAAAAACACTTACCTGTTATTGCTTTTTCATTATAGGGTATTGTGTGTAGATTGAGGATTTGTTTTTTAATCCATATAGGAATAAAGCTGTAATGTAACAAAATGTGGGAAAAGTCAAGGGGTGCACAATGGACTGTATAGACTGAACAATGAACGAACGACTGGGTTGCAAAATATGAGAAAGTAGGAATTTGCTAATAAAAATACATTCAAAAACGACAAATTATACTGGTAAATTTGTGGTTGAGTATTGTTTTCTTTGGGAACTGTGGTATAAGTCGGATAAATGCCTCCTTTCTTTACATTACCTTGGAAAAATGAATTTTGCAAAGGGACACGGTTCCACCTTGTCCCACTCCATCGTCCATTAATGTACAGGACGTCGGCATTTATCACTTACATACAGTTGAAGTCATAAGTTTACATACACTTAGGTTGGAGTTATTAAAACTCATTTTCAACCACTCCACATATTCCTTGTTAACAAACTATAGTTTTGGAAAGTCGGTTAGGACATCTACTTTGTGCATGACACAAGTAATCTTTCCAACAATTTTTTACAGATAGATTATTTCACTTATAATTAACTGTATCACAATTCCAGTGGGTCAGAAGTTGACAAACACTAAGTTGACTGTACCTTTAAACAGATTGGAATATTCCAGAAAATGATTTCATGGCTTTAGAAGCTTCTGATAGGCTAATTGACATCATTTGAGTCAATTGGAGGTGTACCTGTGGAATTATTTCAAGGCCTACCTTCAAATTCAGTGCCTCTTTGTTTGACATCATGGGAACATCAAAAGAAATCAGCCAAGAGCTCCACAAGTCTGGTTCATCCTTGGCAGCAATTTCCAAATGCCTGAAGCTACCACATTCATCTGTACAAACAATAATAGAGTATAAAGTATAAATACCATGGGACCACGCAGCCGTCATACCGCTCAGGAAGGAGACGCGTTCTGTCTCCTAAAGATGAACGTGCTTTGGTGCGAAAAGTGCAAATCAATCCCAGAACAACAGCAAAGGACCTTGTGAAGATGCTGGAGGAAACAGGTACAAACGTATCTGTATCCACAGTAAAACAAGTCCTATATCTACATAACCTGAACGGCCGCTCAGCATGGAAGAAGCCACTGCTCCAAAACTGCCATTAAGAAAAGCCAGACGGTTTGCGAATGCACATGGGGACAAAGATTATATTTTTTGGAGAAATATCCTCCTGTCTGATGAAACAAAAGTAGAACAGTTTGCCATAATGACCATCGTTATGTTTGGAGGAAAAAGGGGAGGCTTGCAAGCCGAAGAACACCATCCCAACCGTGAAGCAATGGGGTGGCAGCATCATGTTGTGGGGGTGCTTTGCTGCAGGAGGGACTGGTGCACTTCACAAAATACATGGCATCATGAGGCAGGAAAATGATGTGGATATATTGAAGCAACATCTCAAGACATCAGTCAGGAAGTTTAAGCTTGGTCGCAAATGGGTCTTCCAAATGGACATAGACTCCAAGCATACTTTCAAAGTTGTGGCAAAAGGGCTTAAGGACAACAAAGTCAAGGTATTGGAGTGGCCATCACAAAGCCCTGACATCAATCCTATATATAATGTATGGGCAGAAAAAAAAGTGTGTGCGAGCAAGGAGGTCCAGATACCTGACTCAGTTACACCATCTCTGTCAGGAGGAATGGGCCAAAATTCACCCAACTTATTGTGGGAAGCTTGTGGAAGGCTACCCGAAACGTTTGACCCAAGTTAAACAATTTAAAGGCAATGCTACCAAATACTAATTGAGTGAATGTAAACTTCTGACCCACTGGGAATGTGATGAAATAAATAAAAGCTGAAGTAAATAATTCTCTCTACTTTTATTCTGACATGTCATATTCTTAAAATAAAGTGGTGATCCTAACTGACCTAAGACGGGGAATTTGTACTCTGATTAAATGCAAGGAATTGTGAAAAACTGAGTTGAAATGTATTTGGCTAAGGTGTATGTAAACTTCCGAATTCAACTGTATACCATGGCTTTCAGACAACCAGCATCCAGAAGCCAAACTACCCATTTTATAATTTCACTGCCCATCTTGCTGTCTTATAGTAAAGGATTCTAAGTTCTAATACAACTGTAGTGTATTGTGCATGTCATAATGTACTGGAGGCTACATTCTTTAAAAAAATGATTTATCCACATGCCCACAGATGAAGTCTACAGTACATCAAGAAGAGTTAAAGATTTCATAAGGTTTCACATAGGAATAGGATTATCTGTATGGATTTCAATTGACAACACATCCTGTGCATCATTAAAAAGTACTGAATGAAGAAGGACCATATTAAGGAGTATTTTACATACAGACAACTTTGAACTCTCATATACATTCAAGTTTGAATACCCAGAATCCTTGAAAGGCTGCAGAGGCCTCAAATACATATGAGCTTTAGCCTTGACAAGTCTTGTATTCATGGTCAAAGGACCCATGTGGAAAAGCATTAAACAATCTATGTGATTATCATAAAAATGGTAATATCGAGGCCATTGAAATTAAACCAACTAACCTGTCGGCTGCAGTACAGAAAACAATTTTATAGATTTGATTTGAATAGAAGACCTCGTTTGAATCTATTTTTATTGTATCTACTTTCTCCCAACCAACTCTTATCTGGTCACTTGGGACTTCAGATATTTATTATGTCATAATATTTGCATGCACGCTCCCTCATGTACTTATTTGGACAGTGAAGCTAAAACTTTGAATTTGGCTCTTTACTCCAGCATCTTGCATTTGAGATCAAATATTTTATGTGAGGCAACAGTACAGAATATAAACTTATTTTTGATGGTATCTGTCATGTTGTCGTAAGAATTATCGGATATGGTTTCCACATGTTTATTAACTGAAATACACAAAAACAATAAAGAATGAACGAAACGTGAAGACAATGGAGTGCTCACAGGCAACTACACATAAACACGCCGTATGTGGACTGAGCACCGGCACAGAAGAAGACTCCGGCCATGGAGCAGGACTGGATGCCGTGTTTGAACTGGACACCGGCGCAGAGGAAGTCTCCTGCCATGGAGCGGGACTGGACGACGTGTCTTGAAGCTCCGAACCGTCGACCTTCTCTGGAGGTTCCGGACCGTCGACCATCGCTGGAGGTTCCGAACCTGGCACCGTCGTAGGAGGTTCCGGACTGTGGACCGTCGCCGGAAGCTCTGGAATGGAAACCGTCGCCGGAAGCTCTGGAATGGAAACCGTCGCCGGAAGCTCTGGACTGGAAACCGTCGCCGGAAGCTCTGGACTGGAAACCGTCGCCGGAAGCTCTGGACTGGAAACCGTCGCAGGAAGCTCTGGACTGGAAACCGTCGCCGGAAGCTCTGGACTGGAAACCGTCGCCGGAAGCTCTGGACTGGAAACTGTCGCCGGAATCTCTGGACTGGAAACCGTCGCCGGAATCTCTGGACTGGAAACCGTCGCCTGAATAATTTTGCACGCCCAATTTTTCAGTTTTTGATTTGTTAAAAAAGTTTGAAATATCCAATAAATGTCGTTCCACTTCATGATTGTGTCCCACTTGTTGTTGATTCTTCACAAAAAAATACAGTTTTACATCTTTATGTTTGAAGCCTGAAATGTGGCAAAGGGTTGCAAAGTTCAAGGGGGCCGAATACTTTCGCAAGGCACTGTACCATACATGAGATTCCCACATTGTATCCTGTACATTGAATATATTCACTGATCATGTACTCTTCCTTGGAAAATAAAGGTGTGGTTCAGGTATGAATCTCTGAGACATTATTTTTCAGTCTTAACAAATCCCATTATTTGAATGATGATGTGTCTGCATGTATGTATAACAATTATACACTTCAACAGTGTTTACCACTCCTGCTCCTGGGACATGATTACACATTGTAACTATGCAATAGAGTAGAAACATGATTGATTTGTTATTCATATATACAGAAACAGAAACGTCCGGTGAAACAGTGGATGTAAAGAATCTAGCTAGTTTAAGCATTTACTGCAAATTGAATGTACAATTGTGTAAGCTTGCCTTGCAATGCAGCTGAAGTAACATAGCTAGCTAACTATTTACTTGCTTATTGTGTGATGGGGCTAAAAATATCTGTATGCCAATGGATGTGTAGCTAGCTACAGTATGTAGCCGATCTGTGTATGGACCCTAAAAACATTAGGTTCTGAACTAATATTCATACCAATCTATGAACCTCAGCTATCGTAGTTGGCCAACTTCAAGTCTGAATGGCATTAATGAAGCCTATGGATAGAGTAGAATAGTATCTAGACGAGCATCTAGTAATGACGGAAGAGAAGCTGCATGTATCTAATTACAGACAGGTTGACTAACAATTTGCCTACCAAATATCAGAAATTACAAGCAGAAAAATATCTAAATGAGGCTTAGAGAGAGGAGAGAGAGACACACGAAACAGCAGGTCTGAGACAAGGTAGCATGAACGGTGAACAGGTCAGGGTTCCATAGCCGCAGGCAGAACAGCAGCACGACTAGGTGGACTGGGGACAGCCAGGAGTTGTCAGGCCAGGTCGTCCTGAGGCATTGTTCTATGGCTCAGGTCCTCCAGGTGAGGAGATGGGAGAATTAGAGGGAACATACCTAAGATCATACAGAACACCAGATACAGTAAGACAGAAGAATTGGGGAAATTCAGTTGTCCAACTGAATGTATTCAACTGAAATGTGTCTTCCACATTTAACCCAACCCCTCACTGCCTTTAACAACATCCAAATCTTCAGCACCTGGGGAATATTGGGTTAACTGCCTTGCTCAGGGGTAGGAACAGATTTTTACCTTGTCAGTTCGGGGATTCAATCCAACAACCTTTCAGTTACTGGCCCAACGCTCTAACCACCAGGCTACCTGCCACCCAAAGGGAAAGGGGGATACCTAGTCAGTTGTACAACTGAATGCCTTCAACTGAAATATGTCTTCCGCATTTAACCCGGCGCCCGGGGAACAGTGGACATATGACAGACTGACCCTCCAGCATATAGACTATTGCAGCCTAGATACTGAAGACTGAGACAGGGGGGAGTCGGAGGACACCCCCGGACAGGGCCAACCAGGCAGGATATAATCCCATCCACTTTGCCAAAGGACAGCCGCCACACCACCAAAGGAATATCAACAGACTATAAACATACTACCCTGAGACAAGGCCAAGTATAGCCCACGAAGATCTCCCCCACCGCACAAGCCTGAGGACAGGAAGATGGGAGAGCATGAGCAAGCCAGTGACTCAGCCATCTTAATAGGGTCAGAGGCAGAGAATACCAGTGGAGAGAGGGGAGACGGCCAGGAGGAGACAGCAAGGGTGGTTCATCACTCCAGTGACTTGACGTTCACCTTCGCACCTCTGGGCCAGAATACACTCAATCATACTAAAGAGATGAGTCTTCAGCAAAGACTTAGAGGTTGAGACAGAGTCTGCGTCTCTCACATGGATCGGTAGATCATTCCATAAAGATGGAGCACTATAGGAGAAAGTCTAGCTGTTTGCTTAGAAATTCTAGGAACAATAAGGAGGCCTGCGTCTTGTGACTGTAGAGTACGTGTAGGTATGTACGTATGGCAGGACCAAATTGGAGAGATAGGTAGGAGCAACTCCATGTAATGCTTTGTAGGTTAGCAGTAAAACCTTGAAATCAGCCCTAGCCTTAACGGGAAACTGCGCTAGCACTGGAGTAAAATGATAACATTTTGGGGTTCTAGTCAACTATTAGCAGTTGACATTAAAGTATACAAAAACAGAATGAACAGTCATCTATGACACTGTCATGCCCTGACCTTAGAGATCCTTATTATTCTCTATGTTTGGTTAGGTCAGGATGTTACTCGGGTGGGAAAGTCTATGTTTTCTATTTCTTTGTTTTTGGCCGAGTGTGGTTCCCAATCAGAGGCAGCTGTCTATCGTTGTCTCTGATTGGGGATCATATATAAGTTCTCATTTTCCTTTTGGGTTTTGTGGGATCTTGTTTTCTGTTTAGTGTCTGTACCTGACAGAACTGTGTGCATTCGTTTTCACTTTGGTTATTTTGTTTGAGTGTTTTTTGAAAATAAAAATCATGAACACTTTCCACGCTGCGCTTTGGTCCACTCTTCCTTCTACCAACGAGAGCCATTACCCATTATAACTAGTTTTATAACATCTTATGCTCATTACTATTTAAACCTACTTATCACAGCGTATGACAAATGCTGTTATAAAGGCTTTATTTTTAAAATTATCATTATTATATATATTTTTTAAATGTACCACCTTTTCTCCCCAATTTCGTGGTATCCAATTGTTAGTAATTACTATCTTGTCTCATCGCTACGGGCTCAGGAGAGACGAAGGTCAAAAGCCATGCGTCCTCTGAAACACAACCCAACCAAGCCGCACTGTTTCTTAACACAGCGCGTATACAACCCGGAAGCCAGCTGCACCAATGTGTCGGAGGAAACACCGTGCACGTGGAGACCTTGGTTAGCATGCACTGCACCCAGCCTGCCACAGGAGTCGCTGGTGTGCAATGAGACAAGGATATGCCTACCAGCCAAACCCTCCCTGACCCAGACGACACTAGGCCAATTGTGCGTCGCCCCACGGACCTCCCGAGGCACGAACCCAGAGTCTCTGGTGGCATAGCTAGCGCTGCGATGCAATGCAGTGCCCTAGACCACTGCGCCACCTGGGAGGCCATAAAGGCTCTATTAATGCACACATAAGGACACCTACAGTAAAGTGTTACCATCATTTCCATATCATGAATGGTAAATGTTGATGCGCAGGAAATGATCCTGACACTAGTAGTTTGTTTTTCATCCCAAAAAATGACTTGAAAATAATGTAATAATTATCTTCGTTACACAGAATAACAGTAACTCCCCACCTGTCTAAAACCAGTGGGGACCAGGTGGCTTCTGTTACATTTCCATATTATGAATGATTTGTATGTTATGCTAATGAGGAGAAGGGGACACTTTGGACTCCATTTTCTCTCTGAGTCGGTTTACAAGTCTCAACATGATTTTCTGTTTCACTCTCTGCGTTACAAGAACAATTATCCCTCCTGAATGAGAATCATGTTTTCCTTCTTAAATCTTAAAAATCGGTTGTCATTCATTCCTTAACTGGACCTTATGATACTGCACCACGTTAAAGAATCTGTTTCATCAGAGCCCGATTGATTGACCCCCTCTTGGCCTGACTGTAAAGAAGAGTTTAAAATGCCTTGTACAAAAGCTACTCTGACTCGACAAAGTCGGTATCCAACTTCTTTGATTCCAGCTTGTATTGAATCAGCGAAGTACTTTCCTTTCGATCTTGAGGTTAACTGACTTGCCTAGTTAAATAAAGGGGGGGAAAAGAATCAAGAGCAATGGTGACATCATTGAGGACCTTTAAGGTTTCAGTGACACATCCATAACCATATTGCATACCAGAGAGAATACTATAGACATCAAAAAAGTATACAGTTTTTCCCAACACTTTTGATAAACAGTGAAAAATAGAAATAAGCCTATTACTGCTAGGATCAGCTTGATCTCCCCCTTTAAATAAAGGACAAACCGTGGCTGCCTTCCAAGCAATGGGAACCTCCCCAGAGAAGAGAGAGGTTGAAAAGGTCAGAGATAGGCTTGGCGATGATAGGGGTAGCAATCTTATAGAAGAAAGTGTCTAAACCATCTGACCCAGAGGTTTTTTGGGGGTCAAGTTTAAACTCTCTTGGATAGGGGGCAGTTTTTTCACGTCTGGATGAAAAGCGTGCCCAAAGTAAACTGTCTGTTACTCAGGCCCAGAAGCTAGGATATGCATATCATTTGGATAGGAAACACTCTAAAGTTTCTAAAACTGTTAAAATTATGTCTGTGAGAATAACAGAACTGATATGGCAGGCGAAACCCCGAGGACAAACCATCCCCCCCAAAAACCATTTCAGCCTACCACTGTTTTCAATGGCTGTCACTTTTATTACAAGGCGAAATCCTCCCAGATTGCAGTTCCTAGGGCTTCCACTAGATGTCAACAGTATTTAGAAAGAGTTTCATGCTGGTTTTTGGAAAAATTATCCAGAAATTGTAGTTTTTCTAGGTGGCTCCCATTTTGGCTGTAGTGTTTCCAAACGCGTGGAAGAGAGCTCGTTCTTTGATATTTTTCTCCGGTAAAGACAATAACGACTCTCTGTCTTAAATTGTATAGTTTATTTACGTATTAGGGTACCTAAGGTTTGATTATAAACATTTTTTTACTTGTTTGGGAAAGTTTATTAGTAACGTTTGGGATTTATTTTGTATGCATTTTGATGAAGGGAAACTGGGTGGATTATTGATTGAAGCGCGCCAGCGAAACTGAGTTTTTATGGATATAAAGAAGACATTATCAAACAAAAGGACCATTTGTGATGTATCTGGAACCTTTTGGAGTGCCAACAGAAGAAGATCATCAAAGGTAAGGCATTTATTATATCGCTATTTCTTACGCACCTGCCTGGTTGAAATATGTTTTTCATGCTTTTGTATGTGGGGCGCTGTCCTCAGAGAATTGCACGGTGTGCTTTCGCCATAAAGCCTTTTTGAAATCTGACATAGCGGATGTATTAACAAGACGTTAAGCTTTATTTTGATGTATTACACTTGTGATTTTATGAAAGTTAAATATTTATAATTCTGTAGTTTGAATTTCTTACTCTGCAATTTCACCAGATGTTGGCCAGGTGGGACACTGCTTTTGTGGGCTTTTGGTTTCTCTCCCTCTTAAAATAGAAATAAATCATTCTAAATAACAAACTGGCTTTACTTACAAATTAGTAAGAATGTCTCACCCCATGTTCAAGAATGGCCTTTTTCCCTTTATTCAGATTATAACCGCTCACTTTCAGTTATTTGAAAACTTTGATATTTTTTATTTTTTATTAAACAAGAAAGTTGTTTGCAATTTCAGTTTAATCCACCAGAAAAGACAAATAATACAAATAATGCAAATAATACAACAAATATTGTGGTTAAACTCAAATATACTAATTGATTTTTTTTAAACTTTTGCAATTCCAACCTTTATCAAGTGGAAGGGGGGAAAAGTAAGGCCCTGCATTAAAGACTAAAATTGGTTAAAGAAATTAAAAATATAGTTATAAATTAAAATATACCACTTTCAATTAAGGACCAAAAAATTGACAGCTGTGCCATATAGATTGCAAAATAAATAGGAAGTGATTTTCGATGTAACAATTCCATGGCACATGGTTTATGAATTGACACGCACATTTCAGTTAATTATAACCTACTGCAGGCCTAAAACCTATGGGTTTAACCTTATGAATTGATGATTATATTGATAGAAGCCGTCCCTTGAGTTCCGATAGCCAATCTGTTATCCAACGATTATTATTATTATTATTATGATCATTAACCATGCGTTGGAGTTATATAAAAGCCCCTTAGATATTCTGTGTTTTTATTTACAGTAGTGATGGACAGCTGGAGGCATTTTGTTTTTCACATGCGTAGCACTTGTGAATTCTGCAAACAAGGTTTCTAGGATGGGCAGGACAATAGACTCTACAACCTTTACCTAAAGATAGTCTAATAGCGTGGCTACAGTAGGTGTAAAAAAAATCCCCTCATCTTGCAATGTATTAAGTTTTACATTTCTATCTCCAAACCTCATGCAACCGCAAAATGTCAGATCAAGCATATACTGTACAGTATTTATGCGTTTGTTAATAAAATAATGATAAAAAAATACTCTTTCAAAATGCAGATGTTTATTTCAACTATCAGCAGGACAATAGGGAATAAATATCACAGAATGACAGAGCATGGGGATTGATCTTGATAAATCAAAGAGTTTTATTTGGAAATGTTAGGATTATTTTTCTCTTCACTTGCAGTCACTTAGTACCTTAGGCCTACTCCCGACCAGTACAGTGTCATATTTTCGTAACTGAAACCCTTAATTAAATCACTTTAGCCATGATTGTAAAATGAATCACCTGATGCATTGATCCAGATCCAGGTGGTATTGGCGGAGAGTCATGCGTTGTTGGCGGTGAGTGTGGCAGCATTGGTGGAAAGTCAGGCGGAGAATGGCGCGTTGAAGGGGGCGAGGAACAAGATGGAGTCCCAATCCATGCTAGACACACCTGTGAGCTCTGGAACTCCACCTCCTGTTTGTGGACTCGGCAAACAATGTGTCCTTGATGGGCAATAGACTCTTGCCGAGATTAGGGACTTTAAATGTACATTATTAATGTCACTTCTCCCATATCTTTTACATAGCCCACCAATTCTAACCACATCTGGATGGATTCATAATGAATTACTAAGGGAATAAATATCACTGAATGTCAGAGCATGGAGTCTGGTCTTTATAAATCAATCAGATTTTTTATCTGGAAATGTAAGGATTATTTTGCTCTTCACTCGCAGTCACTTAGTAGCCTAGGCCTACTGCCGACCGATCACGTTGTACAGCAACATATTGTCTGAACTGAAACCCTTAATTAAATCACTTTAGCAGTGATTGTAAAATGAATCAAGGCTCCCTTTGTTATTTAGTTTTATAATTAAAATGCTTGACTGTATTTAGAGACATGGATGACTTGTATACTGTGTGATGACATGAACAAATTAATGAGTGATTGATTGTACTGTTTTAGTAGGTCTTTATGCCAAAAAGTAAGTTACATTAAAACAGCTACAGTAACAAATGCATTTTAATTTTCTTGGAATAGAAACACGTTGTACAGTGCCATATTTTCCTAACAGAGAACCTTAGGCCTACAGTACATCGGCTATAGTAAGAAATGCATTTGAGTTTTTCTTGGAATTGAAAAAAACATAATATTCATCAAATTAATTAAGCTATATTTCTAAAAAATCTATCCCATATAGTCTGTTCTATTCAAAGGTTCCCTCTCTTAGGCTTACAGCTCCATGTTATTTCAATCTCAAAGATGTCCTCTGGAGGGCAAACTAGCACTTACTATCATTATTGGCAACAATGGCTGACACTTAAATAATATGCCATAGAATTTTGCGTCAGCCCGCGAGCTGTAACGACACAAATTTTAAAGGTAGAGAGGAGTAGGCAGGAGGCAGTCGTAAGTTTAGAACTACTGAGTTTATTAAAGCACTATATATATAAAAGGGGGACGAAACCCAAAATAATAAGGTATTCAGGAAACAGTAGGAGAGATTCCTCTCAGGAAAACAAGCAACATTTACAATGACCGACAAAGACAAATGGCAGAGGGAGTAAATATACAATGATAGAGTGTTGATTGAAACCAGGTGTGTGTAATGATGATGAGACAAGTCTGGGGTTGATGAGTGAATGGCGTTTGCCAGCAGCAGGTTCGGCAGCAGCCAGAAGGCCGGCGACGCCGAACGCCTGAGCTGGAAAGGAGGGGGAGCCAAAGCGAAGCCTGGTGTAACAGCGGGCACTTTACCCAGCATGCTCGGCGGCAAGGGGACCACATTGAGCTGTGGCGCCGCCGTAGTTAAGAGTCTCATCAGCAAGGGTGCTCATTATTCACACTGATCGAATAGTTAATGTCTGGCTCCTCCCTCCCACTGCGATGGCTCTGGAGAGACAGCCACAACTGGTGGTTCTGTCTGCTACATCACCGACCGAGTGCACTAGGTTACCTCTCCATCACCAATCATATTGAAGAACTCAGGATTGAGCTGTTTCCTACAATTTATTCAGTATCACTCTATTTGTGCGGTCTACAAGACTTTGTGGAACCCATAATAAGACATTTTTCTTAGTGTGTTTGTGTGTGTCTTGTCTTTCTGTGTCACAGCCTGTGAGATAAAGATCATGTTTCTTCTTGGATGTGATTAGAAAAGTGTTACTTGCTCTGCACTGTGCATGAGATCCCATTGATGTCTGAAGTGAGTAGTTATTTGGCTACTCCTAATGGATTGATTAATGATATAGACTAAGATCACTTGTGGTATATTTTTGTGAGGAAACATATCGGTCTCATTATAAATGTGGTTGTTAATTGCCCCCCTCTTACTTTATGTTAATATGTGCAAATGCTCTGTTGATGATTCAGGGAAAGTGTGAATGTCACATTCCGAAACCCTTCATCTTGGCAGTCCGAACAACTGGTGTTTTGGACACCATGTGACCCTCTGCTATGTGCTGGTGGGCATTAATTACTTTTAAAGGAAGAAATCCGGTGAGTCACGCTCTCACTCTCACCAAGCGTAGGACGTTATGCTAATAAGTTAATTGCGACCATTACAAACCAATAGACTATGCTGTTATAATGTCACCGTTCCATTCTTGAGATAAAGCGCCATTGTGGCGTGACATTGAGACTCGACAAGCCATCATACACATAATTAGAATTGGTCACCACTTGATACCATCAAAATCTCCAAGGCAGAGTCTGAAGAAAATATGCTCTATTTTGCATACATAAATGAATGCTTCCACGATTACACATTTTCATTAACGACTAGTTGTGTCTCCTCCTCGTGAAATGCCAGCAGCTGTTTATTCCTTTAAAGGGAGTTGCAATGTCAAGGGATTCCAGGTGGCAATTATTGTTGTTCTGGATGTGATTGGAGTACGTTTCTTTCAACAAATCAACATGGCATGAATTAATAATTAATCAAGGGCCATGCCCTCAGATAGCATGCTAGCTTCACACAATAATCCATCCTCAAATATCCCCTCAGAAACACCATCCGCTTTATAATTATTTGACATTTATTTAATGTTTTCTTTTCTTCCATTCTGTCCCTCAAATAATATGTATCTTACTGAACTGTTTCATGCATCTTCCTCTGTTCTCCACAGGACACCGTTCTGCCTCTGTAGATAGCGTTAGCGTTGATAATTCAGACACCTCCTTTGCATTGACGACATCTGCCAGGCCACGTTTTGCCCTTTTGTACCATTCTCTAGTGCAGTACATAAACCATCGAGCCATTGTGATCTCCTGCATTGTCCTTTCATCGCTTTACGTGTGCCTTTAGATGGGGGAGATAAATGATTGCTCTCACAGTCCAACCCCCTACCTTTTATCCTTAGCAAATTGACTGTGAATGCAGATTGTTGTCACCCTTTGAGGTGGCAAATTGTCTGTCACTAATTGTATATACAGGGTCCAGAGTGCCTGTTCTGTGGAGACCGGCGTCTTCCTTACAGTTCAATAAAATCAAACATGCCATGGGTTTCGAGAGTTATTAGCCTGTTGCCTCAGAACGAAGGTTTGTTGTTGTCCTTATGTATGTTGTCCTGTGCTGTGTGTTTGACTCTGTTAGACAATGAGCAAAGTGCACCCTGACCGCTAGCAGCATGCAACCGTGCTGTGATATATAAGCTCCTGGCAGTTTGGAAAACACCTGAAGGGGAACCGGGGGTTAAGACTCGGGCACACAGTCTGTTACATGTGTGCCCACGTGGCAGACTCCACAAACACTCCAACAAGCCTTGCATGCAGCCGATGGCTACAGCGTCAAATCATTCCAAATCTAGCCTTTGGATCAAGCTGATATGGATGCCTGTTTGAAGCGCCCAGTTCAGGCTGAATAATAACTGATAGAGGGTGTCTCTTGATATAATCTTTTGTCTATGTTCACTTACCATGATTTCAAAGAAGCAGCTGCATTACACTGCAATTTATAGGCATTTGTAAATGTGCACTGGGGCTTGGAATTTGGAATATGTTGAAACTTATCGTGGAAACAGTGCTATGTAGGAAATCAACAGGAAGATTGCGAGGCACAGATGTTTTCTCATATTCCCAGAGGAGCCTAGTCTGTGTATTTATTGAGTCCCTGTAATGGGAGTTTGAGATGATGGCAACGTAATGCTCCTGCCTCCAGTGACGGGCCATGATTAATAACTAGGACCATGTTTGTCAATGCCAGAAAGCCGTGGGGAAAAAGCATACTGTACGAACATGCACAGACTACAAAATTAACGAGTGGAAAGGGGGCAGGGGTGTGGTTCGTTCACTGCTACTTGGTTTACTACCAAATCATTACGTGGATGTACTGTTTTGTGCACTTACAATATTGTTTATTATGGACGGATTTGAATACCCCATGGTAATGTTGCACAGCACACTCATGCCCATCTGCAGACTCAAGGTGATGTTTGGAGATACGAAAGCGGTGTGTGTTTGTTTCAGTTCGGCTTCCCATGGACAAAACCCTCACCTTTCAAATGAAAGCACCTCTCAGCAAAGGCATCGACTGGAGATAGGGAAAAGAGATTGTTATCAGAGACTTGTCATTCTTGACATGATGATTTTATCAAGGTGGAGTGTTAGATGCCAATTAGGGGAATCAAGATCTTTCAATGTCTAAATCTTGCTGCCTCTCACACTTCATCAGATATGGGGTTGGGGATGTTTGTGTGTTTTTGGTGTGCATGTGTGTGTGGTCGCATGCATACGTGGGTGCATGCATACGTGTGTGTGTGTGTTGTGTTCAAGCTGCCATCTTTCAAATGGGCTCATGATCTCAAACTTCTAGATTGCATACACTACAGCACTCGGTCCTGAGACCCCCTTGGGTGCACGTTTTGGGTTTTGCCCGAGCACTACACAGCTGATTCAAATAATCAGAGCTTGATGATGAGTTGGTTATTTGAATCAGCTGTGTAGTCCTAGGGCAAAAACCAAAACATTCACCCAGTGGGGTCCCCAGGACCGAGTATGAGAGACCCTAAACTATAATACCATTTCCTTTCAGGTGCTCAATTGCTTTGAATCATGTGACTGTCCATGCCCATCGCACAGTCATCCTTCATTCCTGGATTGCCGTTGTACGGAGATCAAAGGCATAGTAGTTATGCTGAACGTCACAGCGCTTTTGAACGGCTATAGTTTACGAGTGCATTATTTTTTCAAGAGATTAATGTTACTGTTGACAAAGAGCTTTTCGCAAATCTGCTCTGTAATATCGCATGAGGACACATTTCCCCCTGAAAATCAGCATGAGAAAAGTTTCTCTGTAAAAACAATGCAGGTTAACTTCTTAGTAATCTCTTCATGCGCCAAACCGGTTAACGGGATTGATTTGACAACACAGAGTGAAATAGCAGCGCGCCAAATAAATAAAACAGAAATAATAATAATTAATAAATCATACAAGTGTTATACATGGGTTTAAAGATGAACTTCTTGTTAATCCAGCCACAGTGTCAGATTTCAAAAAGGCTTTACACTGAAAGCAAACCATGCGATTATCTGAGGACAGCGCCCAGCATACCAACACATGAAAATCATATTTGAACCCGCCAGGCGTGACACAAAAGTCAGAAATAACAATTTAATTCATGCCTTACCTTTGAAATATTCTTCTGTTGTCACTCCAATATGTCCATTAAACATCAGAAATGGTCCTTTTGTTCAATTAATTCTGTCGTTATATCCCCAAAATGTCCATTTATTTGGTGCGTTTGATTCTGAAAATACACCGGTTCCAACTCGCGCAACATGACTACAAAGTATCTAATAAGTTACCTGTAAACTTGATCCAAACATTTCAAACAACTTTCCTAATCCAACTTTAGGTATTTTTAAATGTAATAATCGATCAAATTTAAAACGGAATAAACTGTGTTCAATACCGGACGAAAACACATTGGAGCGAGATTTCAGGTCGCGCACCCTAACCACAACAGTACACGAGACTCGATCCTCATTTTGAACAGCCCTACTTCTTTTAATTTCTCAAAGGAAAAACATCAACCAATTTCTACAGACTGTTGACATCTGGATGGTTTGTCAGGGTTTCGCCTGCCAAATAAGTTATGTTATACTCGCAGACATAATTTTAACAGTTGTAAAAACGTTAGTGTTTTTTCTATCCTGGTTCTGAGTAGTTTACTTTCGGCACACTTTTCATCCGGACATGAAAATAGTGCCCCCTAGCCTTAAGAAGTTTTAATCTGTCTTTCCTTTTGGCTACCTCTCCAGCATAGCAGAATATGTTTGATGTTGAATATGGAGATTGAGGAGAGGTGACATTGTCTCCATTTTATGAATGCCGTCTTCCACCCTTCCCCACTTCAGATACAGACCAGGTTGTCAGCACTACGTAGCTCCAGTTTGGAGTAGATGGTAGCCTGTCCAACTTGTTCTAGTGCGGCCAGAATCAGAGGAAGAGGGAAGCGATTCTTGATGGTAAGGTCATTGAGAGGTAGGTAATCTATGAAGGGGAGGAGACTACCATCCTTTTTCTTCACAAAAAAAATTCACTGGATGCAGGCGGAGACGTGGATGGACGAATGAATCCCATATCGAGAGCCTTTTCTATATAGGTGTCCATAGCCTCATTCTCTGGGATGGACAAGGGGTAGATCTGACCCTTAGGGGGCGATGCCTCTGGGAGTAGGTCGATCATGCAGTCCTCTGGACGATGAGGGGGCAGAATGGACACCTTTTTCTTGATGAAGACACTCAGAAACGGGGCATATACAGGAGGGATGTGGGTTGGAATGGCAGACTCTGATCCTTCTACAGAGGTGGCTCAACGGGGTAGACTGAAGCAGTTCTTAAAACAGGCGGGAGACCATGACAGCATTTCCCCTTGTCGCCAGGAGATGGCAGGGTTGTGACCGAGGATGAAGTGCTCTTTAGGTGAAGACAACACCGATAACTGAATGACCTCAGAGTGAAGGAGGCCAGTCTGAAGGGTGATACTTTCGGTCATGCATGTCACAAGACCAGTTCCGAGAGGTTGTCTGTCCAGCGCATTAATTCTTTATTAATCCCGTTAGGATTAACGGGATTAGTTTGACTCTTAACTGCTGTGCCAATTGTTCGTCAATGACATTTCCATCGGCCCCCGAGTCCACTAGTTCCTCCGCAAACTGAGTGACCCCATTAGCAGAAAGAAGAGCCGGGATATCAAACTGCCGTTTGGTAATATTCAAAAACGTAGAGGTGCTTACCCTACATGGTAGGGTAGGGTCATACATGGTAGGTCCAAAAATGGCAACAGTACAGGCAGGGAATAGGCAAAAGGCGTCGTGAGTGAGGCAGGCAGGAAAGAAGGATGCTGGAGGAGAGAAGGACGGGAAAAAACAGCACTCCGAAAAGGTGTCTCTCAAAACAAACAATACCTCACAGTGATGGGTTGCAAGGAACTGAAATAAATAGTGTGGGATGATGACATGCAGGTGTGTGAACAGGTGATTAGAATTCTGGTGATTGGGATCTGGTGAGCGAGCTGGAAAGTGGGCTGCGTTCCGGGGATCTAAGTGTTTGGAAACATGGCTCACTCGGGATACGTCATCAGACTCGGTACAGGCACCTGCCTTCTTCACGCATCGCGACGACAGAAACATACAGCTCTCTGGTAAGAAGAAGGGCGGGGGTGTATATGCCTTATGATTAACGAGACGTGGTGTGATTATAACAACATACAGGAACTCAAGTCCTTTTGTTCACCTGACCTAGAATTCCTTACAATCAAATGCAGACCGCATTATCTACCAAGAGAATTCTCATCGATCATAATCACAGTCGTGTATATCCCCCCCAAGCAGGCACATTGACGGTCCTGAAAGAACTTAATTTGACTCTATGTAAACTGGAAACCACATATCCTGAGGCTGCATTTATTGTAGCTGGGGATTTTAACAAGGTTAATCTGTAAACAAGGCTCCCTAAATTTTATCAGCATATCAAATGCGTGACCCGGGCTGGCAAAACCCTGGATCATTGTTATTCTAACTTCCGCGACGCATATAAAGCCCTCCCCTGCCCCCCTTTTGGAAAATCTGACTCCATTGTCTTGCTCCCAGCCTATAGACAGAAACTAAATCAGGAGGCTCCGTGGTCAGGTTTCTTCAACGCTGGCCCGACCAATCGGATTCCACTCTTCAAAATTGCTTCGATCACGTGGACTGGGATATGTTCTGCATAGCGTTGGACAATAACATTGATGAATACGCTGATACGGTGAGCGAGTTTATTAGCAAGTGCATCGATGATGTTGTACCTACAATGTCTATTAAAACATTCCCCAACCAGAAACCGTGGATTGATGGCAGCATTCGCACAAAACTGAAAGCGCGAACCACTGCTTTTAATCAGGGCAAGATGACCGGAAACATGACTGAATACAAACAGTGTAGATATTCCCTCCGCAAGGCAATCAAACAAGCTAAGCGTCAGTATAGAGACAAAGTAGAGTTGCAATTCAACGGCTCAGACACGAGAGGAATGTGGCAGGATCTACAGTCAATCACGGACTACAAAAGGAAAACCACCCCCTGTCGCGGACCACGATGTCTTGCTCCCAGACAAACTAAACAACTTCTTTGCTCGCTTTGAGGACAAGACAGTGCCACTGACACGGCCCGCTACCAAAACCTGCAGGCTCTCCTTCACTGCAGCCAACGTGAGTAAAACATTTAAAAGTGTTAACCCTCGCAAGGCTGCCAATAAAGACTGCAGCCCCAGCCGCGTCCTCAGAGCATCCGCAGACCAGCTGTCTGGTGTGTTTATGGACATATTCAATCAATCCTTCTCCCAGTCTGCTGTTCCCACATGCTTCAAGAGGGCCACCATTGTTCCTGTTCCCAAGAAAGCGAAAGTAACTGAAGTAAATGACTATCGCCCCGTAGCACTCACTTCCGTCATCACGAAGTGCTTTGAGAGAATAGTCAAGGACCATATCACATCCACCCTACCTGACACACTAGACCCACTCCAATTTCCTTACCACCCCAATAGGTCCACAGACGATGCAATCGATATCACACTGCCCTAACCCATCTGGACAAGAGGAATACCAATGTAAGAATGCTGTTCATCAACTACAGCTCAGCATTTAACACCACAGTACCCTCCAAACCCGTCATTAAGCTCGAGATCCTGGGTCTCGACCCCGCCCTGTGCAACTGGGTCCTGGACTTCCTGACGGGCCGCCCACCAAGTGGTGAGGGTAGGTAACAACATCTGCACCCAGCTGATCTTCAACACTGGGGCCCCAAAAGGGTGCGTTCTCAGCCCTCTCCTGTACTCCCTATTGATAGAGAAATTCTAAATGACTCTATGCTTTAATTGCCAAAACCAATTTCACACTCGTTTCTATTCATTAATGAGGTGTAAGTTCATTAATTATGCATGAAGTAGATCGAGACCAGTCTTAAAAGTCAGGTAAAGCGCGTTTAATTCCAGAGAGTACTAAATGCTCACACACATTACCACAGGTTATAAACTGAAAATGACGTCAGCGTTTTCCAAACGTTCCGTTTCACAAACAGAGGGCCCCTCTAATTCTCAAGCCTCCGCGTTATCAGCACGAAGTCAAGGCCAGTCAGCATAAATCAACATTCCCGACCATTTTGGAGATGGCCCGTTCCCACCACCTGGAGATTTGTACAACTGAATGAACTTAAAGAACAGACCTTCATTGTTACTAAACTTCCTGACTACATTATATACAATTGTGAAAGGGAGCAAGAGGGACAGTACATTATAGCATTTGGACTAGTCAGTTTCTGATTGGAATGTATACATAATTAGTCATTTCAAACATATTTTCCTCTATCACCTATTCACCCATGACTGCGTGGCCATGCACGCCTGCAACTCAATCATCAACTTTGCAGACGACACTACAGTGGTAGGCTTGATTATCAACAACGACGAGACGGCCTACAGGGAGGAGGTGAGGGCCCTCGGAGTGTGGTGTCAGGAAAATAATCTCACACAATGTCAACAAAATAAAGGAGATGATCGTAGACTTCAGGAAACAGCAGAGGGAGCAACCCCCATCCACATCGACGAGAAGGTTAATGGAGAAAGTGTCAAGTTTTAAATTCCTCGGCGTACACATCACGGACAAGCAAAAATGGTCCACCCACACAGACAGTGTGGTGAAGGCTTCTATTCAACCTCGGCAGGCTGAAGAAATTCAGCTTGTCTCTTAAAACACTCACAAACTTTTACAGATTCACAAGCCAGAGCATCCTGTCGTGCTGTATCACCGCCTGGTACGGCAACTGTTCCGCCCACAACCGTAAGGCTCTCCAGAGGGTAGTGAGGTCTGTACAATGCATCACCGGGGGCAAACTACCTGTCCTCCAAGACACCTACACCACCGATGTCACAGGAAGGCCATAAAGATAAAGCCTGTTCACCCTGCTATCATCCAGAAGGCGAGGTCAGTACAGGTGCATTAAAGCGGGGACAGAGAGACTGAAAAACAGCTTCAATCTCAAGGCCACCAGGCTCTTAAACAGCCATCACTAACATTGAGTGGCTGCTGCCAACATACTGACTCCTCTCTCGCCACTTTAATAATGAGAAAAATGGATGTAGTAAATGTGTCACTAGCCACTTTATATAATGTTTACATACCCTACATTACTCATCTCATATGTATATACTGTACTCTATACCATTTACTGCATTTTTCCTATGCCGTTCGGCCATCACTCATTCATATATTTTTTATGTACATATTCTTATTCATTGCTTTACACTTGTGTGTATAAGGTAATTGTTGTGAAACTGTTAGATTACTTGTTAGATATTACTGCATGGTCGGAACTAGAAACACAAGCAACTCACTACACTCACATTAACATCTGCTAACCATGTGTATGTGACCAATAAAATTTGATTTGATTCTTTAATGGATGCCTCTCCAACATAATCCAGGTAGAATCAGGAATTCCCTAGGGCAGCTTTCTAGGCCCCTGGCTTTGAGCAAAGCCAGTGTGTCTGTGTATGCGGATGACTCAACACTATACATGTCAGCTATTACAGCGACTGAAATGACTTCAACACTTAACAAAGCTACAGTTGGTTCAGAATGGGTGGCAAGGAATAAGTTGGTCCTAAATATTTCAAAAACTAAAAGCATTGTATTTGGGACAAATCATTCACTAAACCGCAACACGGTTTTCATAAATAATGTGGAAATTGAGGAAGTTGACTAAACTGCTTGGAGTAACCCTGGATTGAAAACTGTCATGGTCAAAACATATTGATACAACAGTAATAACTAAGATTGGGAGAAGTCTATCCTTAATAAAGCATTTTGCGTGGTCAGGTGCCACAAAGAGTGACTCAGGAAAATTACAATTGACTCAGAACAGGGCAGCATCGCTGGCTCTTAAAAGTACACAGGGAGCTAACATTAATAATATGCATGTCAATCTCTCATGTCTCAAAGTGGAACAGAGATTGACCTCATCATTACATTACTACTTTTGTAAGAAGTGTTGACAAGCTGAATGCACTGAGCTGCCAGTTTAAACTACTAGCACACAGCTCGGACACCCATGCATACCCCACAAGACATGCCACCAGAGGTCTCATCACATTCCCAAGTCCAGAACAGACTTTGGGAGGCGCACAGTACTACATAGAGCCATGACTACATGGAACTCTATTCCACATCAGGTAATTGATGCCAGCAGTAGAATCAGATTTTTACAGATAAAAGTACACCTTATGGAACAGTGGGGACTGTGAAGAGACACACACAAAGGTACAGACACACACAAAAGTACAGACACATACATATGCACACAAGCGCTAGCACACACACTCTACACACTGTACATTGTAATATTGTGGTATGTTGTTACATTTTCTATTGTAGATATGTAGTGGTGTAATAATGTATTATGATGTACTGTTTTATCTTTTGTTTTATAGGGAATGTAAAGTGCCTTCATGTGTTTGAACCCCAGGAAGAGTAGCTGCTTCCATGGCAACAGCTACTGGAGAACCCTAGAAAATGCTAATAAAAATACAAAACTGATTGGGCATCTGTTTGAGCCAGCAAAGGGTGCTTTACTATTTTTAGAATTTCTTTAGCTTCCTTCCACACCTGTGGACACACACTCCTTTATCCTTTGGTTACAGACATGGCAAAAAGGTATGGCAATACAGTCTGCTACCATTCTCAATAGTTTCCCATCTAGGTTCTATACCTGGTGTCTTATCATTATTGGTGGGCAAGAACAATTCTTCCACCTCTTCCACACAAAGTTGACCAAATTTAAAACGGCAATTTCATTATTAGATCTTCAATACACAATTATGATTTTTCACTGTTAAATGTTGTAATTTCACTTCTCAGTTTATCCACTTTACCTGGTGAAATAGTAATTGAAATGATTCCCTATATCAAAAGGTTTTGTTACAAATTACCCATCAACTTCAATGAACGATGGAGATGAATTGGGTTTTCTGACCATAATATCATTTAAGGTGCTTCAAAGTCTTTTCCAATAGTTTTTTTATGTCATTTCTTGTTTTTGGTAATATACATTAATCAATTGACAGAATATCAACCAATCAGCTGATCAGCCTGACTTTTTTGCCACCTTTTTTGCATAATTTCTTTGAACCATACAATGCATGTTTGTCAACAGTTGGCAAGAATTTTACAAATACTCCAAGTGCTGCATCTTGATTTTCGTCCTTATACACATCAGGCCAACATTCATTTTTTACATCTTCAACAAAAGCGTTCTGAGAAAACATTTTGTATGATCTCTTATAAATAACTTTAGGCCCTGCCTTTGGTATTTTGACTTTCCTTGTTATTACCACAATGTTATGGTCTCTATAGCCAACGGGAACTGATATTGCCTTGGTGCAAAGCTCTGCAGCATTGGTGAAGATATGATAAATACAAGATGATATCACAGACCCAACACTATTGGTTTACACTTTCAGTTGGTTGAGTGATAACATGTGTCATGGTACAGGCATTAGTCACAGCAAGAAGCATCTTCTTGAAAGGACAACTGGATGATAACCAGTCAATGTTCATGTCACCAAGAAAATAAATGTATCTTTTGGCATCAGAGACTTTGTCTAACATCACACACATATTCTCCAGAAACTGACAGTTTGCACTTGATGGCCTATAGCAGCACTCTCACTCTTCATCAAATATGGGGTTGGGGATGTGTGTGTTTTTTGTTGTTGTTGCAAGTTGGCGCGTGCATGTGGGTACGTGTGTGTGTTGTTACGATGTCTCAAGCTGCCATCTTTCAAATGGGCCCATGATCTCAAACTTCTAGATTGCATACACTACAGCACTTGGTCCTGAGACCCCTTGGGTGCACGTTTGGGTTTTGCCCTAGCACTACACAGCTGATTTAAATAATTAAAGCTTGATGATGAGTTGGTTATTTGAATCAGCTGTGTGGTCCTTCTGTAGCTCAGTTGGTAGAGCATGGTGCTTGTAACGCCAGGGTAGTGGGTTCGATTCCCGGGACCACCCGTACGTAGAATGTATGCACACATGACTGTAAGTCGCTTTGGATAAAAGCGTCTGCTAAATGGCATATATTATTATATTATTATTATTAGTCCTAGGGCAAAAAAACAAAACGTGCACCCAGTGGGGTCCCCAGGACCGAGTATGAGAGACCCTAAACTATAGTACCATTTCCTTTCAGGTGCTCAATTGCTTTGATTCATGTGACTGTCCATGCCCATCGCACAGTCATCCTTCATTCCTGGATTGCCGTTGTATAGGCATAGTAGCTATGCTGAAAGTCACTGCGCTATTGAATGGCTATAGTTTACGAGTGCATTATTTTTTCAAGAGTCTAATGTTGCAGTTGACAAAGAGCATTTAGCAAATCTACTCTACAATATCGCATGAGGACACATTTCCCCATGAAAATCAGCGTGAGAAACGTTTATTCTCTGTAAAAGCAATGCAAGTTAATCTGTCTTTCCTTTTGGCTACCTCTCCAGCATACCAGAATGATGTTTGATGTTGAATATGGAGATTGAGTAGTGCTGACATTGCCTCCATTTTATGAGGACTTCAGTGTTTTTCATTCTCAGTTCTTCAAAAGCCATCTATTTGCCTTTGATGTCTGTAATTCATGTTTTATTGTGTGCCAGAAATGCAAATATTGTCTTATCCTGTGCACCAATTCACAAGATTTAATTTACAAGAAACAACCCCACACCCCCTGATGTTAATCCTTTGTGGCCAAACAGTATCATATTACTTCACAGTAGAGAGGGGCTTCAAGAAAGCTCAATGCAGTAAGTCATTCTCTGCAGCCCCTCTTTACTGTAAAGTGTGCTGATTTTATTACTTTTATTAGATAATTAACAGTAGTATGCTGCTCCAGCCAGAGACATTACATACATTAAGAATCAAGGATAAAAACACGACAAAGTAAACGCCTAAAGGCTTTTTGGGCACACAGGGTTAATGTCATATTATGATGAAGGAAATATAAATCTAGCTTTTATTTTTTTAACAATATCTGCAGATTACGTTCATTGGGAATTAAAAGGGAAACCAAGTTAATGATTCAATCAAGCACGCAGCACCACTGTGAGTTAGCATCACCAAATCGATTCACAAAATAATATAAGGTATACCCCTCACATATGCTTCTAGTTCTCAAAATAAGGCTGTAGGCACATAGCTACATAAATGTCTGAGGAATCTCAAGTGGTGCATGTGGATACTATAATGGTACCCATGATTAGATGCCTTATGCTCAAAGCATTCTGGGAAAGCTCAAGAACATTTGGATGATTCATCATTACTCACTTAATCCTTTAATTTGTCTTTCCAGTGGCTAAGTACTACTAAACTCAGAAAAAAAAAAAACATCCTCTCACTGTCAACTGCGTTTATTTTCAGCAAACTTAACATGTTTAATTGTTTGTATGAACATAACAAGATTCAACAATTGAGACAAACTGAACACGTTAAACAGACATGTGACTAACAGAAAAGGAATAATGTGTCCCTGAACAAAGGGGGGGTTCAAAATGAAAAGTATCAGTCAGTATCTGGTGTGGCCACAAGCTGCATTAAGTACTGCTGTGCATGTCCTCCTCATGGACTGCACCAGATTTGCCAGTTCTTGCTGTGAGATGTTACCCCACTCTTCCACCAAGACACCTGCAAGTTCCTGGACATTTCTGGGCTCTTCGCTGGCAATGGCAGAACACTGACATTCCTGTCTTGCAGGAAATCACGCATAGAACAAACAGTTTGGCTGGTGACATTGTCATGCTGGAGGGTCATGTCAGGATGAGCATGCAGGAAGGGTAACCACATGAGGGAGGAGGATGTTGTCCCTGTAATGCATAGCATTGAGATTGCCTGCAATGACAACAAGCTCAGTCCGATGACCCCAGACCATGACGGACCACCTCCAAATCGATCCCGCTCCAGAGTACAGGCCTTGGTGTAATGCTCATTCCTTTGACAATAAACGCGAATCCAACCATCACCCCTGGTGAGACAAAACCGCGACTCATCAGTGAAGTGCACTTTTTGCCAGTCCTGTCTGGTCCAGCGTCTGTGGGTTTGTGCCCATAGGCGACGTTGTTGCCGGTGATGTCTGGTGAGGACCTGCCTTACAACAGGCCTACAAGCCCCCAGTCCAGCCTTTCTCAGCCTATTGCGGACAGTCTGAGCACTGATGGAGGGATTGTGCGTTCCCGGTGTAGCTCTGATTAAACAGCATGATCATTATACAGGTGCACCTTGTGCTGGGGACAATAAAATGCCACTATAAAATTTGTAGTTTTGTCCCACAACACAATGCCACAGATGTCTCAAGTTCTGAGTGAGCGTGCAATTGGCATGATGACGGCAGGAATGTCTGTCACGTTCGTCGTATAGAGGAGACCAAGGCGCAGCGTGATGAGAATACATTCTTCTTTTAATAAATTAAGAACACTTAACAAACTATAGAAAATGAACGTGACTCTATGCACAACGAGTGCTGACACAGGCAACTATACATAGACAATAACCCACAAACTATCCAAGGCATATGGCTACCTAAATATGGTCCCCAATCAGAGACAACGATGAACAGCTGCCTCTGATTGAGAACCAATCTAGGCAACCATAGACATAAAAACACCTAGACTGGAAAAAACCCATAAACATACAAAAACCTGAGACAGGGCAAAAACACATATCACCCTCGTCACACCCTGACCAAACCAAATAATAAAGAAAACAAAGATAACTAAGGTCAGGGTGTGACAATGTCCAACAGAGCCGTTGCCAGATAATGTAATGTTAATTTCTCTACCAAAAGCAACTTCCAATGTTGTTTTAGAGAATTTGGCACCGGTGTCCAACCGGCCTCACAACCGCAGACCACGTGTAAACCTCTACAGCCCAGGACCTCCACATCCGGCTTCTTAACCTGCTGGATTGTCTGACCAGCCACCCGGACAGCTGATAAAACTGTTGGTTTGCACAACTGAATAATTTCTGGGAAGCTCATCTGCGTGCGCAATGTCCTCGCCAGGGTCTTGACCTGACTGCAGTTTGGCGTCGTCACCGACTTCAGTGGGCAAATGCTCACCTTCGATGGCCACTGGCACGCTGGAGAAGTGTGCACTTCACGGATGGTTTCAACTGTACCGGGCAGATGGCAGACAGTGTGTATGGCGTTGGGTGGGTCAGCGATGTCAACGTTGTGAAAAAAGTACCCAATGGTGGGGTTATGGTATGGGCAGGCATAAGCTACGAACAACAACCACATTTGCATTTTATTGATGGCAATATGAATGCACAGAGATAGCATGATGGCATCCTGAGGCCCATTGTCATGCCATTCATCTGCCACCATCACCTCATGTTTCAGAATGATAATGCACCACCCCATTTCACAAGGATCTGTACACAATTCCTGGAAGCTGAAAATGTCCCAATTCTTCCATGGCCTGCATACTCACTAAGCATGTCACCCATTGAGCCTGTTTGTGACGCTCTGGTTCTACGTTTACGACAGTGTGTTCCAGTTCCAAGCAACTTTGCACAGCCATTGAAGAGGAGTGGGACAACAGGCCACAATCAACAGCCTGATCAACTTTATGTGAAGGAGATGTGTCGCGCTGCATGAGGCAAAACAAAAGTATTCACTGTGAAAGCTGATAAATGTAGGCCAGTCATATGAAATGTATGCACAGTACTTTGTTTCAAGCATCAATTTATATGAAGCAGTTATTGTTTTCTTGCTCAAACTGCGAGCAGCACCTGTCAAACACATGGATGGCAACACGCAAAGGACGAGTATTATCAGAAGACCTTGGAGTTACCCGACAAACAGTTTTTCTTTTCTTGCTGGAATTGGTACTCTCCCTCCATGTAAAAAAAAAAATAACTGAAATGGCAAATTCACATGCGACTAAAATTACAATGTGGTGTTTTGTGCTCGTGCAAATAATGACATTACCCGACCTCTCCCAGTAAAACGAATCCCGCCCGAATATGGCTTTTATGTCAAACTCGGTAATTGTATATTCAGAGTTCCAAAACTCTTTCTGATAGGCATTAAGTACACCGATACATTTCCTCACAGCCGTACTGCCTTGTAGGTATGTTGGAAAGAGGGAGGCAAGGTTTAGGCAAGGTCAACGTTCCACCAGAGTTCATTAAGTTTCCTTTTCCATTTGATCTCTGCTGAAGTGGGCCATTAAGTGCATCTGGCTAACTGATCGGCTAATCTCCCTATGATTTATGTGGCAAGGAAACTGAGGACTTAACTAAGGCTCTGAAGGCATTGATTACTGACATGGTTAATTGGCTAAACTCACTGGTACATTGAGATGGGGCTTATTGGAAATGTCAAATCAAGCACCTCATTTGCATTCATGATGTATGGGGTCTATTACAACTTCTGCCCAGGCAGCACAAACTGACACAGATTGTGATAGAGAAGGGCTGGGACTTTTGCCTCAAATTTGTAACTGACCATCTGTCCTTCCGAGCAGTTGGCTCGCTTTTGAGATTCCACTTTTTTGTTCAACAAGGGCTAACATTAGTCTATCCAATGAGCTTAGCTGACTTTGGTTGAATAGAGGACAAGTGCCATGCTGTGACTCAGGGTCAATACTCCTATTGGGGATAAGGTAACGAACAGTGTTGTTACACTTACACATAACATGATAGAAAGATGTTGACGATACCTGACCGTTTTAGGTGCCCCTCATCGAACTGTGTGTCGGTGGGGAATTGATAGAACTTTCGCGGTGTAAATTTGCTCCAGAATTTCCCACAGTGTAGAAATGGAGGAAGTTCAAATGTTCAATGTTCAAATGGAGCATTGTTGTTGTCATGACGATTGTAGGTGGTGGTGTTGACTGGAGTTATTGTTGTGGGATCTCCTTTCGTCTCAGGAAGTTAGTTCCACACAACTTGGCTCACATGCCTTGAGATCATGAGGTAAAGTTGTAATTGTATATACAAAACAAATTCCTCATTTGGATCAATAATGTATTTAACAAAGTGACAGACTCATCTACAAAAACTACAATTTGCTCTCTATCTATTTGGTATCCATAGAACATCTTTGTTGTGAAGCCTGTGGTGCTTTGGTGACAGACTGGGTTCGAAGTTGGGTATCCTGTATACCACAAGACTTTGTAAAACCACTAAATGAATGTCTAGACATTGGCTTGGTGAGCTAATTTAAGTCTTAAGGTCTCAGGCAAGGTTACCCACAGTGCACAGATGTAATTTCAACATCTAGTTTTGATTTATATTTTGTTGAGTGAGTTTTCAACTAACGCGAATTCAAATGTGAAATCAACAAATGCCACAACGTCATTGGTTAAAAATTAGGGTTAAAAGTTGGGTGATTTTTTATATTTATATAGTATATATATATTTTATATAGTTGATTACTTTTTTTCAAATCCAATCAGTTTTCCACATGATTCAACGTCACCACATTTAATTTTTTGGTTGTTGAAATGACATGGAAACAATGTTGATTCAACCGGTTTTTGCACACCTCGGTTCCATTTCACCCCCCTTTGCTGCTCTATGTACACAGTCATTGAACACCAGTTGAACACGTTCTTGCTTATTACATGATTCCATATGTGTTATTTCATAGCTTTGATGTCTTCACTATTATTACACAATGTATAAAATAGTAAAAATAAAGAAAACCCTTGAATGAGTAGGTGTGACAAACTTTTGACTGGTATTGTCTGTATACAGTCTGTATACTGTATAAAGTCGGAAGTTTACAAACACATTAGCCAAATACATTTAAACTCAGTTTTTCACAATTCCTGACATTTAATCCAAGTAAAAATTCCAGATGAAATCTCAGTTAGTCTTTATTATAAGATTGTGAAATGTCAGAACAACCTGCCCGCTTCGACCCTATCCTCTCATCTCTTCTCAGTGGGTCAGACCATTTCCGGAGACCTTCTCCCTTACCTCACCTCGCTCATCAACTCATCCCTGACCGCTGGCTACGTCCCTTCCGTCTTCAAGAGAGCTGAGTCAGGTTTGCACCCCTTCTGAAAAAACCTACACCTTTTCAGTTCCGATCCCTCCGATGTCAACAACTGAGACCAGTATCCCTTTTTCTTTTCTCTCCAAAACTCTTGAACTTTGTTGTCCTTGGCCAGCTCTCCCTATCTCTTCAGAATGACCTTCTTGATCCAAATCAGTCAGGTTTCAAGACTAGTCATTCAACTGAGACTGCTCTTCTCTGTATCACGGAGGCGCTCCTGCACTGCTAAAGCTAACCCTCTCTCCTCTGCTCTCATCCTTCTAGACCTACCCTAGTCCTTCTAGACCTACCCAATGGTGGAACAAACTCCCTCACGAGGCCAGGACAGCGGAGTCAATCACCACCTTTGTCGGAGACACCTGAAACCCCACCTCTTTAAGGAATACCTTTTACCTGGATAGGATAAAGTAATCCTTCTCACCCCCTTAAAATATATGCCATTTAGCAGACGCTTTTATCCAAAGCGACTTACAGTCATGTGTGCATACATTCTACGTATGGGTGGTCCCGGGTTCCATGAACCCACTACCCTGGCGTTACAAGCGCCATGCTCTACCAACTGAGCTACAGAAGGACCATACTGAGGTGATGGCTACGGATGAATGGCACGACAATGGGCCTCAGGATCTCATCATGGTATCTCTGTGCATTCAAATTGTCATTGTGGTGTATTGGAAATGTTATTATTCAGAATAACCAATCATATTTATTCCCACTGGAATTGTGATACAGTCAATCATAAGTGAAATAATCTGTCTGTAAACAACTTCCGACTTCAATTCTTCATACATACATATACAGTTGAAGTCGGAAGTTTACATACACTTAGGTTGGAGTCATTATGACTTTTTCAAACACTCCACAAATTTCTGGTTAACAAACTATAGTTTTGGCAAGTCGGTTAGGACATCTACTTTGTGCATGACACAAGTTATTTTTCCAACAATTACAGATTATTTCACTTATGGAGTCGTGTTGTATCACAATTCCAGTGGGTCAGAAGTTTACATACACTAAGTCGACTGTGCCTTTAAACAGCTAGGAAAATTCCAGAAAATGATGTCATGGCTTTAGAAGCTTCTGATATGAAGAGTAGCTTAATGAATTGTATTTGAAAATCCCTCATTAATATGCTTCAAAGCAGCATGGAAAAGAAAGGGGATGTGGAAGTCGGGTATAAATCATGTATTGTCTCATTGCGTTTCATTTGATGAGTGCACCACCGGCCAGGGTTGTATATCAAGTGCAGTTATCCCTGCTTAATCCTTCTACAGAAAGAGCAGATTCAGAAAAAAAACTTGAAGATAGAAGTCTCATTTTGCCAGCTGTCATGTCGCCGTATTGAGACAGATAGAGAGCCTTAAAAGGACTTGGGACACAGCCGAGATAGATATATATCTACAGTGCTGTTACAGGCTTTATGTCCTCTGAATGCTCCAGACAAAACATACAGTGGGAGAAAAATGAGTGAAAATGATAAAATCATAAATAACTCAGACTGAGCTATAAAAAAAACTGGGAAATGTTCTTTTAAACTAATGCAATTGCTCAAAGAATACAATTGTGTTCAACAAGCAATATTTGTTTCTCTCAAAAAGGTAAGGGTCAAAATGAATACCCCTGTTTTCAATAGCTTTCAATACCTCACCTGACAAGGACAACGGCTCTGAACCTTTTTTCTAAAATGTTTTATGAGATTGGAGAACACATTGGGAGGGATCTTATTCAGAATATTTCCAGATGCTTGATATACTTAGTCTGCGTTTATGGACTGCCCTTTTCAATTCAAACCACAGATTTGATGCAGAGATGGCCATTGCGAAATGTTGATTTGTGGCCAATTAAGCATTTATTTTGGGATTTTGATACGTGCTTGGGGTTATTGTCTTGCTGGAAGATTTACTTGCGGCCAAGTTTCAGCGTCCTGGCAGAGGCAACCTGTCACTGGTGTAGAGAGGAGTAGGCAGGAGGCAGTCACAGGTTTAGAACTACTGAATGTATTTAAGCACCATAGAACAAAGCGGGATGAAACCCAAACGCTGTTGTGCCTAAAATATATCTTCATAAACAAAAAGGCACAGGGTGAACCCAAAGTGCAAAATATAAAGTACTCAGGAAATAGTAGGAGCGATTCCTCTCAGGAAAAAACAAGTAACATTTACAATGCCCGACAAAAACAAATGGCAGAGGGTGTATATATACAGTGATAGAGTGGCGATTGGAACCAGGTGTGTGTGTGTGTAATGATGGCGAGACAAGTCCGGGGTTGATAAGTGAAGGGCGTTTGCCAGCATTGAGTTCCCAAATACGAACAAAGCAATAGGCAGCACCCACATTGCCATTAAAGCACCATCCCAAAATGAGTTCAGCTATGTGAACAGAAAAGGCTTCCACTCACTTAATGTGCAGGTGATGTGTTTATGTGGTGTGCAAGAGACGGTGCTGAATGAGGTGGCCGGGTGGAATGTACAACCCCTTCATTCTGCAGAAGAACGATGTTGATCTATATGCCTACAGGAGGGAGCTGTTGAGGATGGATGGCTTATTGGTGAGCGTTGCCTACTCATTTGAAGTATATTTGCCATTTCTAAAGCAACTTGAATTGTCCTGATGGGTCCTCTCTTTGTAGCTGTGTTTAGATTTCTAGTCCTTCTGGTCCTTCTGTAGCTCAGTTGGTAGAGCATGGCGCTTGTAACGCCAGGTTTGATTCCCGGGACCACCCATACATAGAATGTATGCACACATGACTGTAAGTCGCTTTGCATAAAAGCGTCTGCTAAATGGCATATATTATTATTATATATTACTGGTAAAGCCGCAATTAATCGAGCCAAATAAAACCTTTTTGGTTGTTCTCAACCTCTGACACTCGCACGTCTATTTCAGTAAATTAAAAACGCTTTTTCTTGGTTGCGTCGTTGTATTTCACGGTACGCATTGTATATTCCCCACAGGCTTTAAAGGGATGATTTTGACCATATATGGTTAATTAGTGGCGTTTCGAAAGGCAAATAGCCAAGGTTGTGCACGAGCACTGAGGCTGAAAACAATTGCTATTTATCAATGGTGATGATTGTAGGATTGTTTGATGCATTTTCTATGCCTATGAACATTCTAAATTCCGTTCGTAAGTAGTATTTTAGAATAATTTATGCAATATTGATAAATAGGCCCATAAAACCCCCCCAGAACACTTATTTGATGAACAGTTCAGATGCAAAGTTTGGTAACAGAATGACAGTAAAATCTCCCTTTGTTTTTTTTTGTTGAACCTTTATTTAACATATTTTTAACTTGTCAGCTCAGGTAATTGATCCAGCAACCTTTTGGTTACTGGCCCAATGCTCTAACCGCTAGGCTACCTGCCACCCCAGTGTTTATGTGAAGGTAGAACATTTTTTAGAAGTTTTAATGCTAATTTCCAGCAATTCTATCCATTTCAAAACAAGAGAACTGCTGATGCACAACCAAATGTTAACTTCTGTATTCTACTACTCTAACTCTTAACAGTAAGTTGAGTTGTTTACATTTTAATAATTGAGCAGACGCTCTTATCCAGAGCAACATCAAATCAAATGTTATTGGTCACATACACATGGTTAGCAGATGTTAATGCGAGTGTATCGAAATGCTTGTGCTTCTAGTTCCGACCATGCAGTAATATCTAACAAGTAATCTAACAATTTCACAACAACTACCTTATACACACAAGTGTAAAGGAATGAATAAGAATATGTACATATAAATATATGGATGAGCGGTGGCTGAACGGCATAGGCAAGATGCAGTAGATGGTATAGAGTACAGTATATACATATGAGATGAGTAATGTAGGGTATGTAAACATTATAAAGTGGCATTGTTTAAAGTGTTTAAAGTGACCAATTGTATTTAAATTAAAGCGTCTATAGATTTGAGTCAGCATGTTGGCAGCAGCCACTCAACGTTAGTGATAGCTGTTGAACAGTCTGATGGCCTTGAGATAAAAGCTGTTTTTCAGTCTCTCGGTCCTCGCTTTGATGAACCTGTGCTGACCTCGCCCTCTGGATGATAGCAGGGTGAACAGGCAGTGGCTCGGGTGGTTGTTGTCCTTGATGTTCTTCTTGGCCTTCCTGTGACATCGGGTGGTGTAGGTGTCTTGGAGGGCAGGTAGTTTGTCCCCGGTGATGTGTTGTGCAGACCTCACTACCCTCTGGAGCGCCTTACGGTTGTGGGTGGAACAGTTGCCATGCCAGGAGGTGATATAGCCCGACGGGATATCTCAATTGTGCAATCTGTAAGAGTTTGAGTGTTTTTGATGACAAGGCAAATTTCTTCAGCCTCATCAAATCAAATGTATTTATGTAGCCCTTTGTACATCGGCTGATATCTCAAAGTGCTGTACAGAAACTCAGTCTAAAACCCCAAACAGCAAGCAATGCAGGTGTAGAAGCACGGTGGCTAGGAAAAACTCCCTAGAAAGGCCAAAACCTAGGAAGAAACCTAGAGAGGAACCAGGCTATGTGGTGTGGCCAGTCCTCTTTTGGCTGTGCCGGGTGGAGATTATAACAGAACATGGGCAAGATGTTCAAATGTTCATAAATGACCAGCATGGTCAAATAATAATAATCACAGGCAGAACAGTTGAAACTGGAGCAGCAGCACGGCCAGGTGGACTGGGGACAGCAAGGAGTCATCATGTCAGGTAGTCCTGAGGCATGGTCCTAGGGCTCAGGTCCTCCGAGAGAGAGAAAGAAAGAGAGAGAATTAGAGAGAGCATACTTAAATTCACACAGGACAGCGGATAGGACAGGAGAAGTACTCCAGATATAACAAACTGACCCTAGCCCCCAGACACATAAACTACTACTGCAGCATAAATACTGGAGGCTGAGACAGGAGGGGTCAGGAGACACTGTGGCCCCATCCGATGACATCCCCCGGACAGGGCCAAACAGGAAGGATATAACTCCACACACTTTGCCAAAGCACAGCCCCCACACAACTAGAGGGATATCTTCAACCACCAACTTACCATCCTGAGACAAGGCCGAGTATAGCCCACAAAGATCTCTGCCATGCCACATCCCAAGGGGGGGCGCCAACCCAGACCGGAAGATCACATCAGTGACTCAACCCCCTCAAGTGACCCACTCATGAGGTTGAAGTGGCGCTGTAGTGCCTTCTTCACCACTCTGTCTGTGTGGGTGGACCATTTCAGTTTGCCTGTGATGTGTACGCCAAGGAACTTAAAACTTTCCACCTTCTCACCTACTGTCCCGTTGATGTGGATGGGGGGGGGCTCCCTCTGTTATTTTCTTGACACCACACCCCGAGGGCCCTTACCTCCTCCCTATAGGCCGTCTCGTCGTTGTTGGTAATCAAGCCTACCACTGTAGTGTCGTCTGCAAACTTGATGATTGAGTTGGAGGTGTGCATGGCCAACCAGTCATGGGTGAACAAGGAGTACAGGAGAGGGCTGAGAACGCACCCTTGTGGGGCCCCAGTGTTGAGGATCAGCGGGGTGGAGATGTTGTTTCCTACCCTCACCACCTAGGGGCGGCCCGTCAAAGTCCAGGACCCAGGTGCACAGGGCGGAGAGAGTAAGTGCATACATTGTCATACTGGTCCCCTGTGGGAACCAAACCCACAACACCGGTATTGCAAGTGCAATGCTCTACCAACAAAGTTGCAATGGACTGAGTCCCTTGCAGCCAGGGGATCTAAGTGACCGCTTATGCCTGCAGGCGGCCCTGATTTGAACCAAAAACCTGGTTGCTTCTGCCAGGAGGCTGACATTTGTCCGCAAGTGATTCTTCCAGCAAGACAATAACCCTAAGCACACATGAAAATCCACAAAGAAATGGTTAAGTGACCATAAAATCAACATATTGCAACAGCCATCTCAGTCTCCGGACTTGAACACCTTTGAAAACCTGTGGTTTGAATTGAAGAGCTGATATGAAGGTTTGGCGGAATGGTCTAAGATCATCCCCAAATCTCTTTCTCTGAACATTTTATTAGTCTGAAATAATGTCATTTACCAATTTTCCTCGACCCTGTCATAGAGTCAAGGACTGGATCAAATAGAATATCTTCCTAATGAGGATTTTACAATGCCTTTAGAAAGTATTCATACCCCTTAAAAGCCTAGGCGTCCCGCTAGTGGAGCAACTTTCGGTGAAACTGGAGAGCGCACATTTCAAATAAATAATCAGAAATTGTGAATATTAAACATTTAGGTACATACAAGTGTCTTATATCGGTTGAAAGCTTACATTCTTGTTAATTTACCTGCACTGTCTGATTTACAGTAGATATTACAGCGAAAGCATGCCATGCGATTGTTTGAGGATGGCGCCCCACATCACAATATTTTTCCACCGTCACAGGTTTCATAAATTCACAAATAGTGATTAAACATTCACTTACTTTTTTGAAAATCTTCCTCTGATTTGTCATCCAAAGGGTCCCAGCTGTAACATGTAGTGTCATGTTAGAATCCTTCTTTATATGCCAAATAGTCAGTTTAGTTGGCGCCATCCATTTGAGTAATTAACTCGTTCACCATTCAAAGAAAGGAGTCTGAAAATCTACCCCTAAACTTTGTTTCAACAAGTCAAAATACGTTTCTATTTACTCCTCAGAGACTACAATATTTCTTAGGGAAATAACTATGTTCAATAGGAAACTGAATTTAGCAAGTTCTTCTTAGCGCGCGCAAACATGGATTTCCAAGCCGGTGTCCTTGTACTAAAACTGTTATTTCTAATTTGTTATTCAAGTTACAAGCCTGAAACCTTGAACATAGACTGCTGACACCCAGTGGAAGCCATAGGAATTGCATCCTGGGAGCTAGAATTGAGTGTACTGGCCATTGGAAGAGCATGGCCTCTCTCCAAAAAGAAAATCTGGTTGTTTCTTTGGATTTTCTCCTAACATATATCTCCTACATTATTTTACCATTTCTACAAACTTCAAAGTGTTTTCCTTCCAATGGTACCAATTATATGCATATCCTGGCTTCAGGGCCTGAATAACAATAATACTTTGGGCACGTCATTCAGACAGGAAGTGGCGAAAAAAGGGGCCTAGCCTAATGACCCCTTAACTTATTCAACCACTTGTGCTACAGCCTGAATTGAAAATGTGTTAAATATCTCACCCATTTACACACACTAACCCATAATGAAAATGTGGTTTTGGAATTTTGGAAATGTTTTGAAAATTAAGTACAGAAATATCAAATTTACATAAGTATCCCCTAGTCAATACATTTGTAGAATCACCTTTGGCAGTGATTACAGCTGAGAGTCTTTCTGGGTATGTCTCTAAGAGCTTTGCACACCTGGATTGTACTTGTTAGTACTTTTTATTTATTCTTCAGACTCTGTCATGTTGCTTGTTAATCATTGATAGACAGCAATATTTTCAAGATGATTGAAGTCAAAACTGTAACTAGGCCACTCAAACATTCAATGCCATCTTGGTAAGCAACTCCAGTGTATATTTGACGTTGTGTTTTAGGTTATTGTCCTGCTGAAAGGTGAATTTGTCTCCCAGAGTCTTTTGAAAAGCAGACTGCACCAGATTTTCCTCTAGGATTTCGCCTGTGCTTAACTCGAATTCCCTTTATTTTTATCCCCCCAAAAATCCTAGTCCTTGACGATGACAAGCATGCCCATAATATAATGCAGCCACCCCCATGCTTGAAAATATGAAGAGTGGTACTCAGTGATGTGTTGTGTATGGCCCAAACATAACACTTTGTATTGAGGACATAAAGTACATTTATTTCCTCTATTTTTTTATTTTTTTTTGCAAATAGGTGCAAGTTTTGGAATATGTTTTAGTTTTGTACAGGCTTCCTCCTTTTCACCTTTTCACTTTGATTAGTATTGTGTGGGGTAACTACAATGCTGTTGATCCATCCTCAGTTTTCTCCGTTAAACTCTAACTGTTTTAAAGTCACCATTGGTCCCCATCTACCAACAGTTGCCCGAGGCATTGGAAAACCTCCCTGGTCTTTCTGGTTGAATCTGTTTTTTGCTCAACTGAGGGACCTTACGGATAATCGCATGTGTAGGGTACAGGGATGAGGTAGTCATTCAAAAATCATGTTAAATGCAATTACTCCACACAGTGAGTCCATGACACTTATTATTTGACTTGTTAAGTACATTTTTACTCCTGAACTTATCTAGGCTTGCCATAATAAAGGGGTTGAATACTTATTGACTCAAGACATTTCAGCTTTTGGTTTTTAATTCATTAGTTAAAAATCCTAAAAACATCATTCCACTTTGACATTATGGGATAGTAGGCCAGTGACACAATTCAGTCTCAAACATCTTTTAGGACAGAGAACGGGCTCTGGTGTAATAGACCAACAGAAACCAACAGATAGCCAGTAGTCAAATATTTTCAACATTTCATCAGATGTTTTCACAAGCCTCATGCTTTTCATTGCATTTGATTATTACAAGTGGTTTAGGTGATGGGTTGGGTGATCTGCATAATGAGAAATTAGGTTTCCAAAATTGAAACCGTGACCTGAAATAACCTGTGTACTCAATCATAATTGTTCTCCACTCCCTGCCTTCTACTCTTCTTTTCTCTCCACCACCCTCCCCATCCCCTTCTCTCCTGTAGCCCTGCATGAGGTCCTGTCTGAAGGCAGAGACTGTCTGGTGGCGGGGGACTCATGCTCCAGCGACGAGACCTGCAGCCCACGTCTGCGGACCCTGCGTCAGTGCGTGGCGGGCGACGGCAGCATGAAGCTGGGCCCCGGGGCCCGGAGCCAGTGCGCCAACGCCGTCTCAGCCCTGATTTCCAGCCCCCTGCATGGCTGCCAGTGCAAACGGGGCATGAAGAAGGAGAAGAACTGCCTCAGCATCTACTGGAGTCTCCATCAGTCTGTCATACACGGTGAGCAACTTAGCTCTGTCATTTGTATCGAATGGCGGCCAAGTCCATTTATGTAACACAGGTTACAGATTTAACTCTCTACCCACAACACAATCTGGCTGACGCAGCTTCGTCATGATGCCTGGCACACAGTCAGTCATCAGTCACCACACCTGGCGTCACCGTGTAACAAATTACTGAAGGTCCTTGGAGAGGGGGAGTATTTGCTGTATTAACCTGCAGGAGTCGTAATAAACAACCACAGGAAATGAACAATGTGCAAGTCCTGTTCATTCGCTCCAAAGGGATAGTGTCATTACTGTGTCATATAATGTGTCATTCCGTATCCCCTCAGGACTCAACCTGGTAGAGAATTACCCTTACAAAGCCGTGGAGAGAGACTACGACTCCGTTCGTCTGGCCTCCATCACGGCTGGTAAGTACATGGACCTCGGTTTATTTTGATGTTACCGCAAACTTTTGACCATGAGCCAGAGGTTTCATGTTGAAAATAAACCACCATCTTTTAGGTCCCCCTGGAGGGCAGCCTTAGGCATAGAATAACCCACATTGTATCCTGGAGGCATAGTTACAAATTAATACAATTAGCATTATAAAAAATGTGGTTTTGCTTCCAAGCATCTCATTTACATCTGCTTTAACATTTTCATTTGCAGGAAGAGAAGTACAGAGGAACAATGAATACCCGTCAATAATTATTTAGGTTTCTCAAGACGTTTACTACTTTTAAATGGCAATTTCCCTCAAGACTATGTCTGAATGTGTTGATTCACTTATAATGAGATTATTGTGTCATGCTTTGGAAATTCAAATTAGGTTCTAAATATGCTCTAACCATCAAATATATCTACCCATAACTTATATATTTGTTTGGTTATTTGAAGAGGTTAGGACTACAGTATGATGGTGTGCCTCCTCGGAGGAAAGAATCCAATGCATTCAAACAAAGAATACCACTAACCTTAGAAGAGAGGAACCTGATTATCTATCTGTATTGTTTCGACAATATATCATTGATGGGTGATATAGCATTTACCAAAAATGTTTTACTTGGTCATTCTCTTATTCTATGATACTGATTCCTGGTTCCTCCTATTCCTTGCGCCAACAGACTCTGAGGCCAACGTGGCGACGGTGAACCGTTGCCTGGACGCAGCCAAGGCGTGTAACGTCGACGACCTGTGCCAGAAGCTCCGCACAGAGTACGTATCTGCCTGCATCAAACCCTTGGCCAAGTCGGGCCTCTGCAACAAGGCCAAGTGTAATAAGGCCCTACGCCGGTTCTTTGATCGCGTCCCTCCAGCCTACACACATGAGCTGCTTTTCTGCCCTTGCACGGACATGGCGTGTGCCGAGCGACGCAGGCAAACCATTGTTCCCGGCTGCTCCTATGAGGGCTCAGACAAACCCAGCTGCCTCATACAGATGAGTATGTGCAAGGGTGACTATGTGTGCAGGTGAGTTAGAAGCTCTAATAACACAACATACTGTTAATGTGCACCTATTTACTTACTTTTCTATTTTGGGACATAGGCCACAATGAGCTACTACCACTTTCTGTTTTAGCCAACATATTGTGACTCGCTCCCAGAGAGGTTGATCTCGGCCAGCTCATCTAACAGTCTTGTAACACTCAGTGTAAGATGTATAACATTGACTCCCAAACGTATTTTCGCTTTTACCAAAAAACTGTTGTTCATATTTATTGTGAACCACCAACTCAACAAACCAATGCTTCAACCCAGTCTTTAGTCAGGAGTCTCATGACCCAGACAGTACCAGCTGTGACCCACCAGTGGGGCCGTGACTGATAATTTGGGAACCACATCTGTATCAGGTCAGACAAACCGAACAAGCAATCAACAATGGTTCAATATTCTACCCCCAAGCTGTCCACCCACATCATTTAGAACACCCCTGAGAGTCTGCTGGATAAACACATTAAATATTTTACACAGATAAAATGTAAGATGGATTAAAGTTATTGCGACCTCTTGTCATGACCATTATTTCTCCTTCCCCCTTTCCTGCTCTGTGGCTGTACTAATGATTCTGGATTGTGGAAATAAATAAATAAATGCCCCTCACTGCAGTATGCCACATAGCCTTACATGTAAACTTAGCAAAAAAGAAACGTCTAACTGTCAACTGTTTCTTTTCAGCAAACTTAACATGTGTAAATACTTGTATGAACATAAGATTCAACAACTGAGAAATAAACTGAACAAGTTCCGCAGACATGTGACTAACAGAAATGTCATAATGTGTCCCTGAACAGGGGGGGGGGGTCAAAAGTAACAGTCAGTATCTGCTGCATTAAGTACTGCAGTGCATCTCCTCCTCATGGACTGCACCAGATTTCCCAGTTCTTGCTGTGAGATGTTACCCCACTCTTCCACCAAGGCACCTGCAAGTTCCCAGACATTTCTGGGGGAATGGCTCTAGCCCTCACCCTCCGATCCAACAGGTCCCAGACGTGCTCAATGGGATTGAGATCTGGACTTCTGCCATGGCAGAACACTTACATTCCTGTCTTGCAGGAAATCACACACAGAATGAGCAGTAAGGCTGGTGGCATTGTCATGCTGCAGGATCATGTCAGGATGTGCCTGCAGGAAGGGTACCACATGAGGGAGGAGGATGTCTTCCCTGTAACGCATAGCATTGGGATTACCTGCAATGACGACAAGCTCAGTCCGATGATGCTGTGACACACCGCCCCAGACCATGATGGACAATTCACCTCCAAATCAATCCCGCTCCAGAGTACAGTCCTCAGTGTAACGCTCATTCCTTCGACAATAAACACGAATCCGACCATCATCCCTGGTGAGACAAAACCGCGACTCATCAGTGAAGAGCACTTTTTTGCCAGGCGACGTTGTTGCCTGTGATGTCTGGTGAGGACCTGCCTTACAACGGGCCTACAAGCCCTCAATCCAGCCTTTCTCAGCCTATTGCATTCCTGGTGTAACTCAGGCAGTTGTTGTTGCATCCTGTACCTGTTCCGCAGGTGTGATGTTCAGATGTACTGATCCTGTGCAGGTGTCATGCCTCCTTGCAGCATGCCTAAGGCACGTTCAGGCAGATGAGCAGGGACCCTGGGCATCTTTCTTTTGGTGTTTTTTCAGAGTCCGTAGAAAGGCTTCTTTAGTGTCCTAAGTTTTCATAACTGTGACATTAATTGCCTACCGTTTGTAAGCTGTTAATGTCTTAACGACCGTTCCACAGGTGCATGTTCATTAATTGTTTATCATTGAAAAGTTATTTGGATTTTTACAAATTATCTAGTTTTTTTTGCTGAGTTTACTAGTGCGGTACCAAATTCATAGCATAACCCTATCGTCCACCAGTGAAAACCATTTCATAAAACATTCATATTTTTTACTATTGTAATTTGTGTCCGGCCCTTGCTCGCTACTAAACCGTGCTAGTTGTATTGGATCTGTGTAGGTCCCGTCTGGCTCAGTTCCAGTACGACTGCCAACCAGCCGAGTCGTCTGCCAACAGCTGCAAGCAGGGGAACTATGGAGCCTGTCTACTTGCCTACACAGGCCTGATAGGTGGGTACAGAGCCTGAGAGAGCAATTTAAGAATGAGAACGGATTGGAGAAAGCAAAATGAGTGGAGGAGAGGATAAATCGATGAATGGAGAACAGGAGAAAGAGAGAAAAGGAAGTATTTAACTAACCTAGTGTACTGAAAAAGGAGAAAGCAGTTAGAGGGGCAATGAGAGAAGGATGGAAAAGGTTAATTAATGAATAAAAAAAACAAAGATTGTCAGGAAATATTTGATTTGAGGGAAATTAAAGTTACTATTTAAAGGAGCTACATGTAACAAGTTATCAAGTTATTCAGCTATCACTGAAAGATGCTGATGTATGTACATACAAGGAAAGTATTTGCCATTTGGAGGTGGACATGCTACATTTAGCTTCTTTAATAGTGTAGGCCTAAAATAAATGAGTAGGATTTGAGTATATCCTATTTGTGAAGGTTTAAAGCAGTATGTACCCTGAGTATACAAAACATTAAGAACATGCTCTTTCCACAAGACTGACCAGGTGAATCCAGGTGAAAGCTATGATCACTTAATGCCACTTCAATCAGTGTAGATGAAGGGGAGGAGACAGGTTTAAGAAAGGATGTTTAGACAATTGATTCTTGAGACAATTTAGACATGGCTTGTGTATGTGTGCCATTCAGAGGGTGAATGGGCAAGACAAAAGTTTGCAGTGGCTTTGTACAGGGTATTGCAGTATTTGACAGGTACACCGGTTTGTGTCAAGAACTGCAACGCTGCAGGGTTTTTCTCAAGTTTCCCGCGTGTATCAACAATGGTCCACCACCCAAAGGACATCCAGCCAACTTGACACAACTGTGGGAAGCATTGGCGTCAATATGGGCCATCATCCTTGTAGAGTCCATGTCCCAACGAATTGAGGCTGCTCCGAAGAAAAAAAGGGGAGGGGGGGTGCTGCTCTATATTAGGAAGGTGTTCCTAATGTTTGTTCAGTGTATATACTATATACAGTTGAATTTGGAAGTTTACATACACCTTAGCCAATTACATTTAAACTTCGTTTTTCACAATACTTGACATTTAATCATAGTAAAAATTATCTGTCTTAGGTCAGTTAGGGTCACCACTTTTATTATAAGAATGTGAAATGTCAGAATAATAGTATAGATTTATTTCAGCTTTTATTTCTTTCATCACATTCCCAGTGGGTCAGAAGTTTACATACACTCAATTAGTATTTGGTAGCATTGCCTTTCAATTGTTTAACTTGGGTCAAATGTTTTGGGTAGCCTTCCACAAGCTTCCCACCATAAGTTGGGTGAATTTTGGCCCATTGCTCCTGACAGAGCTGGTGTAACTGAGTCAGGTTTGTAGGCTTCCTTGCTCGCACACGCATTTTCAGTTCTGCCCACAAATTGTCTATAGGATTGAGGTCAGGGCTTTGTGATGGCCACTCCAATACCTTGACTTTGTCCTTAAACCATTTTGCCACAACTATGGAAGTATGCTTGGGGTCATTGTCCATTAAGAAGACACATTTGCGACCAAGCTGATGTCTTGAGATGTTGCTTCAATATATCCACATAATTTTCTTGCCTCATGATGCCATGTATTTTGTGAATTGCACCAGTCCCTCCTGCAGCAAAGCACCCCCACAACATGATGCTACCACACCCGTGCATCACAGTTGGGATGGCATTCTTCAGCTTGCAAGCCTCCACCTTTTTCCTCCAAACATAACGATGGTCATTACTGCCAAACAGTTCTATTTTTGTTTCATCAGACCAGAGGACATTTATCCAAAAAGTATGATCTTTGTCCCTGTGTGCAGTTGCAAACCACAGTCTGGCTTTTTTTATGGCGGTTTTGGAGCAGAGGCTTCTTCCTTGCTGAGTGGCCTTTCAGCTTATGTCGATGTAGGACTCGTTTTACTGTGGATATAGATAATTTTGTACCTGTTTCTGACAGCATCTTTACAAGGTCCTTTGCTGTTGTTCTGGGATTGATTTGCACGTTTCGCACCAAAGTACGTTCATCTCTAGGTGACAGAACGCGTCTCCTTCCTGAGCGGTATGACGGCTGCGTGGTCCCATGGTGTTTATAGGTAGGCCTTGAAATACATTCACAGGTACACCTCCAATTTACTCAAATTATGTCAATTAGCCTAACAGAAGCTTCTAAAGCCATGACATAATTTTCGGGAATTTTCCAAGCTGTTTAAAGGCACAGTCAACTTAGTGTATGTCAACTTCTGACTCACTGGAATTGTGATAGAGTGAAATCTGTCTGTAAACAATTGTTGGAAAAATTACTTGTCCTGCACAAAGTAGATGTCCTAACCGACTTGCCGAAACTACAGTTTGTTAAGAAGAAATTTGTGGAGTAGTTGAAAAACTAGTTTTAATGACTCCAACTTAAGTGCATGTAAACTTCCGACTTCAACTGTATGTCCCAATATGCCGTACACATAAGGACAGTAGCGTGCGGTGGTTCTGGGGCCTGGGCCTTCAGTGAAGTCCTACACAGTCCCACCCGAATTAATCCACCTCTTATTACCATCATTATGATGCCATAGCTCTAGACACTATACATTTAGACAGAAACGCAGTATAACCAGGCGTTGCGTCACCTTGAAATTGACATTTTTATTCTGAGAATTGCAGGGAAAGAGTACAATACCTTTTCATTGTGCAGCTTCGTTGCCCTGCGCGCTTGTTCGTTGAGCTGTAGATCCACTCAGGTGTCCCCAAAAGTTTTCAAAAGCACCATTGCTTGTAAGTGCCCAGCCGTACTTTGGTGTCTCGTTGCTGCCTTGGTTAGACAACTCAGGTTTGCAAAGCCAGTGTGGCTCCACACACCAAATTGATCACTTGCAAATAATAGGCATTCCCAGCAGTACAGTTTGCAGTGCTTCTCGGAGCCTGTGAGTCATTGATAGCACCCATAGTTGAAAGTGGCGAACGAACCCCTTTCCCGCCTACCTCTCCTGACAATGTCTAACTTTTCTTGAAAAGTCTGTCTTGAGAATGGCGTTATAATTATATCCTCGACCAAATCGATATCTTCTCCTTCCGCCATTGTGGGTTGAAAAAACAGCTTAGTAGTACGCAAATTAATTTGTTTATCAATTTCAGTTTCCTAGTTCTGAGACCTGCCCATATAGGACCTGCCTCTCAATATTGGTAATCCAATCAAAAGACGTGCACGCACTACGCCTGCTAGCTGGCTCCTGTGTACAATAGCCAACTCTAAAGCTGATTGGTTGACACTAAATTTTTATTTCCATTCACTTTAAGCTACAAGCAAGCACATTGTTGATTCTGAAGGCCTGAGGGCAGATTTTAGACCCCTGGCAACACATGATGGCTGAATATGATTGGTAAAAGATCTAACATAAAGACCAGCCCTCCAAATCTCAACCTGGGGCTGGAAGCAGTGCAACCAAGAGGAACGCTATGAAATGAATAGTGTAACTCTTACTCTGAGGAATAATTTAATACATATTTGTGGGAAAAATATATATATTTTTTATTATATTCTGATGATGTTTAGGCCAGCAGAGAAGGCCTTGCTGGCCCTGACGGCCCACCACTGCATAAGGACCTCTGAAGGCAGACTCTGAAGTGTAAAGGCTGTTATTACACTTTGAGAAGTGTCTTTGATGAAATGTAGACTTTGATTTATGCACTCGCTCAAAGATTGGCCATTTTTCTTTCATGCTCTCGAAAAAAAGAGCACAAGTGACCTAATACATTTCAAGAGCATTCTGTGGTGCCCTTCAGCAAACAGACAATTGGCATTTTCAATCCTGGTCTGTATTTATTAAGCACTTAAACTCTCCATTCCATTTCAAAACTTGGGAGAGAAATGGCACACAAACACTTCCAACCATTTTCAAAGAAAGCGCAAATGAAAGTGTCTGGCTCCATAAAAACGAGCAACAGACAGCTGGCAAGAATTACCCTCAACACACTTGTACTCATAGCTGCATTTTTGCTCATTTCTTGAATAACACATCCCCACTCACATTGTGCGATTGAACAGTGAATTGCAAACAAGGTTCATAAATGTTTTACGTTGCATAACAGTCCTATAACAACGGGTCTTTCGAGGGAATGAATATTTGATACTAAACTGAGAACATGTTGTTTCTGCAGGCAGTTCGATAACTCCCAACTATATGGATAACTCCACATCTAGCGTGGCCCCGTGGTGCTCCTGCTCTGCCAGCGGAAACCAGAGAGTAGAGTGCTCCGACTTCCTGGAATACTTCACCAACAACGTCTGTCTCAGTGAGTGGCTCCCATCAAGTCATCACAAAAAGCAGTCTCCAGTGACTTAGCCTGCATCCCAAATGGCCTAGTTTTGACTAGGTTCCATAAGGCGCTGGTCAAGAGTAATGCACTATTTAGGGAATAGGGTGGCATTTGGGATATAGCCTTAGAGTAGGGTTGTGTTCACTGGAGGAAAACGGCCCAAGGTACTTTCTGAACTATTGGAAACATTTTGAAACCTTTTGCTATGGTATCCCTAATGAGCATGTTACACTACCCAGGTTGACAGGGGAGAAGAACAAGAGCAACATCTTATTGTATCTCAAGATGCCCTATTTCTATAAAATATTGTTCTGTATATTCCAATGGTAAAATATATGGGACGATGTACTCCATGAGTTCTGGGGATTTTGCCCTTTAGTTTTTTTGTAATGTCTCTCATATGCTGTCTCCCTTTTGAGGAATGATTTATCCAACATCTCAAAAGCAACACTTTGGTTTTCCATTACAATAATTGGTCTACATAACAATGCTCTTGCAATTATTCTACAAAAAAAACCTTCACAGAGCTCCCATTGAAACCAAGCATCATTTGATTTGTCTAATCTGTTGGATTAAATGCCGTTTTTCTCTTATTTCCAAATGTTATTTATTGGATGTTACTCCTCGTTCATCCTAGCCTACTTGCATTGAATACCTGTGCCAAAGGACGACAGCAAATTGGGCTCACAAGGAGAAGTGATTTGACGAGGGGAAAATTTGATACAATGAGGCAGATATGTCCCCTGTAGGCTCAATAGCAGTGAACGATTGTGTTAAATAGTTATCCCCTCTGTGGGAAAATGACCCGGTCAGAGTATAATCTCGTGCTTTTTCTTTCTCTTTCTTCCTTTTCACTCTCTCGCTCCTCTCTCTTTCACCCCTCTCGCTCTCTCTCTCTCTCTCTCATATTAATCATCCCCTTCATGCCGTATCCTCTTGGTAATTCCACCTGGGTGTTCAGTGCGTTTTCTTTTCACTCAGGAAAGAGAATCACAGGGCTAACCTAAAGTAATGACATATTTATTAATTCACCCCATCTTATTGGCTTATGCATAAATTCCCGTTTCAACAATTGATGTAAATATTAGCTGATAATATGCAACTTGTATAGAGTTCCTTATGGAGACCATTTGTGTCGATTTTACAGACTTAACCCATAATAGCATAGTAATGTTATTACATGTAATGATTGTGTAATATCTCATGTTGGGAGACAAGCTAGTTTAACCTTCTGATGGTTTAAGCAAATGTGTGATATGTTCATGATCCATCTAGAAGATGAAGAGTGCCTTCAAGCACATGACCCAGACGTTCATTTTTGGCTTTATTTTAGGAGCTTCATGCATCATTGTGGGTGACTCACTCACCATGAAGGTTATCCATTTCTATTCCAATCTTGCGCATGCCCTTTCTAATAATGAATCATCCTTATTATTGACTTTGCTACAGTGTTTTCATCTGACCTGTTTAAACAGACAGGGCTATCTTCCTCCCGGGTAAATCTAGTGCCATCAGATAGAAACCTGTCCTGTGGCCTCTCCTCTCCATGACAAAAAAAGGACACAGAGCGAGGTCTCAGACTTGTTTGGCCGAGAACACTAGTCTGTGAGCTAATGAGAGGATGTGGAGAGGCAGGTGCAGTTGGGGAAACAAGAAGAGAATACTGAGTATTTTTTTCTCCACCGAGCAAATCCAAATTGGTCCAAGCCGCTCAGGCAGAGTCCTGTGCAGTAATTGAATGTGGGCGTGATTATAAATTCATTAAGACGTATCAGGTCCATTTCGGGAGCCTCAGGTTAATTGTCTCCTCTTCTCACACTGTGCCTTTTCTCATCTTGTGAAACAGGGAATGCTCTCCTGGCGTTTGGGAGCGGGACAGACGTGATGCCCACGTCCAGCGAATCGAGACACCTCAGCCCAGCCACTGGCAGAGAGAGCCATGCCATCAACCCTCTGCCTGCTACTGTGGAGACCACACGGAACATTCCGGAATCAATTATTCCAACACAGGTGTGGTGATTGTTTTGTTGATTGTTTCATCAGGGTCAGAGAAAATGGAATATTATAGTTTTTCAGTTGTTTGTACAGCATTTCATCTAAAGAAAGGGTTGCCAGGAGTTGATACCTTTGCCAGTTAAGTTCAGGGAGGTTATATTTGCATATTTAGAGGACTCCCACCCGATCACCTTTGACACATCGTTTTGAAATTTCTGAATGATAATGCATAGCTTAGTTTTGGCCCTCGGCAGTGAATAATACCTACCGAGTTATGTTTTGTTTCAGGCTAACCATGTGGGGCTACAATGTTTTTTTTGTCACATTGATCTCTCTTTCTCACCCTTAGGCCAGCGGAAATGACCGATTGTGGAGAGATTCTACCCTCCCGTCAGATGGGCTCCCAAACTCTGCCCACGCACTTGGCCTACTGCCTCCAACTTCCTTTACAGGCCTTTTGGTCCTACCTCTGGTCTTATATGGTCACTAAATGAGGAAGCACTGCCAAGGACCACCCATAAAGCAGGAGTATTTGTTCACAAATCCTGGATACATTTTTGTCTTTAGCATATAGGCTACTCCCGTCTCCTAAACATATACAGCATAGTCCTTTTCCTATTTTTTTGTGTGAGTGGTTCAGTTGCACTCGCAAGTCCCTTAGGTGTACGACTTGGAGAGACTGAGACAGATTGGTTTCAATCTGTATACTTGTACATTGTTATCGCTTCGAGTCAAGATGAAAGTACTTTTCAGTGGACTAACCTACCATCCAAGCTATCCAAGCACGTCCAAGCACAGGACTAAATTCTAAAAATGCCATCGGGAACTGCACGGTTATTCCTTAAGATCTATATATAAACGGAAAGATCACGAGAAACGGACTCTAGTGAACTGTCTTTATTTTGTACTCAACTGCACAAACTGATTGGAAAAGACCCTTGCGGATATAAGGGCTTTAATACCGCTCTCTTCGACTTGACTGAAGGAGGAACATTGTTTCTGATTAATACTGGAATGGTAGAGATGGACAATGGAGCTACTATTCATCCATTCTGGACAAATACACTGACTCTGATCATTCCAAGTGCTGTCGGCTGCAAGAGATGTGGAAACTTTAGAATATGTGGGATAGCTCTGACCTAATGATTATCATGCACGCGGTGAAGATTGGGCTCTTTGTCATGCTGTCATCGCCAGTTCATTTGTTCTCGCTAATGCTTAGCTAAGTGTTCATTATAAAACACTTTCTTCTCCTAGAACTTTGTTAAAATTAAGTTATGAGCAAACATGTTCTCTGTGTACAGTACCATTGTTCTGTGTTTGTGTGGAAGGACTGCCTTCTTTTCCTCATTGTGTAAATGGACATTTCTCAAAGGGTGTCTGAATTAGTATGCCATATACGAACAAGGGCTTGTGTCTGCCGAAATGTACTGCGCTGCCCTCGGGCGGCAGGGTAGCCTAGTGGTTAGAGCGTTGGACTAGTAACCGGAAGGTTGCAAGTTCAAATCCCCGAGCTGACAAGGTACAAATCTGTCGTTCTGCCCCTGAACAGGCAGTTAACCCACTGTTCCTAGGCCGTCATTGAAAATAAGAATTTGTTCTTAACTGACTTGCCTAGTTAAATAAAGGTAAAATAAAAAAAATAAAAAAATACACATCAACCATAGTTGCTGAAACCATGCTGGAATGCACAATGTGAAAAGAAAATATCAGAGACAATAGCAGGATACAGTACAGTTCGTACAGTAGAAAGGGTATATGTGACCTGTTCATGGTAAGATGGTCATGAATGATGCGATGTTCAATGGGGGAAGACAATGAGTTTCTGACGACATGGATAATATAAAGTTGGCTGGGTTTACTGTGCATTGGCAGGACAGATAAGCTACTTCTGGTAAGACGAGGGGTGGGGGTGTGTGTATTTGTCAATAACAGCTGGTGGGCAATGTCTAATATTAAAGAAGTCTTGAGGTGGAGTACCTCGTGATAAGCTGTAGACCACACTATCTACCAAGAGAGTTCTTATCTATAGTATTCGTAGTCATGTATTTTACCACCACACACCGATGCTGGCACTAAGACTGCACTCCACGAACTATAAGCAAACAAGAAAAAGCTCATCCAGAAGTGACGCTCCTCGTGGCCGGGGACTTTAATGCAGGCAAACTTAAATAATGTTTTACCTCAAATCTAGACAACCTTTACTTCACACACAGAGACACATACAAAGCTCCCCCTCGCCCTCCATTTGGCAAACCTGACTATAATTTTATCCTCCTGATTCCTGCTTACAAGCAAAAACGAAATCAGGAAGTACCAGTGACTCGCTCAATACAGAAGTGGTCAGATGACACGGATACTACGCTACAGGACTATTTTGCTAGCACACACTGGGATATGTTCAGCCGATGTGTGCAAGACCTTTAAACAGGTCAACATTCACAAAGCCACGTGGCCGGATGGATTACCAGGACGTGTACTCCTGGTACACGTCCTGTCAAGTGTCTTCCCTGAAATGTTCAACCTCTGCCTGACCCGGTCTGTAATATAACATGTTTCAAGCAGAACACCATAGTCCCTGTGCCAAAGGAAGCAAAGATAACCTGCTTAAATGATTTCCCTCCCCGTAGCACTCATATCGGTAGCCATGAAGTGCTTTGAAAGGTGGATAATTGCTCACATCAACACCATCATCCCGGAAACACTAGACCCACAACAACATACCGCCCCAATAGATCCACAGACGACACGATCTCAATCGCACTCCACACTGCCCATTCCCACCTGGACGAAAGGAACACCTATGTGAGAATGCAGTTCATTGACTACTGTTCAGCGTTCAACACCATAGTGCCCACAAATCTCATCACTAAGCTAATTACCCTGCGACCAAACACCTCCCTCTGCAACTGGATCCTGAACTTTTTGACGGGCCGTCCCCAGGTGGTAAGCTTTGGTCAACAACACGTCTGCCATGCTCATCCTCAACACTGAGGCCCCTCATGGGTGCATGCTTAGTTCCCTCTTATACTCCCTGTTCACCCATGACTGTGTGGCCAAACACGACTCCAACACCATCATTAAGTTTGCTGACGACACAACAGTGATGGGCCTGATTACCGACAACGATGAGACAGCCTATAGGGAGGAGGTCAAAGACCTGGCAGTGTGGTGCCAGGACAACAACATCTCCCTCAATGTAAGCAAGACAAAGGAGCTGAATGTGGACTACAGGAAAAGGTGACCCGAACAGGAGGCCACCATTAACATTGACGTGGCTGTAGTGGAGCGGGTCGAGAGTTTGAAGTCGTTGGTGTCCACATCACCAACAAACTATCATGGTCCAAACACACCACGACTGTGGTGAAGAAGGCACGACAACACCTTTTCCACCTTTAACCTGTTACTCCTACCCCCTACTTTTTCGAACATTCTGTTAAAAATCGCGCAACATTTCAGCGCCCTGCTGCTCATGCCAGGAATATAGTATATGCATATCATTAGTATGTGTGGATAGAAAACACTCAGACGTTTATAAAACTGGTTAAATCACGGCTGTGACTATAACAGAACGTGCGTTTCATCGAAAAGCGCAGGAAAATCTGATCAATGAAAATGGAAATATATATCCATCCACCACTTCAACCCATTGATAAAGGCAAACCACAATAAATGGGGCTGAGGTTGCAATACCTACAGCTTCCACACGATGTCAACAGTCTTGTCATTTGCCTAGGCTTTGTTTCTTGGTCAAACGAAGTAGAGACAAGCCATTTGTTCAAGTTTCCGACCGGATATTTTGGTTGAGATTTACCCGGACATTATTTCCAGACGGACAGCTAAAGAATATACATCGCCTCGTGATCAATTTGGTCGCTTATTAACGTGTACTAATACCTAAAGTTGCATTACAAAAGTATTTTTCGAAGTGTTTTGTGAAAGTTTATCGTCGACTTTTTTAATTTAAAAAAATGACGTTACGTTATAAGACGCTATTTTTTTCCGTTTATCACACAGTCTTCATAGATCGATATATAGGCTATATATGGACCGATTGAATCTGAAAAAAGACCCAATAGTGATTATGGGACATCTAGGAGTGCCAACAAAGAAGATGGTCAAAGGTAAATTAATGTTTTATATTTTATTTGTGCGGTTTGTGTAGCGACGACTATGCTAATTATTTTGTTTACGTCCCCTGCGGGTCTTTTGGGGTGTTACATGCTATCAGATAATAGCTTCTCATGCTTTCGCCGAAAAGCATTTTAAAAATCTGACTTGTTGCCTGGATTCACAACAAGTGTAGCTAATTCAATACCCTGCATGTGTATTTTAATGAACGTTTGAGTTTTAACTAGTACTATTAGCATTTAGCGTAGCGCATTTGCATTTCCAGATGTCTAGATGGGACGCCTGCGTGTCAGGTAGGAGCAAGAGGTTAAGAGACCGAAAATATTTGGTTTTGGTTCCTAGATCCTCAAAAAGTTCATCCTGACCGGTTGCATCACCACATATGATAGCAACTGCTCGGCTGTAAGGAGCTACAGAGGGTAGAGCATACGTCCCAGTACATCACTGGGGCCAAGCTTCCTGCCATCCAGGACCTATATAATAGGCAGTGTCAAAGGAAGGCCCAAAAAATTGTCAAAGACTCCAGTCAACCAAGTCATAGACTGTGCGCTCCGCTACCGCACGGCAAGCGGTACCGGAGAACCAAATCTAGGACCAAAAGGCTCCTTAACAGCTTCTACTCCCAAGCCATAAGACTACTGAACAATTAATCATATGGCGCCAGCCGGACCCCCCCTTCCATTTGTTTTATCACTGCTGCTACGTGCTGTCTATGATCTATGCATAGTCACTTTACCCATAACTACATGTACAAATACCTCTAATCAAACCTGTCACACCCTGATCTGTTTCACCTGTCCTTTTGATTGTCTCCACCCCCTCCAGGTGTCGATTATTATCCCCGGTGTATATATCCCTGTGTTTCCTGTCTCTCTGTGCCAGTTCGTCTTGTTTGCCAATTCAACCAGCAGTTTCCCTTGCTCCTATATTTCTCTGTTTGTTCCTAGTCCCCCTGGTTTCGACTCTTGCCTGTTCTGACTCTGAACCCGCCTGCCTGACCACTCTGCCTGTTCTGACTCTGAACCCGCCTGCCTGACCACTATGCCTGTTCTGACTCTGAACCCGCCTGCCTGGCCACTATGCCTGTTCTGACTCTGAACCCGCCTGCCTGACCACTCTGCCTGTTCTGACTCTGAATCTGCCTGCCTGACCACTCTGCCTGTTCTGACTCTGAACCCACCTGCCTGACCACTCTGCCTGTTCTGACTACCAGCCTGACTACCAGCCCCTTGTACTGTATTTGGACTCGGATCGGTTTCTGACCCCTGCCTGGCCTGACCTCGAAACTGCCTATCACCTGGTAATGTTTGGACTCTGACCTGGTTTATGAACTCTTGCCTGTCCCCGACCTGTCTTTGCCTACTCCCTTTGTTATAATAAACATCAGAGCTCTACCATCTGCCTCCTGTGTCTGTATTTGGGTCTTGCCTTCTGCCCTTATACCTGTAAGCACATTGTCTCGGTACAGGTACCTCCTGTATATAGCCTCGTTAATGTTATTTTATGTGTTACTTTTTAGTATTTTTTACTTTAGTTTATTTAGTAAATATTTTCTTAACTCTTTCTTGAACTGCGTTGTTGGTTAAGGACTTGTAAGCATTTCACAGTAAGGTTTTCACCTGTTGTATTGGCGCATGTGACAAATACAATTTGATTATGATGTTCCTTCTGTGGCTCAGTTGGTAGAGCATTTCTATCCCAGGGTTTTACTGACCACCCAGTAATGTGTGTATTTGTTAAGTCTAGTCTGGATGCAATTAATATATTATGCTTGATTAATTAAAGTACAAATGTTGATGTCTTAAGTCTAGTCTGGATGCAATTAATATGCAAAGAAATGTTGATGTCTTATCGGGCACAGAATATGCAAAGAACACGAATGACAACTAAGCATTTTGTACATTTCAATAACGGAACGGAATGATGCCTTGTAGAGGGCTATGATTAGAAAATGAAAAGAGTGAAGTAGCTGCGGGGTAAAGTTAGTCAGGTGAATCCAAGCTGTTTCCCTCTCAAAAATAACAGTCTGGTGGCTAGTTCGTCTCTGGAAAAATTAGTTGGCAATGAGGGAGTGGGTTAGCAGTGTGTATTACTACTGTAAGTCAAGGATACCATGTTTACGTCAATGCGAGATTTTGCCAAGGTGGTTAAATCACTGGTTGGTTAAATCACTCAAAAGGCAGTATTATGGGGAAAACCCTTGTTTGTATTCGTAGGCCTACTTTGATGATGTGAGACGGATAGCAGCAATCAGTATGAACACTCAGAGGGCGACTAAACTCAACTCATCACATCGCATGACTGACTGCTTTAAATTTTCATACGCAAAGTTCTGTGAGAAAAACATGAAATCGGTCCATATGGCTTACCTCAAATGGTACCTGGCTACAATTGTATTAAATGGAATTTGTACAACAGAAAAAAGTCTCTCTCTCGCTCTCTCAAATATAATTACCCTGACCTTTCATTGTGGTGTATCATGCCATGCATGCATAACACACCACAAAATAGAACAATGGTGTGACTGATTCTGGATGTGGTGATAGCAATATTGGAAGTGGGGTGTTGAATACCGCTACACTTGGTTGCACTCCCAGGTATGCGTCGGTATTGCTAACACTATCCTCACTGACAATACTTTTGATTAGCCCAAGAAAAGATGCATATGGAATAAAGAAAACCCACAACATCAGAATTCAGTGGGAGTATAAAAGGAACATTAATAATAGTAGGTTTCAAAATGTTTTTACTGAGCAAGAAAATAGATCTTGACATTTAAAGACTACAGAAGTAATAGCCGTCCTCTGGAAAAAGTGCAATCAAATCCAACTTTATTTGTCACATGCGCCGAATACAACAGGTGCAGACCTTTGGTCTTAGACTTGATGCTCTGGTACTGCTTGCTGTGCAGTCTATTACTTTGGTGACTGGAGACTTGGACAATTTTTGGGGGCCTTCCTCTGACTCCGCCAAGTTATACAGTTGAAGAAGTTTACATGCACCTTAGCCAAATACATTTCAACTCAGCTTTTCATAATTCCTGACATTTTAAGCCTTGTAAAAATTCCCTGTATTAGGTCAGTTAGGATCACCACTTTTATTTTAAGAATGTGAAATGTCAGAATAATAGTAGAGAGAATGATTTAGGCCCGCCTATTCCTGTAGTCCACGATCAGGGCAGTGTGGAGTGCGATTGAGATTGCGTCATCTGTGGATCTGTTGGGGCGAATTAGGAGTGGGTCTAGGGTATCTGGGATGATGCTGTTGATGTGAGCCATGACCAGCCTTTCAAAGCACTTCACGGCTTCATTGTCTGTTTGAAACATGTAGCTATTACAGACTCGGTAAGGGAGAGGTTGAACATTTTGGTCTGCACATGCTTTGAGTACTCGTCCTGGTTATCGGTCTCGCGTCTTTGTGAATGTTGACCTGTTTAAAAGGTCTTGCTCACATTGGCTACCAAGAGAGTTATCACACAGTCAACCGGAATAGCTGGTGCTCTCATGCATGCTTCAGTGTTGCTTGAGCATAAAAGACATATAGCTCGTCTGGTAGGCTCACGCCACGTGGATGGGTTTCCATTTGTTGTCCATAATAATTTTCAAGCCCTGCCACATCCGACAAGCGTCAAAGCCGGTGTAGTAGCATTCAATCTTAATCCTATATTGACGCTTTGCCTGTTTGACGGTTTGTCTTAGGGCATAGCGGGATTTCTTATTAGCGTCCGGGTTAGAGTCACACTCCTTGAAAGCGGCAGCTCTAGCCTTTAGCTCGATACGGATGTTGCCTGTAATCCATGGAATCTGGTTGGGATATGTATGTACGGTCACTGTGGGGACGACGTAGTTGATGCACTTATTGATGAAGCAAGTGACTGAGGTGGTATACTCCTCAATGCCATTGGATGAATCCCGGAACATATTCCAGTGTGTACTAGCAAAACAGTCCTGTAGCATAGTATCCGCGTCAACTGACCACTTCCGTATTGAGCGAGTCACTGGTACTAGCTTTAGTTTTTGCTTGTAAGCAGGAATCAGGAGGATATAATTATGGTCAGATTTGCCAAATGGAGGGCGAGGGAGAGCATTGTCTCTGTGTGTGGTGTAAAGGTGGTCTAGAGTTTATTTTTTTCTCTCATCTGGTTGCACATGTGACAGAAATGAGAAATTAGGTAAAACAGATTTAAGCTTGCCTGGATTAAAGTCCCTGGCCAATAGGAGCGTTGCTTCTGGATGAGCATTTTCTCCTTTGCTTATGGCCTTATACAGCTGGTTGAGTGCGGTCTTAGTGCCAGCTTTGGTATGTGGTGGTAAATAGACGGCTACGAATAATATAGATGAGCACTCTCTTGGTAGATAGTGTGGTCAACAGCTTATCATAAGGTACTCATCTCAGACAAGCAATATCTCAAGAGTTTTTTAAATATTAGACATTGCGCACCAGCTGTTACTAACAAATAGACACACACCCGCCCCTCGTCTTACCAGACATAGCTTCTCTGTCCTGCCGATGCATGGAAAATCCCCCCAGCTCTATATTATCCGCGTTGTTGTTCGGCCACAACTCGGTGAAACATAAGATATTACAGTTTTAATGTCCCTTTGGCAGGATAGTCTTGATCATATATCATTTTGTTTTCCAATGATTTCACGCCAATAGAATGGATGGTAGTGGAAGTTTACTCACTCGAACTCTCAGAACGTAGCCTGACCTCTTTTCCTCTGTCTTATCTTCACGTAAATGACAGGGATTTTGGCCCGTTCAAGAGAAAGCAGTATATCCTTTGCGTTGGATTCGTTAATAAATAAAAAATCTTTGTCCAGATAGAGGTGAGTAATCGCTGTAATCGCTGTCCTGATGTCCAGAAGTTATATCGGTTTTAAGAGATGGCAGCAGCACCATTATGTACAAAATAAGTTTTAAAATAAGTTAGGTGTATGTTTCCCATTAATTTGAGTTGGTCCTTTTTACTTTTGGCTTACTTTGTTTAAAAAATGTAAATGCTATTTCAAGGAAATGAAAGGGGAGGAGGAAATAAGAGTACTCCTTTAATCAAGAGATCTTACTAATAGAGCTGTAATAGAACATTAGAACCAACATAAAAACTAGGTTGGACATCGTCGAAAGTACTGTAAAATTCATATTGTAATTGACATTTTCTATTAAAAGGGTCATGATTGAACTGGATTTATTTTAATTGGGATACACATACTATACTTTGATCTATACTTTGATGCTGATTTTTGTCATTTATTTGATGGTGCTTTTAGCCGTCAGTTGGGACATATCACATCTCACTTGACAAACATTAAAAAAAGTTACCTGAAATTCAACAGTACGAGTAGAGTTTAATTAATTGGATAGCTGAAAAATCGCAGTCACAGTCGGGGGGTTTCCAAACTTCACAAGTAATTGAAATGGTTGCACTATCTCTAAAGGAATGCACAGTTAATGGACATTTCATGGTATAACGTTAGTTATGGATGGCCACACATGGAATCCCTCGATGATTTATTACCGGACACTGCTTTGATGGCCTCCCTTTAAGATGGGTCTGATATTACATGATTGACATACTGCAAGGTGATTACATTACCCTCTGCAAAGAAGATACAACCTATGTACACTACAGGATGAGTGAGAATTGCCAAACCACACTTGTTTTACTCTAACAGTGATGCAACTCAGTGGCAGCTGGTGGCCTAACAAGTTGAGGAGGACGATGGGATGAAAATGATTCTGAAGAATAAAAAAGCCGATGGGGTGACCATCTTTTATGTTCCAAGCCACCCTCTTTTTTTGAACTACAAATCCGATGGTGCATTGGAGATCAACATCATAAGCAGATATGTGAAAGAAAGGAACAGCCATCATTTTTACCAGACTTTTTCCCCCCTCTGCCATTCCCTTGATCTAATATGTCTGTATTTCCTTCAATGTTGGTATTCTAAGGAGTTGCATGCTTTTTCAATGACCTTCCAACCCTGCCTTTGCTTGGGAGAAATGTGATTGATTTGGCCAAGCTCGTTGTTGTAAGCACTGCAACAAAGTATAGCCCATGAGACATGTACATTTTATTTGCTCTGTGCTCTACTCTCCTATGTAATGACTTGTTTGTAGCCATTTCATGATTTCAACCCCTAACAATGAAACACAAAGATAAACCCCATTGCATGCCTTCTCTGAAGCCCGTGACAAATGCTCACATCAACTGTGTATTTTCTCTGAAATCTGGGAATTGGGGAAAGGTAATACTATACTGACCTTGTACGTACATAAAAAGCATATTACAAAAGCATGTCCCTGTTTTTATTGTTGTCCATTGAGATGGGTGAGTTTTTTAAATGCCTTTGCACAGCTTCTCCTATTTCCATCATACACTCAAGCAACTAATTGTACTTCATTGAGACGAGTGAGAGTTATGTGTTTTGTATGCCTTTCATCGTAAATTCTGAGCACTACTTTCCCTAGTTGTCTAAGGAGGACATGCAGCGAGCAGAGCGAGGCTGTGCTGTGTTTTGTGTTTGAACTTTATTTGGCTGAAGCTTTATAATCCACATACTGGAGCTTGTTTGCACAGTTTGGCTTTAAATCAGTCCAACTCAGCGCTAATAATATTCTGTCTGAAGGGCATTGCTGTGTTTCCCAAGCAGGAGCTTTATCACTGCTCTATAGCCCAGTCCTGAACACTGACTGAGGCAAGGCTACCACAAACATGTCACCACACTGCACTGTCTGGAACATACAAAGACATTTGATTAAAGATGTTTTTAACATCAGCCTACTGTAGCAGACCTGGGTATTTGTGCTGAGCTTGATTTGGTTTGCCCGATACAATGGAAACAATGGAATAGTCCCCAAAGTGCAAACGCCAAGATAAATCAAGCGCATCTCCAATACTTTGAAGTATTTCACCTAGGCCAGGTCTGACGCAGGTCTGGCATCTTTCAGTGATGTTGATGTTCTACAGCAGTATTTTGAGAGATTGCATTTGTGGTAGAGTGCATGTCAGTGGAAGACTATCACATTTAGGGTATGTGAAATAATCAAACTTTCTCAGTGGGGGTTCAGCAAATGGGTCAGGGTGAGCACATGTTTGTGTGTGTACGTCCAGCAGTGAGTGCGCATGTGTAACTTGTGTTTATCAAGTTCTCTCCCCTCTCTGTTTGTGTGTATGTGCATGTGTGCGCGCAAGTGTGCTGCATATGTGTGTGCCTAATATGTGTGTGAACTACATCCGTGTGTGTGTGTGTGTGTGTGTGTGTGTGTGTGTGTGTGTGTGTGTGTGTGTGTGTGTGTGGTGCTCTTATCACAGCTGCCAGCAGCTGCAGCGTGGCTGAGGCACTTATGTCCCTGAACAGAGGGGGAGTCATGGGGGGGCGGTCAGCTGGCCTAGATTAGCTGCCCACTCCCTCTCCCACTCTCTATGCTAGCCCATGGGTCCATGTTGGGCCCCACTCATGCTACCCCTGAGCCCTGCATTTGAGAGGCCAGACTCGCTGGGGGCCAACCAGGCTTGCCCCTGACATGAAGCTGCCTGCAAGAGGGCCCATTTAGCCGGCAACTGTCGTTCTTTCTTACTGATTAATCATGACACGTTTGCTATATCTAGCTTACCTGTCAAATAATGTGCATCTGCACAGTTTCACATTGTACATCACTGTCGTTTAATGACATAGTCACTCATTCTGACAACCCATTCATCCTTAAAGCGGCATACTGTTGTAAACCATAACAACATACAGTACGACGAACAGCACATCGTACCATACATAACATTATGTCATGGTGCCCTTGTTGACACATTGTCCAGTTACAGTATCACAATCCAGACTTATGGGGCTTATATGTAGCTAGTGTATAGCTCCCTGGAAATGGGTGGCAATTTTTTTAACTTTGATGCTAATTTCATTCATCCAGACTTGTGAAAGTTCTGTGAGTGAAGACATGGCGAGAAGGCACGGTAGTCGGAGCAAGCAGAGCAGGTGTGTCAGTACTATTTGGGATGTACATGCTTCGTGTATGGGGAAGTGCCACAGCAGGGGGAACTTCAGTCAGCTTCCTTTTGATTGTTTAATTCCCCCTTTTGACATAATAAGGTGACTTATCTGAATTCTGTACATCTACAGCATGAGATCTCCACTATGGCTCCGACTCTAGAGGGTTGCTTACAGGCATATAGCAATATGAGTCAAATCTGTGTCACTGAAAAGGTGCACTCACATTAAGCCGGTCCAAGGTAACATATGCTTGCACAGTAATCACCAGCAAGAAAGCGAACAAATCAATAAACAGACTAAATAGAGATGTCGCAGGAATTCTCATCTCACAGAAGATGAAAGTAGGGGTCAATGCACCCTTGATGGGTGTTGAAGAGCTCTGTTCCAGATAATACGTACTCCTCCATCATTTTTTCCACATTTTAATTGGAAAGCACCGCGGCATCATCAAATTGAGCATAAGAATACAGCCACAGAATGTCAATAGCGTGCTTGACAGATTCAAAAAAGCCCTAGACTCCCATTAATTGGCTGCTGTAGCTGAGAAACCCTATGACTTCACATTACTCTCGGGTGGGAAGTCGAGATTTCCAGCCGCCATTAGAATACTTCATTGAGAAATGACTTTATCTGAAGTTTCTCAAGTAATGAATTGCTTAATCTACATCTGTTTACTTTGAGCTATTCCTGCTTGAAAATAAAAAAAGTCTGTCTCAAACTCCATTAATCTTTCAATGATTCGTCCATCGCCAGTGATTGCAGTGTTTATTCTGTATTAAGGTGCGGGAATGATGTACAGAACCAGTCAAAAGTTTGGACACACCTACTCAAGGAGTTCTTTTTACTTTTACTATTTTCTTCATTGTAGAATAATAGTGAAGACATCAAAATTATGAAATAACACATATGGAATCATGTAGTAACTAAAAATTGTGTTAAAGACATCCAAATATCTTTTATATTTGAGATTCTTCAAAGTAGACACCCTTTACCTTGATGACAGCTTTGCACACTCTTGGCATTCTCTCAACCAGCTTCATGGTTGAGAGAATGCATTTCAACTAACAGGTGTGCCTTGTTAAAAGTTCATTTGTGAAATGTCTTTCCTTCTTAATGCGTTTGAGCCAATCAGTTGTGTTGAGACAAGGTAGAGGTGGTATACAGAATATAGCCCTATTTGGTAAAAGACCAAGTCCATATTATGGCAAGAACAGCTCAAAGGTCAGTCAGTCCAGAACATTTCAAGAACTTTGAAAGATTCTTTGAGTGCCGTCACAAAAATTATCAAGCGCTATGATGAAACTGGCTCTCATGAGGACTGCCACAGGAAAGGAAGACCCACACTTACCTCTGCTGCAGAGGACAAGTTCATTAAAGTTACCAGCCTCTGAATTGTAGCCTAAATAGATGCTTCATAGAGTTCAAGTAACAAACACATCTCAACATCAACTGTTCAGAGGAGACTGCGTGAATGAGGCCTTCATGGGTGAATTGCTGCAACAACAAAAAACACTATTAAAGGACAGCAATAATAAGAAGAGACTTGCTCGTACCAAGAAACATGAGCAATGGACATGAGACTGGTGGAAATGTGTCCTTTGGTCTGATGAGTCCTATTCTGAGATTTTTGGTTCCAATCGCTGTGTCTTTGTGAGACGCAGAGTAGGTGAACGGATGATTTCCGCATGTGTGGTCCCACCGTGACGCATGGAGGAAGTGGCGTGATGGTGTGGGAGTGCGTTGCTGGTGACACTGTCTGTGATTTATTTAGAATTCAAGGCACACTTAGGATGGCGTATCGATAGTCTTGCTGGTTATCTGTTTTGCGCTTAGTGGGACTATCATCTTCACTATTATCCTACAATGTAGAAAATAGTCAAATAAAGAAAAACCCTTGAATGAGTAGGTGTCCAAACTTTTGACTAGCTCTGTATATATTAGAGCAATTTTTATGCCAACATTAATATTAGAGGTGCCGGATCTCAAGCAGTAGAAAATGTGAGGTTCTGGTACTTCTGGTACTGGTGTGTTCCAGCCAAATTCAATTAGTGTTGATCTCAGATATTTCCTCGCCTCATGTATTGAAGGAGAAGGTCCCAGGTCCCTCCCCTTGGACCTTCTTGTCCTATGAGTTTTGAGAAGGAGGTAAGGAGAGAAAATTCAAGGTATCAAGGGAAATATTAATTGAGAAACAGCCTTTGTTTCAGTTTCCACGTCTTGACCCGAAATGAGACTTTCTGAATGCAACAGGGTGGTGCGGTGAGTGTACGGGGATGTCAGTTCGCATCCACTTCTAATCACCTGGATGTCTTCTCTCCGTCAGTATTGTTAATGGGGGAGCTATGTCGACTGGAGTAGGCATAGTGTGTTGCCCAGGAGGAAGACTCTGGATGTGCAAAGATATGGGCTGGGGGTTAACATGTTGGCTCTCACCTCACCACCTCAAAACTCATTGGAGAAGGTCAGAGGGGAGAGACCTCTGGCTTTCTCATCCAATGGGTTTTGAGAAGGATGCGAGGAGAGAGGATACGAGGAATATGCAATTGACATTCTCCATCTGTCTCTCACCCTCTTCTACACTCTGAGACAGACACCAATCACTGCAGAGTATTTCCACATGTTTGGTTCCAGATGCCAGCACCTGTCTGAAATGTAAAGAGACAACCAGGTTTAGCTAAACAGATGTGTGTGTGCTCTACCTAACTAGAGCCAGAATTACATTGTACAAAACAGTGAAAGCAACTTTGATATCAACTCATTACTTACTAAAAAGTAAGTAAGTAGCCTTGCAAGATCCTTGGCGTGTGTGAGCCGGAACAGCTCATAGGAGCTCCTGTTTCTGTAGCGTGAGGCAGCTTGATGTACAAGTTCACCCTCTGACAGGACACTAGCCTATTACTTAGTAAGCGTAATGTTAAAGATGATAGTGAAAATCCAATATATCTTTCCAGTCCTCACATGCAACCATTTACGATTGTATTTGATTGTGTTGTATCCTGATCAGGTTGTTAGTTTCTTCGTTTTCTAGATTTGTGTAGTTTACAAATGCTTTTTGATTCATATTTGATTTCATGTTGATATTTAGTCAATATGAAAAGGCAAAACTCAATTAGAAATACCTGCATGTGTTTTCAGTTGTGTGACTCCTATTTCCGATTGTGATCCGCAGCCAAGGTACATTCAGGTGGTGTGAACTTTTGTTAGAACACATGCAGGGTGAAATTAGCAATCAAAACACACAGAACAGGCAATCAGTGGACCTTAGACAATCAGCCACTGATATTAGTCATTATGCGCTTTAGCAACACAGATCCCGCTTTAGGCTACTGCTGTTTGCTCAGATACCCAGGCTACAATCTAATTTCCATGCTCTCTTACTCAAAGGCAAAACCTTAGTTAACATCTATCTTGTTACAAAAAGAGGAAAAACAGAGGAGGACAGGGTAGGCGGTCTTGCCTATGGGACTCATAGGCTGTGTTTACATAGGCAGCCTAATTCTGATCTTTTGCCCAATTATTGGCAAAATAGCTGATCTGATTGGTCAAATCAGAATGGGGCTGCCTGTGTGAACGCATGAATAAAAAAAAAGCCCAAGTTATGTTTCAGCTGTTCTAAAGTCCATCCTCTCCTCGCCTCCTCCCCCTTATCTGCCCTGACTGGAAAATACTTGACAGGTAAAAACAATATAGTTGAAGCTCTTTCACCTGGTCAGTTCTTTCACATCGGAATGTTGAAGGAGAGGAGGGGACAGGACTGATTGGGACCGAGCCATGGAGCTGTTAGTGGAGAAAACAAAGCCGTTGCTAGACTGCCCCCTTCTGTTAAGAAAGTACACTGCTGACTTGCTCCAACAAACTATTACATTCAATGGTATGCTTGAGTCAGTCTATATGACGTTTTTATCCACTTTACTCCAGTTCAGAAAGATGTAATATAATAATAATAATATATGCCATTTAGCAGATGCTTTTATCCAAAGCGACTTACAGTCATGTGTGCATACATTCTACGTATGGGTGGTCCCGGGAATCGAACCCACTACCCTGGCGTTACAAGCACCATGCTCTACCAACTGAGCCACAGAAGGATGTATTTCTTGTCGCTTATACTGAACAAAAATATAAACTCAACATGAAACAATTTCAAAGATTTTACAGTTACAGTGGGGTGGCAGGGTAGCCTATTGGTTAGAGAGTTGGACTACTAGCCGGAAGGTTGCAAGTTCAAACCCCCGAGCTGACAAGGTACTAATCTGTCGTCCTGAACAGGCAGTTAACCCACTGTTCCTCGGCCATCATTGAAAATAAGAATTTGTTCTTAACTGATTTGCCTAGTTAAACAAAGGTAAAATAAAAATACATATAATGAAATCAGTCAATTGAAATAAATAAGTTAGGCCCTAATCTATGGATTTCACAAGGCTAGGAATACAGACACGCATGTGTTAAAAAACAGTAGGGTCATGGATCAGGAAACCAGTCAGTATCTGGTATGACCACCATTTGCCTTATGCACATCTCCTTTGCATAGAGTTGATCAGACTGTTGATTGTGACCTATGGAATGTTGTCCCACTACTCTTCAATGGCAGTGCAAAGTTGCTGGATATTTACGGGAACTGAAACTCGCTGTCGTACACATCAATCCAGAGCATCCCAAACATGTTCAATGGGTGACATGTCTGGTGAGTATGAAGAACTGGGACGCTTTCAGGAATTGTGTACAGATCCTTGTGACATGGGGCCGTGCATTACTGAGGTGATGGCTACGGATGAATGGCACGACAATGGGCCTCAGGATCTCATCATGGTATCTCTGTGCATTCAAATTGTCATTGTGGTGTATTGGAAATGTTATTATTCAGAATAACCAATCATATTTATTCCAAAGAGGGTTATGGTTTGAATGAACAAATAGTAATTGTGTTACTTCCCTCCAAAGAGTGTGATTGGCTAATGAGAGGCCAGGGGATCACCTGGGAAGGCAGTAGGGGTTAGTAGGGCTGAAGCAGCGAATAGTCATATCTATCTGTGTTACCTGTGTTAATGTGAAATAAACATATTCCTTTGTTTTACAAATTGGCGAAGTCTCAGAGTTATCAGTAAAGAACCCAGCGTCTAAGAATCTAAGATGTAACAACTGGCGATGAGGATGAGATGAATTCTGAGGTAAAACTCTCAATTTGCTGACAACCAATCGAGCAAGCTAGCTGCGCGGCTAGTTGGAACCTGCATCATCGCGCACGATGACTAACGAGAGCCATGGCATTGTTCATTAATGAGACTGCTTGGTGCTATGATGAAGCTATCGATAGTTTCAGCACATACTGTATGAGGAACATTTTTTACAGTTTTTGGAGGCCAACGAGATATAGGACAACAGGAGAAGAGCTGTTTCTATCGGTCGTGGGTTCAGGGACTTTTACACTGCTGAAAGACTTGGTAGCCCCGAAGAAGCCTGGTGAGGTTAGAGTCAAGGAGTTAATGAAAGCTCCAAGAGACTTATTCAAATGAAATCGTATTTGTCACATGCATCGAATACAACCTTACAGTAAAATGCTTACTTACAAGCCCTTAACCAACAATGCAGTTCAAGAAAATATTTACAAAAACAAAGTTACACAATAAAATAACAATAATGAGGCAATATACAGGGGCTACCGGTACCGAGTCAATGTGTGGGGGTACAGATTAGTTGAGGTAATTTGTACATGTAGGTAGGGGTAAAGTGACTATGCATAGATAATAAAAATAGTGAGTAGCAGCAGTGTAAAAACAAAGAGGGTAAATGTAAATTGTCCAGGTGGCCATTTGATTAATTGTTCAGAAGTCCTATGGCTTGAGTGTAGAAGCTGTTTACCCCATTCCACCATGGGGCACTCTGTTGATGTCAGCAAACCACTCGCCCACACAACGACAGACACGTGGTCTGAGGTTCTGAGGCCGGTTGGACATACTGCCAAATTCTCTAAAATGACGTTGGATGCAGCTTATGCTAAAGAAATTAACATTCACTTCTCTGGCAACAGCTCTGGTGGACATCCCTGCAGTCGGCATGCCAATTGCATGCTCCCTCAAAACTTGAGACATCTGTGGCATTGTGTTGTGTTACAAAACTGCACATTTTAGAGTGGCCTTTTATTATCCCCAGCACGAGGTGCGCCTCGGACTGTGTAATGATCACTATGTTTAACTAATCCATGTCATGTGGATGGATTTTACTCGGCAACAGAGAAATGCTAACTAACAGGGATGTACAAAAAAATTGTGCACAAAATTTGAGAGAAAAAAGCATGTTGTGCGTATGAAACGTTTATGGGTTCTTTTTATTTCAGCTCATCAAACATTGGACAACATTTTACATGTGTGTTCATATTTTTGTTCAGTGTAGTTCTGAAATAACCAACCTAACGACTTGTTCATTACAAGATTGTGGAATTGTCAATCCCCTGTAGCATTCTTACATTTGAGGTCTGTAATAAGCGCACTCTTGGCAGCAGGTGACCATCATGGTAACCCAGGGGGTGGAGAGACGACATCCTTCACAGGTGCTTAGACACTCATATCAAGAAATGTCAAGTTTAATGTAAACCACCAAAGGTTGATATCAGCACATGGCAAACTGCACTTATTGGAAAGGAATGTCCAGATAACCTCATTGAAATAAATTACGCATTTCTCTTGCGGTACTTTTCAGTCACCATATACAATGGTCAGCAGCCATACCCTTTATTCCTCTGCTGGCTTTTTAAAAAAGCAAGCCTGGACCTTTAGTTGACACCAAGACCAGATGCTGTGCTGGAGGGCTAGAAGGGTATAACGAATGATGTATATAAACCCTGGTATACTTTAAGGAAAATATTTTTATATATGTTCATTTTTTATGTTTAGCTCAGATAATATAATTTAAAGGTATGCATTAAGGTGTCTGTAATAAAATAAACGTGGCGAAAACTAATGTAGACATTAATAAATGCATTTTTTACAACAGTGGGGGAGTGCCAACATGGAGGCAAGGTGACTTCAACACAGCGTCCCCTATCAGTCATGTAGTGTATATATAAATCATTGAGTATAACCCCTGGTCAAAACAGGAAACACTGACTGGTAAAGTATGTGGCCACTGAGTGTGACTTTCAGTGGTCATTTAGAGTTTATTGCCAGTTGCGATTTAGCATGTAAATCATGGTGGGGTAAACGAACAAAAAAAATATTGAGATGCATGCCAGTGTTACACGCCTCGGACTGAGACATGGTCAGTAGATAACAACCCTGAATTAACAGGATAGAATGATGACAGATACATTTTAGTGGTGTTCAGTAGCAGGCATTCTCAAAGATGTATTAAAATATGAAATGTTCTTCATCTTTTTCTTTTGTCAAAATCAAGTACGCATTACAACTCTATTGTAAGTATTAAATCTTCCCATTCCATATTCCAGTATCCACCAAAAATAAAAGGTCTCAGTTTTTTTTAAATCACCATACTTATACAAATTCCCATAATATATAACTTACTTCTATCAGTGTCAATTTCTAAAAAGTTGTCGATTACTGGAGGCCTGTGCAAACAATGCTACAAACATTACACTATAAACCACCAACTTGTAAGCTAACATTGACCAAAACCAACTAGCCTAGAGCTAGCTAGTGCTGAGCCAAGCTAAATTCGTTTACCATCAATCTAGCGAACTGTTAAATGTACTTTTTGGACAAATATTTAACACTTTAACATTGCATATTTATATATATTCCCTGAACTAAACTGAACCTTCGTTTATAGGCTTGCTATAGGAGATAAAATATTGTTGGAAGTTCTCTTACATATAAACCATTAGCAACCTAGCCAACCTCCATTACTTACAATGGGGAAAACACCAACAGCTTTTTTTCACATGATTAAAACGCCCTCCAATTGCCTTCAAATGTCACCAAACTCATGTACTAATGCAATTAACCATGATAACTCAATATTTTGAGAGTTATGTTGCACTTTTGCACATTATATACCTGAATTAACAGGATGAAATGATGAGATGAAGAAACGTTAGTAGTGTTCAGTGGTAGGCATTCTCCAAGATTGAAGAAGAAACCTCCAAAACTCACTATCTCACTAATTCGGCCTGCTAGCTTGATTAGCCCCGGTCCGCTAACTGCTACCTTGTTCAGCCCCGGCTTCAAAGGGGGAGACACCCTGGACCCAAACTGTTACAGACCTATATCCATCCTGCCCTGCCCATCTAAGGTCTTCGAAAGCCAAGTCAACAAACAGGTCACTGACCATCTCGAATCCCACCGTACCTTCTCCGCTGTGCAATCTGGTTTCCGAGCCGGTCACGGGTGCACCTCAGCCACGCTCAAGGTACTAAATGATATCATAACCGTCATCGATAAAAGACAGTACTGTGCAGCCGTCTTCATCGACCTTGCCAAGGCTTTCGACTCTGTCAATCACCATATTCTTATCGGCAGACTCAGTAGCCTCGGTTTTTCTGATGACTGCCTTACCTGGTTCACCAACTACTTTGCAGACAGAGTTCAGTGTGTCAAATCTGAGGGCATGCTGTCCGGTCCTCTGGCAGTCTCTATGGGGGTGGCACAGGGTTCAATTCTCGGGCCGACTATTTTCTCTGTATATATCAATGATGTTGCTCTTGCTGCGGGCGATTCCCTGATCCACCTCTACGCAGACGACACCATTCTATATACTTCCGGCCCGTCCTTGGACACTGTGCTATCTAACCTCCAAACGAGCTTCAATGCCATGCAACACTCCTTCCGTGGCCTCCAACTGCTCTTAAACGCTAGTAAAACCAAATGCATGCTTTTCAACCGTTCGCTGCCTGCACGCCTGACTAGCATAACCACCCTGGATGGTTCCGACCTTGAATATGTGGACATCTATAAGTACCTAGGTGTCTGACTAGACTGTAAATTCTCCTTCCAGACTCATATCAAACATCTCCAATCGAAAATCAAATCTAGAGTCAGCTTTCTATTCCGCAACAAAGCCTCCTTTACTCAGGCAGCCAAGCTTACCCTAGTAAAACTGACTATCCTACCGATCTTCAACTTCGGCGATGTCATCTACAAAATTGCTTCCAACACTCTACTCAGCAAATTGGATGCAGTTTATCACAGTGCCATCCGTTTTGTCACTAAAGCACCTTATACCACCCACCACTGCGACCTGTATGCTCTAGTCGGCTGGCCCTCGCTACATATTCGTCGCCAGACCCACTGGCTCCAGGTCATCTACAAGTCCATGCTAGGTAAAGCTCCGCCTTATCTCAGTTCACTGGTCACGATGGCAACACCCACCCGTACGTAGCACGCGCTCCAGCAGGTGTATCTCACTGATCATCCCTAAAGCCAACACCTCATTTGGCCGCCTTTCGCTCCAGTTCTCTGCTGCCTGTGACTGGAACGAATTGCAAAAATCGCTGAAGATGGAGACTTTTATCTCCCTCACCAGATCTGAGCAGCTAACCGACTTTGCAGCTGTACATCTTTTTACCTACCTCATCCCCAACTGTTTTTAAACTTTCTGCACACCAATATCTCTACCTGTACATAACTGATCATTTATCACTGCAGTGTTAATCTGCTAAATTCTAATTATTCGCCTACCTCCTCATGCCTTTTGCAACAATGTAGCCCAACTCCATTGACTTGTTAATTGTTTACTCCATGTGTAACTCTGTGTTGTCTGTTCACACTGCTATGCTTTATCTTGGCCAGGTCGCAGTTGCAAATGAGAACTTGTTCTCAACTAGCCTACCTGGTTAAATAAAGGTGAGAAAAAAAATAATAATAATAATGTTCCCATTTGACGTCACAGCTCCCCCTAGTGGCAGTACTCATATGCATGACTTCAAATGCAAATACCTAGGAGGCATAGAAAATGATACAAGGGATGGCCCCATAAAATAACAAACTAAATGGAACATCAAAAATATGACCATACATATATGTGTCTCACACCAGAAAAGCCACTACACACTACACTACACACTACACAACACTAAACAATACATTCATTTCACTACAACGGTGACAAACAGTGCCCACAAATGGTTAGGGTCTACATAGAGATGTCCCAACAGCAGAGCTTTCTTTTCAGCACCATGGAGTGAATCTTTACCACTGCTTCACCTGGCTATCAGCGGAGCCTTGTTTGGCAGCGAAACAGTTCGTTCAGCCTAATTTAATGCCTTAAAAAAACACAACTGATATGGCTGACTTTCTTAAAGGTGGTTTCTACTGACAATTGAGATTTAGAAACAATGGCATAAGAGGCTATCCGTAATTTTGATTAAGACATTAATGAGCAAGCTTGGACGGACGTAGACAATATAACAATTTGTTCAGCACTTTTGAAATGTACAGCGACGGAATTCAGAACATGGGCCATTCTCACAGTATTCTCCCTGTACACCAAGTAGGATCGTATGATAAATAAAGGAGGCATATAAGCAGACAATGAAAGCTCTTACAATATTCAATGATTACATTGAATACATTGATTACATTACTCTTACATCTCTAAAACTACTTGTGCACCACCAAGTCAGAGCAGTAGGCTAAGTTATGAGGGGCAAAGGGACCAAATTATTAGGATGAGGCACATGGGTTTCTAACAGTTTACTACACAAAATAAACTTAGCATTACTTTCTTAGCTGCAGTATTCATTTCTCCTTGGCATATTACATCATTTATGCAGCAGCATATAAGACATTTTTTTGGACTCACCTTGTTGTGCTTTGCTCACTTGAATAGGAAGGTGGAGCGGCGGTCCTTGTGGGCAAATTATGTCATCAAACTCTGGATTTATGGTGCTTTCAAGACAACTGGGATCTCTGACAAAAACAAAGTCGAATCATGACGTCAGTGATCTTCAGGTTGGATCTCCGAATTGGATGACCGTTGAAAACGCATTTTCCCAGTCGGAGCTCGTTTTTCCCCCTGAGTTTCCAGTTGTTTTGAACGTGCAGAAGTCATGCTGGATTGACAGCATGGCCAATGTATTCCCAAGCAAAAAACTAAAGCGTGAAGTTCCAGTGACTCACTCAATACGGAAGTGGTCAGATGACGTGGATGCTACACAACAGGACTGTTTGCTAGCACAGACTGGAATACGTTCCGGGATTCATCCAATGGCATTGAGGAATACCACCTCAGTCATTGGCTTCATCAATAAGTGCATCAATGACGTTGTCCCCACAGTGAGTGTGCGTACACATCACAACCAGAAGCCATGGATTACAGGCAACATCCACATCGAGCTAAACACAAGAGCTGCCGCTTTCAAGGATCAGGAGACTAATCTGGACTAAGATTGAAACCCAGTACACCCGCTCTGACGCGTCTTGGTTGTGGCAGGGCTTGAAGACTATTAAGGACTACAAAGGGAAACCCAGATGCGAGCTGCCCAGTGACGCGAGCCTATCAGATGAGCTAAAGGCCTTTTATGCTCGCGTCGAGGCAAGCACCACTGAAGCCTGCACGAGAGCACCAGCTGTTCTGGATGACTGTGTGATAACACTCTCGGTAGCCAATGTGAGCAAAACCTTTAAACAGGTCAACATTCACAAAGCCACTGGGCCAGACAGATTACCAGGACATGTCTTCACTGTCATTTTCAAACTCTCCCTGACCAAGTCTGTAACACCTACATGTTTCAAGCAGACCACCATAGTCCCTGTGCCCAAGAAAGTGAAGGTAACCTGCCTAAATGATTACCACCATGTCGTGGCACTCACGTCGGTAGCCATGAAGTGCTTTGAAAGGCTGGTCATAGCTCATATCAACAGCATCCTCCCGGACACCCTAGACCCCCTCCAATTCCCAACAGAATGTGAGAATGCTGTTCATCGACTACAGCTCAGAGTTCAACACCATAGTGCCTACGAAGCTCATCACTAAGCTAAGGACTCTGGGACTAAACACCTCCCTCTGCAACTGGATCCTTTACTTCCTGACGGGCCGCCCCCAGGTGGTAAGAGTTGGCAACAACACGTCTGCCACGCTGATCCTTAACACTGGGGCCACTCAGGGGTGTGTACTTAGTCCCCTCCTGTATTCCCTGTTCACCCATGACTGCGTGGCCAAACACGACTCCAAAACCATCATTAAGTTTGCTTACGACACAACGGTGGTAGGCCTGATGACCGACAACGATGAGACGGCCTGTAGGGAGGTGGTCAGAGAACTGGCATTGTGGCCAGGACAACAACCTGTCCCTCAATGTAAGCAATACAAAGGACCTGATCGTGGACTACAGGAAAAGACGGGCCGAACAGGCCCCCATTAACATCGACGGTGCTGTAGTGGAGCGAGTTTCAAGTCCCTTGGTGTCCACATCACCAACGAACTATCACAGTCCAAACATACCAAGACAGTTGTGAAGAGGGCACGCCAAAACCTTTCCCCCTCAGGGGACTGAAAAGATTTGGCATGGGCCCCCAGATCCTCAAAGGGTTCTACAGCTGCACCATCGAGAGCATCCTGACCGGTTGCATCACCTCCTGGTATCCAGGACCTATATAATAGGCGGTGTCAGAGGACACCAGAGCACATAAATTTGTCAGAGATTCCAGTCACCCAAGTTATAGACTGTTTTCTCTGCTACCGCACGGCAAGCGGTACTGGAGCGCCAAATCTAGGACCAAAAGGCTCCTCAACAGCTTCTACCCCCAAGCCATTAGACTGCTGAACAATTCATAAAAATCGCCAGCAGACAATTTACATTGACCCCCCTCCCTCCCTTTAGTACACTGCTGCTACTCGCTGTTTGTATGTTACCTATGCATAGTTACTTCACCCCTCACCCACTTGTACAGATTACCTCAACTAGCCTGTACCCCTGCACACTGACTCTGTACCGGGGCACCCTGTATAATTTCTTCAACCTTCTGACCTTCACGATCATCTCCTTTGTTTTGTTGATGTTAAGTGTAGGCCGTCTCGTCGTTGTTGGTAATCAAGCCTACCACTGTAGAGTCGTCTGCAAACTTGATGATTGAGTTTGGGGCGTGCATGGCCACGCAGTCATGGGTGAATAGGGAGTACAGGATAGGGCCGAGAACGCACCCTTGTGGGGCCCCAGTGTTGAGGATCAGTGGGTGGAGATGTTGTTTCCTACCCTCACCACCTGGGGGCGGCCCTTCAGAAAGTCCAGGACACAGTTGCACAGGGCGGGGTTGAGACCCAGGGTTAGGGCAGTGTGATTGCGATTGCGTCGTCTGTGGACCTATTGGGGCGGTAAGCAAATTTGGAGTGGGTCTAGGGTGTCAGGTAGGGTAGAGGTGATATGATCCTTGACTAGTCTCTCAAAGCACTTCATGATGACGGAAGTGAGTGCTACGGGGCGATAGTCGTTCAGCTCAGTTACCTTAGCTTTCTTGGGAACAGGAACAATGCTGGCCCTCTTGAAGCATGTGGGAACAGCAGACTGGGATAAGGATGGATTGAATATGTCCGTAAACACACCAGCCAGCTGGTATGTGCATGCTCTGAGGACGCGGCTGGGGATGCCGTCTGGGCCGGCAGCCTTGCAAGGGTTAACCCATTTCAATGTTTTACTTACGTTGGCTGCGGTGAAGGAGAATCTGCAGGTTTTGGTAGCGGGCCATGTCGGTGGCACTGTATTGTCCACAAAGCGAGCAAAGAAGTTGTTTAGTTTGTCTGGGAGCAAGACATCGGGACCCGCGACGGGGCTGGTTTTCTTTTTGTAGTCTGTGATTGACTGTAGACCCTGCCTCATTCCTCTCGCATCTGAGACGTTGAATTGCTACTCTACTTTGTCTCTATACTGATGCTTAGCTTGTTTGATTGCCTTGCGGAGGGAATAGCTACACTGTTTGTATTCAGTCATGTCACCTTGCCCTGATTAAAAGCAGTGGTTCGCGCTTTTAGTTTTGCGCGAATGTTGCTATCAACACGGTTTATGGTTAGAGAAGGTTTAAATAGTCGCTGTTTGTACAACATCACCGATGCACTTGCTAATAAACTCACCCACCGAATCAGCATATACAACAATGTTGTTGTTCGATGCTATCCGGAACATATCCCAGTCCACGTGATGGAAGCAATCATGGAGCGTGGAATCAGATTGGTTGGACCGTTGAACAGACCTGAGCATGAGCGTTTCCTGTTTTAGTTTCTGTCTATGGCCTGGGAGCAACAAAATGGAGTCATGGTCAGATTTGACGAAAGGAGGGCGAGGGATTGCTTTGTATGCGTCGCGGAAGTTAGAGCAACAATGATCCAGAATTTTCCCAGCCCCGGTAGCGCATTCAATATGCTGATAAAATTTAGGGAGCCTTGTTTTCAGATTAGCCTTGTTAAAATCCCCAGCTACAATAAATGCAACCTCAGGAAATGTGGTTTCCAGTTTGCATAGAGTCCAATGAAGTTCTTTCAGGGCTGTCGATGTGTCTGCTTGGGGTGATGTATACAACTGTAATTTTAATCGAAGAGAATTCTCTTGGTAGATAATGCGGTGGGCATTTGATTGTAAGGAATTCTAGGTCAGGTGAACAAAAGGACTTGAGTTCCTGTATGTTGTTATGATTACACCACGACTCGTTAATCAAAAGGCATACACCCCCACACTTCTTCTTACCATAGAGAAGTTTGTTTCTTTCGGCACAATGCGTGTAGAAACCAGGTGGCTGTACCGAGTAGGCCATGTTTCCGTAAAGAGAGAATGTTACAATCTCTGATGTCTCTCTAGAAGGCAACCCTTGCTCGGATTTCGTCCACCTTTTTGTCAAGAGACTGGATATTGGCTAATAGTATACTCAGGAGCGGTGGACGATGTGCCCATCTACAGAGCCTGACCAGAAGACCGCTCTGTCTGCCCCTTCTGTGGCGCCGTTGTTTTGGGTCGCCTGCTGTCGCTGCCTCCGATCCATTGTCCTGGGTGGTGGACTAAACAGAGGATCCGCTTCGGGAAAGTCCCGGCTGTATGTAATAGACTTAAGATTTCCTGGGGTAACAGTGTAAGAAATAATATGTAAAAAAACAACTAAATACTGCATAGTTTCCTAAGAACGCGAAGTGAGGCGGCCATCTCTGTCTGCGCCAGAATTTGTTTACACCCCTGTAAGTGAGCAGTTCCCCTTTGTCAAGATAATCCATCAACCTGACAGGTGTGGCATATCAAGAATCTGATTAAACAGCATGATCATTACACAGGTGCAATGATAAATAAAGGGTGGTATGGCCGCTGACCATTTCTTTCCATGGGATTATCTGGAAGTTCTTTTCCAATAAGTGCATTTTGCCATGTGCTGATATCAACCTTTGGTGGTTTACATTAAACTTGACATTTACTGATATGAGTGTCTGAGCATCTGTGAAGGATGTCCTCTTTCCAGCCCCTGGGTTACCATGACGGTAGCCAGGCTGACTGGCCACCTGCTTCCAAGAGTGTGCTTATTACACAGAACCCAAAACGGCTGCGCGTGTGCACCATCGCGCTCTATCGTGCATAAACGTATTTTGTCTCCCACACCAAACACGATCACTACACGTAGGTTAAAATATCAAAACAAACTCTGAGCCAATTAATATGGGGACAGGTAGAAAAGCATTAAACATGTATGGCAATTTAGCTAGCTAGCTTGCACTTGCTAGCTAATTTCTCCTATTTAGCTAGCTTGCTGTTGCTAGCTAATTTGTCCTAGGATATAAACATTGAGTTGTTATTTTACCTGAAATGCACAAGGTCCTCTACTCCGCCAATTCCTCCACACATAAAACGGTCAACCGAATCGTTTCTAGTCATCTCTCTTTCTTCCAGGCATTTATTTTCTTGACTTTATATTGCGATTGGCAACTTTCATAAATTAGGTGCATTGACCTCGTTCGTCTTTCAGTCACCCACGTGGGTATAACAAATGAGGAAATGGGAGAGGCAGGACTTGCAGCGCGATCTGCGTCTGAAATAGAACTGATCTATTCTATTTTAGCCCTTGGCAATGCAGACACTCGTTGGCGCGCGCAATAATTGAATAACATTGGATAACATAGATTTCTACATTTATTTTGCAATGTGAGCGGTGTGGTCAGCCTGTTACAGACCTCTAATGTAAGAATGCTACAGGGGACTGACTATTCCATAACCTTGTAATGAACAAATGAAACACCGTGGTCTGCCCTGTCAATTCCAAGTCGTTATGTAGGTTATTTCACTCTACTGAACACAATATAAACACAACATGTAAGTGTTGGTCCCATGTTTCATGAGCTGAAATAAAAGATCCCAGAAAGGTTTACATCCCTGTTATTAGGCATTTTTCCCTTGCCAAGATAATCCATCCACCTGACATGTGTGGCATATCAAGAAGCTGATTAATTAAACATAATGATCATTACACAGGTGCACCTTGTGCTGGGGCCAATAACAGTTCACTCTAAAATGTGCAGGTTTGTCACACAACACAATGCCACAGATGTCTCTAGTTTTGAGGGAGCATGCAATTGGCATGCTGACTGCAGGAATGTACACCATGGCTGTTGCCAGAGAATTGAATGTTAATTTCTCTACCATAAGCCACTTCCAATGTTGTTTTAGAGAATTTAGCACTATGTTCAACCGGTCTCTGGTGTTTTTGTGCATTAACACCTCTTAGGTCGACCCGACACGCAGGCGTCCCATCTAGACATCTGGAAATGCAAATGCGCTACGCTAAATGCTAATAGCACTCGTTAAAACTCAAACGTTCATTAAAATACACATGCAGGGTACTGAATTAAAGCTACACTCGTTGTGAATCCAGCCAACAAGTCAGATTTTTAAAATGCTTTTCGGCGAAAGCATGAGAAGCTATTATCTGATAGCATGCAACACTCCTAAAGACCCGCAGGGGACGTAAACAAAATAATTAGCATAGTCGGCGCTACACAAAATGCAGAAATAAAATATAAAACATTCATTACCTTTGACGATCTTCTTTGTTGACACTCCTAGATGTCCCATAAACATCACTATTGGGTCTTTTTTTCGATTAAGTCGGTCCATATATAGCCTAGATATCGATCTATGAAGACTTTGTGATCAAGGAAAAAAACAGCGTTTTATAACGCAACGTCATTTTTTTAAATTAAAAAAGTTGACGATAAACTTTCACAAAACACTTCGAAATACTTTTGTAATGCAACTTTAGGTATTAGTAAACGTTAATAATCGATCAAATTGATCACGAGGCGATGTATATTCTATAGCTCTACGTCTTGAAATAATGTCCGGATAAATCTCAACCAAAATATCCGGTCGGAGACCGGAAGAAATGGGCTGTATCTTCTTCGTTTGACCAAGAAACAAAGCCTAGGCAATTGACAAGACTGGTGACATCGTGTGGAAGCTGTAGGAATTGCAATCTCGGCTCCAGGTAATGTGGTTCCCATTCAACAATACATTCAAGTGGCGCATTGATATATTTTCCAATTTTTAGTGATCAGATTTTCCTGCGCTTTTCGATTAAACGCACGTTCTGTTATAGTCACAGCCATGATTTAACCAGTTTTAGAAACGCCTGAGTGTTTTCTATCCACACATACTAATCATATGCATATACTATATTCCTGGCATGAGTAGCAGGGCGCTGAAATGTTGCGCGATTTTTAACAGAATGTTCGAAAAAGTAGGGGGTAGGATCAACAGGTTAACTATATTCCAACGTGAAAGGGTTCAAGGTCAAACATATGTTGTTCTCCAGACAAATGAGCAACAGGTCTCTCGCTCATTTCCCGACACTGGCAGCACCAAAAACCACACTGACATACATTGAGTGACTCGCATGCTAAGTTCTCCCTCCGCTTCTCAGACTTTGGCAACATTGAGTCTGAGCTGTATTTGTATCATGCGTTTCCCCGTGTTTCAACAGTGAGAAAGCACCACTAGACACACAACTGGAGCTCATAGACATCCCGTGTAACAGTTCTTTGAAGGATAAGTACAACACAGCCACAATAGACCCGTTTTGTGGCACACTGAATGAAACTGTTTCCCAACATGAAAAAGCACTTTTATTCAGGTTCACATATGTGCATGAACAAACTTTCTCCATCATGAACTTCAACAAATCATGTCAAGGTCAAATTGAATAAATTACCACTTTGATGCCCTTTCCAAGAGAGGTGGACAGACCCATTCCTCACATTAAGACCGTAATCACCAAGAGTGGGGTAGGCCAGGCTTATGTTTTCTTTCCGTGTTTTAAATAGTTTTAGGCTGTTTCACACCCTGATCTGTTTCACCTGTCTTTGTGCTTGTCTCCGGCCCCCCTCCAGGCATCGCACATCTTCCCCGTTATCCCCAGTGTACTTATACCTATGTTCTCTGTTTGTCTGTTGCCAATTGGTTTTGTTTCGGCAAGCCTACCAGCGGTTTTCCTGTGCGCCTGTCTTTCTCTAGTTCCTGTTTTCTAGCTTTCCCGGTTTTGACAATTCTGCCTGCCCTGACCCTGAGTCTGACTGCTGTTATGTATCTTGTCACACCCCCCTGGATTAATGACCTCTGCTTACCCTGACCCCTGACCCTGTCTGCCGTTCTGTACCTTTCGGACGCTGATCTGGACTACTGGCTTCTGCCTGCCCTGACCTGTCCTTTGCCTGCCCCCTGTTTCTGTAATAAACAGTCTGGGTCTTCTCCTAAACCTTGATACTATGTTTAAAAAAAAATTGAATTATGGTGATGGTTATTGCAGTGAGATCTATCCAGCAATGCACTTGGATTCTGGTCTTTTCACCATTCATTTGACATTGAACACTTACAACAATAGCTCAGATTGTACTTAATTTGGGCTGAGATGATCTGAGAACTGTTCAGTAATCTGCTTTAATAGATCTACATTCATTTGAACATGAAGCCAAATGTTTTATGTATGCTCTATGTGGCTCAGAATGTATTTTTTTAGGGTTGAGGTGAATTGAGAACTGTTCAATAATATGCTGTCGATATGACCTCAAATTATATACATTTAGCTCTTATTTGTGTCACTCAGATTGCACTTCAGGAGAAGAGATGGTCTTTACAGAGCTCTATCAGACATCTGCTGTTTCCAGTTATATAAACATGCTTTTTCATGTTTCTTTTTGTGGATGTGAGTTGCATTGTACTTTAGAAGGGTAGAGATGGTACAGTGACTGAATAGTTCTGCAATCTTAGCAACATACGTAAACCTACAGTACACTAGTAGTTGTGTGTCAATGTGAACAAAGGCTTCAGACGTTTTGTCACACATATAGTATGTGGCCCCTCACATGGTTTCAAAAGCTGAATGTGGCCCTTGAGCCAAACTATTTGCCCACCCCTGTACTAGTGGCTATGTACTGTAGCATAAGGTGTGAAACTGTAAATGATGGGCTTTTGGCACCTCTAACACCTTAAAGCTGGAATATGCAGTAGTGGAAAGACAGCATCACTTTGCCCCAGTACATACTATTATTTATTTTTGTTTATGAAATGGAGGAGAGCATCCAGAATCTTGTTTTAAAAAAAATCTAATATGTGCTTGTATTGCAGTGAAGGAATAAAGCCAGGAAGCAGGTGGGAAGTACTGAGGTGTAGCCTGGTCTTATAGACTAGACATAACATAGTAAAGGTAAACCCGGGACACTCAAATTAGTACAATATGTTACGTTTGGGATGGTTACTTTAAGAAAAAACAAAACTAGGGTGGTTGGTCTGGGTGGATGGGTGGGTGTATAACGCAAATGAAGGTTGTGAGTTCAAATGTCATCACGGACAACTTCAGCATTTGAACTAATTAGCAACTTTTTAACTGCTTACAACTTTTTAGCTACTTTGCAACTTCTTACTGTAACATGTTTGCTAACCCTTCCCCTAACACAGCATGGCAGCAACACACAAAAATGAGGGTTAGCACAGCATGATAGCAACACAACATGGCAGCAGCACAACATGGTACAAACATTGTTCGGCACAGATAACAGCACAAAGGACAAAAAGGTAAGACAACAACACATCACAAGAAGCAGCTAAAAGTGTCAGTAAGTGTCCATGATTGAGTCTTTGAATGTAGAGATGGAGACAAAATTGTCCAGTGTGTGTGTACTTATTATGATGTAGCCTACAATCACGGTTAAAATACAAAGGTGCATGAATTGATATTTATTTTAAGTGAAACCTCAGTTTCTCATCCTGGAGAAGGTTTTCATTGACAACGCATTCTTCAGGGTTATTTGAGGAATGGACAGCATCACCGGCACCAATACTTCCATGGACATTACCATGTCAATAGACAACAGAACAAGCTCCTCAAGGAGCGAAAATATGCAGAAAATTGTCTACGGACACTGCTGACTTGGAAACAACTCTGGTTGAAACCAATGTACTACAGTCCATCAACAAGAAATGATCGATGCTAGAAAGAAGTTGTGCACAAAGATCTCAGTGAGCTAAAACGCCAATCTGGAATTCTTCCAGCTCCAAATAAAAGACCTGATCAAAGACAATCTTCAGCTCAAAGGTAATGTCAAAACACAACTACTGTTAATTCATTATCACGTGACAATAACATGTTCATGAGACATTATTAGACCTACAGTCCTGTTTGCTGAAAGAGAACCTGGTTTTCACAGGTATTTCTGAGAATAATGATGAAAAATCTGAGCAAATTGTCAGACTTTATACAAACAAAACTACATATCCCTGCAGATAAGGCATCAAAAATGGTTTTGGACCGTGTCCACAGAATGGCTATCCCTTCTATGAAATTACATCTTCACTATAGAAGGAACAGTACTTTCTCAAGTAAGATTCCCCCAAACCAGTGTCTATGAAAAAAAAAATGACCTAGGTATTGACAGCTATAATTGTAATGGTCTTGTAAATTGTTGAAAAAGAAGATACGTGTTCATGTGGTTTCGAGATTGGTAGTTTGCCCCCGGTAATGTGTTGTGCGGACCGCACTACCTTCTGGAGAGCCTTGCAGTTCAGGGCTGTGCAGTAACCATACCAGGCGGTGATATGTTTGTGAAGGTTTTAGATGACAAGCCAAATATCTTCAGCCTACTGACGTTGCGCATTCTTCACCACACTGTCAGTGTGGGTGGACCATTTCAGTTTGTCTGTGATGTGTACACCGAGGAACTTTCCGGGGTGTACAGGAGAGGGCTGAGAACGCACCCTTGTGGACCCCAGTGTTGAGGATCAGCGGATTGAAGATGTTTCCTACCTTCACCACCTGGAGGTGGCCCGTCAGAATGTCCAGGACCCAGTTGCACAGGGCAGGGTTGAGACCCAGGGTCTCAAGCTTAACTTCTTATGGGCAGGGGGGACGGTAGCGTCCTACCTTGCCGACATCCAGTGAAATTGCAGAGCGCGAAATTCAAACTACAGAACTATAAATATTTAACTTTCAGAAAATCACAAGTGTAATACATCAAAATAAAGCTTAACTTCTTGTTAATCCAGCAGCTGTGGCAGATTTCAAAAAGGCTTTACGGCGAAAGCACACCATGCGATTATCTGAGGAAAGGGCCCCGCATACAAAAGCATGAAAAACACATTTCAACCAGGCAGGTGCGCCACGAAAGTCAGAAATAGCGATATAATAAATGCCTTACCTTTACAAATGGTCCTTTTGTTCGATAATATCCTTCTTTATATCCATAAAAACGAATTAATTAACTATAAAAGTTAAGACGGAGAATCATTATTGTCTTTAACGGAGAAAAATACCAAAGAACGCGCTCTCTGCCACACACTTGGAAACACTACAGCCAAAATGGGAGCCACCTAGAAAAAATACAATTTCTGGTTCATTTTTCCAAAAACCAGCATGAAACTCTTTCTAAGACTGGTGACATCTAGTGGAAGCCCAAGGAACTGCAATCTGGGAGGATTTCCTTTGATTTTCCCATAGACAGCCATTTCAATGGGTGGTGACCTCAAAACATTTTCCGGATGGATTCTCCTCCGGTGTTCGCCTGCCATATCAGTTTTCTTATACTCACAGACATTAATTTAACAGTTTTAGAAACTTCAGAGTGTTTTCTATCAAATACTACCAATTATATGCATATCCTAGCTTCTGGGCCTGAGTAACAGGTAGTTTACTTTGGGCACCTCAGTCATCCAAACTTCCGAATATTGCCCCCCATATCCCTAAGAAGTTAAAAGCCAGTGTTCCTTTGCTCAGGGGGAGAGAGCTGATTGATATGTCCTGTGTTGTTTGTAGCTCAGAGAGAGCTGATTGGTATGCCCTGTGTTGTTTGTAGCTCAGAGAGAGCTGATTGGTATGCCCTGTGTTGGTTGTAGCTCAGAGAGAGCTTATTGGTATGCCCTGTGTTGTTTGTAGCTCAGAGAGAGCTGATTGGTATGCCCTGTGTTGGTTGTAGCTCAGAGAGAGCTTATTGGTATGCCCTGTGTTGGTTGTAGCTCAGAGAGAGCTTATTGGTATGCCCTGTGTTGGTTGTTGCTCAGAGAGAGCTTATTGGTATGCCCTGTGTTGGTTGTAGCTCAGAGAGAGCTGATTGGTATGCCCTGTGTTGTTTGTAGCTCAGAGAGAGCTTATTGGTATGCCCTGTGTTGGTTGTAGCTCAGAGAGAGCTTATTGGTATGCCCTGTGTTGGTTGTAGCTCAGAGAGAGCTTATTGGTATGCCCTGTGTTGGTTGTAGCTCAGAGAGAGCTTATTGGTATGCCCTGTGTTGGTTGTAGCTCAGAGAGAGCTTATTGGTATGCCCTGTGTTGGTTGTAGCTCAGAGAGAGCTTATTGGTATGCCCTGTGTTGGTTGTAGCTCAGAGAGAGCTTATTGGTATGCCCTGTGTTGGTTGTAGCTCAGAGAGAGCTTATTGGTATGCCCTGTGTTGGTTGTAGCTCAGAGAGAGCTTATTGGTATGCCCTGTGTTGGTTGTTGCTCAGAGAGAGCTTATTGGTATGCCCTGTGTTGGTTGTTGCTCAGAGAGAGCTTATTGGTATGCCCTGTGTTGGTTGTTGCTCAGAGAGAGCTTATTGGTATGCCCTGTGTTGGTTGTAGCTCAGAGAGAGCTTATTGGTATGCCCTGTGTTGGTTGTTGCTCAGAGAGAGCTTATTGGTATGCCCTGTGTTGGTTGTTGCTCAGAGAGAGCTTATTGGTATGCCCTGTGTTGGTTGTAGCTCAGAGAGAGCTTATTGGTATGCCCTGTGTTGGTTGTTGCTCAGAGAGAGCTTATTGGTATGCCCTTGTTGGTTGTTGCTTTATTGGTATGCCCTGTGTTGGTTTCTAGCTCAGAGAGAGCTTATTGGTATGCTCAGAGAGAGCTTATTGGTATGCCCTGTGTTGGTTGTAGCTCAGAGCTCCCTGTGTTGTTTGTAGCTCAGAGAGCTTATTGGTATGCCCTGTGTTGGTTGTAGCTCAGAGAGCTTATTGGTATGCCCTGTGTTGGTTGTTGCTCAGAGAGAGCTTATTGGTATGCCCTGTGTTGGTTGTTGCTCAGAGAGAGCTTATTGGTATGCCCTGTGTTGGTTGTTGCTCAGAGAGAGCTTATTGGTATGCCCTGTGTTGGTTGTTGCTCAGAGAGAGCTTATTGGTATGCCCTGTGTTGGTTGTAGCTCAGAGAGAGCTTATTGGTATGCCCTGTGTTGGTTGTTGCTCAGAGAGAGCTTATTGGTATGCCCTGTGTTGGTTGTTGCTCAGAGAGAGCTTATTGGTATGCCCTGTGTTGGTTGTTGCTCAGAGAGAGCTTATTGGTATGCCCTGTGTTGGTTGTTGCTCAGAGGGAGCTTATTGGTATGCCCTGTGTTGGTTTCTAGCTCAGAAAGAGCTTATTGGTATGCCCTGTGTTGGTTTCTAGCTCAGAGAGAGCTTATTGGTATGCCCTGTGTTGGTTGTTGCTCAGAGAGAGCTTATTGGTATGCCCTGTGTTGGTTGTAGCTCAGAGAGAGCTTATTGGTATGCCCGGTGTTGGTTGTAGCTCAGAGAGAGCTTATTGGTATGCCCTGTGTTGGTTGTTGCTCAGAGAGAGCTTATTGGTATGCCCGGTGTTGGTTGTTACTCAGAGAGTGTTTATTGGTATGCCCGGTGTTGGTTGTAGCTCAGAGAGAGCTTATTGGTATGCCCGGTGTTGGTTGTAGCTCAGAGAGAGCTTATTGGTATGCCCTGTGTTGGTTGTAGCTCAGAGAGAGCATATTGGTATGCCCTGTGTTGGTTGTTGCTCACAGTTTTTGTTAAGTATTTTGTAGCCGCTGCTTCTGAGGTAATGTATGTGCCAATAGGATGCAGTGTTTTTGATTATTGAAATGGTTTACTTACATTTGTATTATTCTGTTTTTGTTCCCAGGGGGGAAGGGGAAGGCACCTTGGGAGTGCTTAGGCAAGAGGCCTACAGGCATACATATACCCGTAGTATATGTCTGTCGATGCACACTAGGTAAGACCTGGGCAGACCATCCCCTGTATTTTGGTTAGTGCGCCAGGTGGTGCTAGTTAGGTAAGTTATTTTTTTTGTAAAAACATTTTTTTAACCAGGTAGGCTAGTTTAGAACAAGTTCTCATTTACCACTGCGACCTGGCCAAGAAAGCATAGCAGTGTGAACAGACAACACAGAGTTACATGGAGTAAACAAGTCAATAACACAGTAGAAAAAGAAAAGAAAAAGTCTATATACATTGTGTGCAAAAGGCATCTCTCTCCGGGCATGAGAGTACATACACAGGCAAAAAGGCCCTCACTCCCTATCCAGGAACAGGCCTCTCTCTCTGGGCATAAACCAGGGTTTCCCAAACTCAGTCCTGCCCCCAGTGCACATTTGTCACAGTACTACAGTTGATTCAAATAATCAAAGCTTGATGAGTTATTTGAATCAGTTTTGTAGTTAGTGGTGAAGAAAAAAAAACTAAACGTGCACGGGGGGGGGGGAGACAGAGTTTGGGCTGGGTTAGACCACTTCAGCTGGGTTCCAACCTGAACAACATTTAAAATGTTGATGCAGCCCCCAGTTATCCATAGTGTATACTTTTTTCTCTTATCAAAATGAAGATCCCCAAAATTTGGTCGGGAAAACTGTACCTAGAGATGACTTACCTTCTCACAATGTAGTTACAATACTAAGTTAAATCCACAGTCGGGATCCTTATTATATTATAAGGCTTTACATTTGTCAGTCCATTTTGTAGATTAATCAAGGCCTAGAATCAATTCAGATTGCGAAATTTAAAGGTCACATGTGCAGAGACTGCATTCAAGGCAAATGTTGCATACGTCGGCTCAATCGGAAATCATAATTATCGCACTATTATGAGGATCTTCTATTGTCTGGATTGAATCTAGCCCGAAGTGTGGCAATGCCCCTCTTGTCCCTATGAAAAGTGCCACCCCAGTAAAGTTTTCCACAGACTGCTGGGGCACGCTTGGCATTTAAACGCAATAAAAGGTATTCATGGAAACAATTTAACACAGAGAGCTTTGTTCAAATTAACGCAGCTTACTTGGCTCTGATTAGATATCGGTGTCATGCTCTACAGAAGCAAAGCGAGCGAGTAGTGTCTGTAAAACATTAACATTGTCCCATTTGACCTATGTTGACACCGAACATACTGTATTAATTCCTCTGAAACTTTTTTCTTAGCTATCAGTTCTACACAAATACATCGGTATCACATTCTACAATAGCAACACGTCAGTACTACTGGATATAGCAAACATATATTCAATCGATGAAATAAAAGGCATTAGCTGCAAAGCATAAATTGCTTTAATCCCAGGAACCTGGGAATATTTTGGCAAGAAAAACAAGCAGACCAGAAGTGAAATTCAAAATGTCAAGTTGACACCCAAGAATGGTGAAACAGACTGAAAAAGATGGTATTTCCAACACATCTACAGTACCCCGTGCTTCATGATAGTCAATATTAGTCTTTATTATTATTAAATCAGACTCAACTCTCCAAAAGTTCCCTAGCCAACCCAACTCTTTGGAAGCGTGGTCTGGGCAGAGGCGGGAGGGGTTCCACTGGTTCCACTCAAGTTTAAAAGACATGTCATCCACTCAATCATCTCAAAACGTTCATAGGTCTGCATTAAAATGGTGACTCTCTCACAGGTTCTCTTCAATCTGAAGCTACCACTGAGACTTGAAGTAGCATACATTTGAATTAAAATAAGTGAATGGTTATCGTCATAATTTAGATACATGTGTAAATAGGAGAAATGCACCACAGACTTAATAGCGGGGGTGATTTTTTATGGGATTCACTGGCATAGTCACGAGCTAATGGTTCAAAATGAATAAAAAACAGTGAGCGTAATAATACTTATTATAAAAAGGTTGATATCGTGTAACATTTTTCGGTAAAAAACAATTAATTTTGCCAGCAAATAATGAGGTTAAGAGCCAACGGAAAAGCAAGGACAAAAACTATGACAAAGATACACACTCATACACATTCTCTCATAGAAACCATGCACTCTCACGTACACATAGACACTTCCTGGATGAGGGATGACAGTTTCATGTGTGGAAGGACTCGGTGATGTGGCACGCTGTGAATGGCCATGGGGGGACTGAAGGTCGAATAATGGTTGATTAAACATAGCCCCATATCCCTCTCTTCCATCCAATCTATTTCTCCCTCCCTCTGTCTAGTCTTCTCCTGCTTTCATTCCTCTGACAGATCCCTCATTCCGCATCTGAAAAAAGCAGAGGAAAAACCATACATTTTATCCCTGCAACATGTAAAAATGCATCCAATCACACATTTTCCAGACATTCCACGAAGCAACATACATTTTTCGTTAAAATATGATTTTAAGCCATAGCAAAACACATTTAGTGTACAGTCGTGTATGACAACTACTGCAATAGCTTATACAGTATGTTGAGAGGGGCTAGGGTCAACTTGTCGTATCCGGTGTGCCGTGTGATCGTAAGTATGCTCCAAGGTAAACTTCTCTCTCTCAGTCTCCCCTTCCGGAGGGCCTGAGACCGTAGGACGGCAGCTGAGGACACCCTTTTACTCAAGTATGACAGTTGGGTACTTTATCCACCACTGCTATTAGCTATGCTGACTATGACATTACTTTAGCTAATATGGTGACAACGACGGAGGCTGTGTGTAGAGGCTTGGCTTGGGAAAGTTTTTTCGCCTGGTCACATATAGGACTGTGGCGGTCACAAAATTGTCAGCCGGTGATAGTCAAGCAAATAACAGTTGGTCTCACACTTCAAGATGGCCACCATTGTTCCTGTACCCAAGAAGGCACAGGTAACTGAACGTAATGACTATCACCCCGTAGCACTCACCTCTGTCATTATGAAGTGCTTTGAGAGACTAGTCAAGGATCATATCACATCCTCTAACTTACCTGCCACCCTACAGCCACTTCAATTTGCTTATCGCCCCAATAGATGCAATCGCCCTCACTCTGCCCTATCCCATCTGGACAAGAATGCGGTTTATTGACTATAGCTCAGCAATCAACACCATAGTACCCTCCAAGCTCATCATTAAGCTTGAGGCCCTGGAACTGAATCCCGCCTTGTGCAACTGGGTCCTGGACTTCCTGACGGGCCGCCCCCAGGTGGTGAAGGTAGGAAACATCACCTTCACTGATCCTCACCATTGGGGCCCCACAAGGGTGCGTGCTCAGCCCCCTCCTGTACTCCCTGTTCACCCATGACTGTGTGGCCAAGCACGCCTCCAACTCCATCATCAAGTTTGCAGATGACACTACAGTGGTAGGCTTGATTACCAACGATGATGAGACAGCCTAGAAGGAGGTGAGGGCTCTGGGAGTGTGGTCCCTGGAAAACAACCTCCCACTCAATGTCAACAAAAGGAGATGATTGTGGACTTCAGGAAACTGTAGAGCTTGCACCCCCCATCTACGTCAACGGGACCGCAGTGGAGAAAGTGGAAAGCTTCAAGTTCCTTGGTGTACACATCACTGACAAACTGAAATGGACCACCCACACAGACAATGTGGTGAAGGCACAAAAAGAGCCTCAAACTCACATGCTGCTCATATATGTCAGTTCGCCTCTACACCCCTTGTAAAGTGGATTAATGTGCTTAATTTTAAGAAGTTATTTGGCCACTTTAGTTGTGCTACAAACCTCAATAAATCATATAGGCCTATGGGATAGGCTACATATGGTGTGTGACTATGATTCGAACTAGTCACAAAAAAAGGTATGGTTTCTTATGCTGGGCATCATTCAAAAGTGATAATATATAATATTATTGTCAACCATCAGACTTTTCTTGATTTAATTTTGTCTATACATAAACTAAATAATATATGTGTGAAATTTGTTTTGATTTAGAATAGACCCTTATCATGCACCTGTATCGAAACAGGGGCAGCTTGAAAAAAAGACATCTATGCACTTAAATAGCGTTTGGAGGATGCATTTCCCCGTGTCAGCCAGGTAGGCTATACTCCTGTTGGAAATATAAGAAATTTGCTTAATATTAGGAAAGTGGAGAAATACATTTAGTAGGCCTAGCCTATAGAAAACTGATGGGATCCTTTTTTTTTAGCGGCCATCACTCGGTTTTCTCCCACAATCGCATAGCCTATAGAAATGTTACGCAACATGACCTCATGGGCTCGCATGAAGTGATTAGATTTTCAATTTCATTTGCATCTAATCATGTCAGAGTGATTAGAGGGACAATAGAAGTGCTGAGTACCAGGCAGTTAGCAAGTTTGGCAGGCTACTAATGACAAGCAGCAGCATCAGAGCTTGGAGAAGCCTAATTACTGTGACTAAACGGCCATGTGGAATTTGACAGCCTTCATGACCAGTGACTGCTGGTGTTGCGGTAATAAGGTCACCGCAACAGCCCTAGTTACATACAGCTGTGTTGTGCATTGTAGTCCACAAGCGAAGATAACGTGGCTGTTATGAGTGAACTCTGTTTACGCGTGATCAGGGGTGTATTCATTCTGCTGATTCTGTTGAAAAACATTTCTTCCAAAGAAAGTAAACGGAACAAAACGGGATAAACATACCTGAATTTGTCCAACAGAAACTCGTTTGCAACTGTTGGACTAATGATTACACCCCATATCAGCTAGATGCAGGAAAATCTGTGCAAGGCGGTATTGACTGTCACGGTTGGTCACCTCAAATTTGTCTCTCGAACTGTGTGCACCTACGTTTTAAACTTTCATTCATAGGCTAGGTTGTAGCAACCTCATGATGGGTACAGGGAAAATGTAAGTATCATGTAGTAGCCTAAACCTATTGCTGTTACATTAGACTGGGTGAATGGAATATGAATGAGAGTCATCCAATATGCTGTAATAGGAATAAGGCCACGGTCATGAAAATAAAATCATCCTCCCTCATCTTCAACGGCACTGTCCGCCACTGTGGTAGACATATAGGCCCTACGTGCACCGCACACACAGAGACGGGCATTCCAGTGGCATGGTTGCCTCTGGAAAGATGGTTTATTTTTGGTCAATTGCAGATTACGGTCTCAATAAAACATTAAAAAAGCAAATTGTGAACCAAAATCTAACGTGATTAGGTCAAAACATTTTTAAAAATGGATAAAAAAAAAAAAACAATCGAATGGCGCCCGAGACCAATAAAAAAAATGTGTCGCACTGCCAAGTCAAACAGCTGCAAATGTGACTGATTGGTCGCAGTATCAAACCCTGACATTTGCCAGAAAGAGCTTCCCGCTCTACAATGGTTAAAGCAACAACAAAAATCCAATGACTGGTTTGTATAAACCTTGCGTACTGCCTCTATGACCTCAATGTTGCAATTTACAAATGCTATTATCCTTGTACCAACAGTGTCCTGACAAGACAGCAACTTCTCTGAGCAAGGAAAAATCATGCATCAGCATCATTGATATGTGCATTCATAAACTATTCAGACCCCTTTACTTTTTCTACATTTTGTTACATTACAGCCTTATTCTAAAATGTATTAAATTGTTTGTTTTTTCTCTCAATCTACACACAATACCCTATAATGACAAAGCAAAAATACATTTTTGCAAATGTATAAAAATCATGAAATATCACATTTACATAAGTATTCAGACCCTTTACTCTGCACTTTTTTGAAGCACCTTTAGCAACAATTACAGCATTGAGCCTTCTTGGGTATGACGCTACAAGCTTGGCACACCTGTATTTGGGGAGTTTCTCCCATTGTCCTCTGCAGATCCTCTCAAGCTCTGTCATGTTGGATGGGGAGCGTTGCTGCAAAGCTATTTTCAGGTCTCTCCAGAGATGGTCGATCAGGTTCAAGTCCAGGCTCTGGCTGGGCCACTCAAGGACATTCAGAGACTCGTCACAAAGACACCCCTGCGTTGTCTTGGCTGTATGCTTAGGATTGTTGTCCTGTTGGAAGGTGAACCTTCGCCCCGGGTCTAAGGTCTGAGCGCTCTAGAGCAGGTTTTCATCAAGGCTCTCTCTGTACTTTGCTCTGTTCATCTTTTCCTCAAAGAAATAGTCCGGACAAAAATCTGGTTGCTAATTATTTTTCGTTGCTAAGCAATCAATGAAGGCTGGCTAACATTCTTGTCACTTGCTAGCTAACAAGCTGTCGACAGCAAACAAAGATGTAAAACTCTCCAGCTGAAATGACAGCAAACTATCTGCATTTGTTTGTTTTAGCTGGGGGGTTTTGACATCTCTTTGGATATATACAGTGCATTTGGAAAGTATTCAGCCACCTCGACTTTCTCCACATTTTGTTACGTTACAGCCTTATCCTAAAATTAATTCAATATGTTTTCCCCCTCTCAATCTACACATGATGACAAAGCAAACCGTTTTTATTTTGGCAAATGTATTAAAAATAAAAGGTGTGCCTTACATAAGTATTCAGACCCTTTTCTATGAGACTTTAGATTGAGCTCAGGTGCATCCTGTTTCCATTGATCATCCTTGAGATGTTTCTACAACTTGGAGTCCACCTGTGGTAAATTCAAATAATTGGACATGATTTGGAAAGGCACACACCAGTCTATATAAGGTTCCACAGTTGACTGTGCATGTCAGAGCAAAAACCAAGCTATGCGGTCGAAGGAATTGTCCGTAGAGCTCCAAGACACAGATCTGGGGAAGGGTACCAAAACATGTTTGCAGCATTGAAGGTCCGCATGAACATAGTGACCTCAATCGTTCTTAAAAGGAAGAAGTTTGGAACCATCAAGACTCCTAGAGCTGGCCTCCCAGAGCTTGCCTCCCAGCCAAACTAAGCAATTGGGGGAGAAGGGCCTTGGTCAGGGTGGCGACCAAGAACTTGATGGTCACTCTGACAGAGCTCCAGAGTTCATCTGTGGAGATGAGAGAACCTTCCAGAAAGACAACCAATCTCTGTAGCCCTTTATGGTATAGTGGCCACGTGGAAGCCACTCCTCAGTAAAAGGCACATGACAGCCCACTTGGAGTTTGCCAAAAGGCACCTAAAGAAGGAAAAGGGGGATACCTAGTCAGTTGTCCAACTGAAAGTATTGAACTGAAATGTGTCTTCTGCATTTAACCCAACCCCTCTGAATCACAGGAGCGGGGTGGGGGGGGGCTGCCTTAATCGACATCCACGTCTTTGGCGCCAGGGGAACAGTGGGTTAACTGCCTTGTTCAGGGGCAGAACGACAGATTTTTACCTTGTCAGCTTGGGGATTCGATCCAGCAACCTTCCGTTTACTGGCTCAATGCACTAACCACTAGGCTACCTGCCAGACCATGAGAAACAAGATTCTCTGGTCTGATGAATTCAAGATTGAACTTTTTGGCCTGAATACCATGTGTCACGTCTGGAGGAAACCTGGCACCATCCCTACGGTGAAGCATGGTGGTGGCAGTGTCATGCTGTGGGGATGCTTTTCAGTGGCAGGGACTGGGACACTAGGCAGGATTGAGGCAAAGATGAACAGAGCAAAGTAGAGATCCTTGATGAAAACCTGCTTCAGACTGGGGCGAAGGTTCTCCTTCCAACAGGACAACGCAGGAGAAGCTTCAGGACAAGTCTCTGAATGTCTTTGAGTGGCCCAGTCAGAGCCCGGACTTAACCTGATCGAACAACTCTGGAGATACCTGAAAATAGCTGTGCAGCGACACTCCAACCTGACAGAGCTTGAGAGGATCTGCAGAGAAGAATAGGAGAAACTCCCTAAATACAGGCGTGTCAAGCTGATGGCGTCATACCTAAGCAGACTCGAGGCTGTAATCACTGTCAAAGGTGCTTCAACAAAGTACTTTCTGAAAATGACAAATTATGACATTTCCATTTGAATAAACATAAAAATATCAACCTGTTATTGCTTTGTCATTATGGGGTACTGTGTGTAGATTGATGGAAAAAAAAAAGAACAATTGAATCAATTTAAGAATAAGGCTGTTACGTAACAAAATGTGGAAAAAGTCAAGGGGTCTGAATACTTTCCGAATGCACTATGTATTTTGTCACACATTCAAACAATTTTTACATTGAGATTTCCAATGCACTTTGTCTCGATCTGGTTTCATATGTGCCATTTACAAGAGTAAAAGGTATCAATGAGCAGAACTCCTCTAAAGTAGATAATGCACTTGTGAAAAAGGAGCAGTACTAACACCAAATTGAACACCATTGGAGACTGTACAGGTAATAGTAAGGACTGTTTAGCAGGCGGAAAATGGTGCCCAATACTCATTCAATATCAAGGTTTATGAATGCATACCTGGTCCAGCTCTCTCTGTGTCTCCTCCTCCATCCGGCGGATGTCATCCATGGTTAGGTTCACCCAACGGTCTAGCCAGCAGAAGAGCTGCCGATGGAAATTAGTGAAGAGGCGCTTCTCTTGCTGCTCCAGGAGGGGGAGGGATGGAGGGCAGAAGAGGGGATATGAGTGGGGTGAGAGATATATTCTTATGGAACCCTTTTTCTAATTGTCATTGCACTGATCTTAAAGTGACTAGGTACAAACCAGTCTAGTGATGACCTTTTACCCTATTGTCTTCACCAGTTTTTTCCAATCAGTACAGATGAAAGGGAAGAGACAATGAGAGGATGTGTTTTTAAGCAATCGCGAGAGCAGGGGTTCTCAACCTTTCTTACACAAGCAAGGCCTCACATTAGAATTTTCTTATTGATCAATCCTAAATCTAGTAGGGCATGTCAATCTGCTTTACATATATATAAAAAAAGTTAATTGGAATGTGCTACCACAAAGAGATCATGCAGGACAATAGATTTCTTTGTTGGGATCTTTGAGGGCTCACTCTGGTAGGGATATGCATTTTACAGTAGATCAGTTTAAGTGAAACGGTTCATAAAACATAAAAACAACACATTTAAATATATGTTTTTCTTGAAGACAAAACTGAATTATTCTAGTAAAACTCTCGCTGCCCTGGATGGTTATATAGACTGGAGCAGTTATTCTGAAAATCCTAACGTATCTTTCTATTGTGATTACGTGTTTGTCATTACATACAAATTGCTGTTAAGCCCAAACCCAGTTTGGCTCTTAATCCAATTCTGAGACATTCAACTGCTTTTATCTTGCTCCATGTTATATCAGCACTAATGTATGTGCCATTTGGAATGTTGAGTGAAATACTGTTGAAATTCTGTTTTGTCACATACATTGTCAATTTGAACAATTTAACCCATTAGGGAAATATTTGTATTGTACAACAGTATACAATAAAAACCCTCCTCCCCCTGTTGAGAACCAAACAACTACTGCAGAGTAGAGCAGAGGTGTAAATGTGGATACCTTTTTTTAACCATGTGACTTTGTGGTATTTAGGCAGTGACATGGTCAAATAAAACCAAACATGTTTTGGGTTACTGCTATCATGTAGACTCATGGTTCAAGTTAATATACAAGACAGGATCATCAGAACTAAACAATAAATACATGCGTTTTTTAGACCCATGTTTGGTCACATTATTATGACACTTTGTGACACTTTTTACCCCACATTGTGTCCTTTTTACAGCCTGGTACTGGGTTACCTTTATACGACTACCCTGAAGCTTGTGTGCATCGCAGAGCAACACAACCAACACCTTCTTGTTCGTGAGAGTCTCCCCTCACGATATTGGTGACAGTCGGTTTTGTGAGAAGACCTCTTAAAAATGATGACGTCTGCGACAGAGTTCAGAGGACTGCCGTAAAGCTCTTGGTTATAAGCCAAAATCCATTGGCGGATGGTGTTGGTACCATTTGAGTATTTAAAACCTTTGTTATCTGAATTATTCGTTTTAACTTCGACTGGCTTACCCCGGCCTCAGACCATTTTAAGAATATTTGTCTCGACTTTAACCTGACTCAACTGATTGCAAAACCCACACGGATGAATGCAAAAAAATCCAGCAAATGCCTCACTGATTGGGGGCTATCTGTCAGAATTAGGTCAAAAGTACTTGTCCAGTGGTGTCTTTGCTAATTATCTCAGGGATCACTGTTCTATAAAAACAGGTACGGTCCTTCGTTACACAGCAGAAAACAAATCATTCCGTCAACACTCATTCCGGTTATTGGCTATGGCGATATCATCTATATATAAATGCAGCTGCCACGGTATTGAAGCCATTGGATGCAGTAGATCATAGCGCACTGCGCTTTATTACGGGTGATAGGTTCAGTACACATTGGATTTTGAATCAGAAAGTAGCCTGGCTCCCTTTGAAGTCTTGTAGATCGATGTATTGCGTTCTTTTTTGTTTATTTTTGCCCTCTTGCATAAACTTCCACCATACCGTACCTCATTCTAACTTTCAGACGTAGAAGTTACCAGACCCGGATTCAGGGATGTCTAACCCTGTATACTAGGCAGTGTCAGAGGAAGGCCCACCTGGACTATTTACATTGACACCCCACCCTTTGTTTTTACACTGCTGCTACTCGCTGTTTATTATCTATGCATAGTCACTTTACAAATTACCTCGACCAACCCCTCACATTATATAGTGCCGGAAGGGATGGGCTCTTAACCAACTGTGCTATTTCACATGGTTTGTAACTTATTTTGTACGTAATGTTGCTCCTACCATACTGTTATTTTACTGCTGCTCTTTAATTATTTGAGACTTTTATCAATTATTTTTTGTGGTATTTTTCTTAAAACTGCATTGTTGGTTAAGGGCTTGTAAGTAAGCATTTCACTGTTGTATTCGGCGCATGTGAACAAACACAATTTGATTGACTCGGTACCAGTGCCCCCATGTATATAGCCTCGTTATTGTTATGTAAATGTATTGTAGATTTTTTTTTAAAACTTTAGTTTACTTAATAAATATTTTATTAACTCAATTTCTTGAACTGCATTGTTGGTTAAAACCTGTTGTGTGTAGGGGGCAGTATTTTGATGAAAAACGTACCCAAATGAAACTGCCTATTTCTCAGGCCCAGAATATGCATATAATTGTCAGATTAGGATAGAAAACTCTAAAGTTTCCAAAACTGTCAAAATATTGTCTGTGAGTACAACAGAACTGATATTGCAGGCGAAAACTTGAGGAAAATCCAACCCGGAAGTGCTGTTTTTCCTGAAAGCTCTGTTCCATTGCCTGCCTTCGCTCCATTGAAAGGGATATCAACCAGATTACTTTTCCTATGGCTTCCCCATGGTGTGAACAGTCTTTAGACATAGTTTCAGGCTTTTATTTTGACAAATGAGCCAGAAAGATCACATCGCATCATTGTATGGCTGGGTGCCAGCAGCGTTTTGCATGTGCAACAGCTTGGAGCAGACATTTTCTCTCTCTCGCCTATTGAAGAAGCTACAGTCCTGGTTGAAATATTATCGATTATATATCGTAAAAACAACCTGAGGATTGATTATAAAAAACGTTTGAAATGTTTCTACGAACTTTACGGATACTATTTGGAATTTGTGTCTGCCCGGTCATGACCGCTAGAGCCTGTGGATTTCTGAACATAACCCGCCAACCAAATGGAGGTATTTTGGATATAAAAATAATCTTTATGGAACAAAAGGAACATTTATTGTGTAACCGGGAGTCTCGTGAGTGCAAACATCCGAAGATCATCGAAAGTAAGCGATTCATTTTATTGCTTTTCTGACTTTCGTAACAAATCTACTTGGCTATTAGCCATTTGTAATGTTTTGTCTGCTGAGAGAGATGTCCTTACATAAACGCTTGGTATGCTTTCGCCGAAAAGCTTTTTTTGAAATCTGACATGCCAGGTGGATTAACAACAAGCTAAGCTGTGTTTTGCACTTGTGATTTCATGAAAATGTAATATTTTTTGTAATTTAATTTGAATTTGGCGCTCTGCAATTCAGCAGATGTTGACGAAAATGATCCCGGTAACGGGATGGGTGCATCAAGAAGTTAAGGGCTTGTAAGTAAGCATTTCAGGGTAAGGTTATATCTGCTATATTCGGCGCATGTGCCAAATAAAATTTCATTTGCTTGTGAATTGTTGCATTATTGACGAGTGAAATGATTATTTCACACTATTATTCAACAGTGTAAAATGTTTAACATTAAAAGTTGTTGGCAAAGGTGGCGCAGTGGTCTAAGGCACTGCGTAGCTGTATCACTAGAGAATCTGGTTCGAGTCCAGGCTCTGTCACAGCCGGCCGCGACCGGGAGACCCATGAGCGGCGCACAATTGGCCCAGCGTCGTCTAGGTTAGGGGAGGGTCTGGCCTGCAGGGATGTTCTTGTCCCATCGCGCACTAGCGACTACTATGGCACGCCAGGCGCAATGCACACCGACTTAGTCGCCAGGTGTACGGTGTTTACTCCACCACACTAGTGCGGCTGGCTTCCGGGTTAAGCGGGCATTGTGTCAAGAAGCAGCGCAGCTTGGCTGGGTTGTGTTTCGGAGGACGCAGGGGTCTCAACATTGGCTTCTCTCGAGTCCGTACGGGAGTTGCAGAGACTGACTACCAATTGGGGAGAAAAAGGGGTAAAAACAAAGTGTACAAACAAGAAGACAAAAGACAAAATAAAAACAAAGACTACTGTGATGTTCACTGTGAATTTGAGCTGCGCAGCAAGAATCTTGCATTGCCAAGCCACATCCAAAGGTAAGAAAAGGTTGTAATTTCAATAAAGTTTCAAATCTGGGGATCTATGAAGACGGTGCAGCAACAAGTCTAGTGAATGTAATGATGCTCTTAGCTCTTCTAAGCTCTTACCTTGTGAATAAAGTTCTCCACTCGTCCCTGCAGCCCCCACCAGCGGAAATGCACCGTTACAAGCTTATAGGCAGTCATATAGGGACAGTTACTGTTGTGGAGCTCTTTCTACACAGTAAAAGAGAGATTGAATAGACAAACAAGGGGAGGAATGAGAGAGGCAAAGGATACCCAGATTTAACATGTAAATCACTTTTCTATTCAATGCTAGATTGGGAAAACAAATATGCTTCTTTTACTTTGAAATGTCATGCTGCCTTTACGATACATAAAATCTATGGTAAAATATGGTAAATTAAAACAGAACAAGTGTAATTTCAGACATGCCTTCCATCCTGGTCCCAGGGGTCCTCTTCCAGTTTTCTCAGAATGGAAGATGGCTGGGTCTTCCTCTGGCTTATAGTCCTGCATGTGAAAACAGAGAAAAAGTACTTCATATGTATACATTTTACATATAGACTACAGTATGCATAGAATAAGGAATTAGACATGAACCTTCTTAAATGGTATAAAAAGTCTAACATTTTGGTCAGGGAGTTAATCAACCATGGTTTGCCAGTGCTGTGATAAAGAATGTGTTGTAAAACAATTAATTTGAAGTACTTATCTGCACTGTATGTTTATTAGCTAGCCAGACAGTTTTAGAAGAATGATTCCATTCCTATGAAATCCTTAAGAGTCTATTGACACACCCATGTGTCAATCTTATGTCACAAAAAAAGTCCCATCAAAATCTTTCAGCTTATGCTAGAGATATTTGTTTTTCGCATGCGCTACGTCTCAATCCACCGCATCAGCCTATGTCGGCCTTCTGCATCTGCGGTGGAAGATGGCCGAGCTATAGCGGTGTTTGACAGACCATGGGTCTTCTGACAAAAACATCTGTAGCGTTCAAACAGTCTACAAACGAAACTACGTCCACTCTATGGAAAGATGAGACCCCTTCAAGCCCCACGGAACTCGTCTGAAGGTAACTCATACAAATAAATGGAAGTATGGAGGTAGTTTCAGTGCGAACAAAAATAAATGGGGTTAAATGTGCAAAAAAAAGATAAGAAAGCTCAGGAAATATTACATCTCCTAGATATAGGCCAGAAACATTAAAACCATATGATTTCTTTTTTGACTCTTCTTGCCATTTATGAATGTGTTATTCAATGCGTTTCTATGGACTATAGTAGTAAAGGCCAAATTCATCATTTTTGTTATACCTAAAAGGGTCCTAAAAGTCTAGATCAAATAGCTAAATGATCCATGGTATGAATAGGGCTGTTACGAGTCATGACTGCAGTCAAATTCCACATGACAATATTCTCATGGCTTCTGGAAGGAAATGCTGTCGGAATGCTCAACAGGTGTCACTCATTCAGCCGACAAACTTTCAACCGGTTCTCCCCATTAAGCAACGCGTCGGAGGCCGAGCCTTCTCTGGTCTCTCCTCCACAAGTTACGGGGTTTGAGCCGCCAAAGCCTCCCACCATTAGCGCTGACAAATTGAAAACCCTAGTCCTTAGCGACTCCATTACCCACAGTACCAGACTTAAAAAGAATCATCCAGCGATTATACATTGTTTACCAGGGGGCAGGGCTACCGACGTAAAGACTAATCAGAAGATGATGCTGGCTAATACCCTGACTACACCGCTCGCGTTGCAAAATACATTTAGGAATACATGTTATTAAATTATTGCGTGCGCCAACAAGCGTCTGCGTTGCCAAGGGCTAAAATAGAAGTAATTGCTATTTCTAACGCAGATCGCGCTGCAAATCTTGCCTCTCCCATCTCCTCATTGGTTTATAGAAGCAGGTACCCACGTGCCATCTCCTCATTGGTTATACCCACGTGGGTGATTGAAAGACACTGTTTTGCCGGTTGTCGTGGTAATACTATGAAAGTGTAGATGCCAATCACCATATAAGTTTAAAGATGAAAAAGCCTAGGGGGTGATATAACTAGAAACGATTCGGTTGACCATTTTATGTGTGGATTAATTGTCAGAGTAGAGGACCTTGTGCATGTCAGGTAAAATAACTCAATGTTTATATCCCAGGATAAATTAGCTAGGAACAGCAAGCTAGCTAAATAGGAAAAATTATAGCTAGCAAGTGCAAGCTAACTAGCTAAATTGCCATACATGTGTAATGCTTTTCGACCTGTCCCCAAATTGAATGTAATTGGTTCAGTGTTTGTTTTGATATTTTAACCTGCGTGTCGTGATCGCGTTTGTTGTAGGGGGACAAAATAAATGTATGCACGATAGCACATGATTGCGCGCAGCCTGTTTTGGTTCCGTGTAAGGTTCCGTGTAAGGCTAAAACTGGCGGATGTAGAGAGTATAGGGATATTGTTATCCACGTCGGCAACAACGATGTTAGGATGAAACAGTCAGAGGTCACCAAGCGCAACATAGCTTCAGCGTGTAAATCAGCTAGAAAGGTGTGTCGGCATTGAGTAATTGTCTCTGGCCCCCTCCCAGTTAGGGGGAGTGATGAGGTCTACAGCAGAGTCTCACAACTCAATCAATGGTTGAAAACTGTTTTCTGCCCCTCCCAAAAGATAGAATTTGTAGATAATTGGCCCCCTTTCTGGGACTCACCCACAAACAAGACCAAGCCTGGCCTATTGAGGAGTGACGGACTCCATCCTAGCTGGAGGGGTGCTCTCATCTTACCTATGAACAGACAGGGCTCTAAACTCCTCTTAGCTCCACAATGATATAGCCAGCTTAGTGGAGTCTGCCACTAGCAGTCAGTGTAGTAAGCTCAGCTATCCCAATTGAGACCGTGTCTGTGCCTCGATCTAGGTTGAGCAAAACTAAACACGGCAGTGTTCGCCTTAGCAATCTCACTGGAATAAAGACCTCCATTCCTGGCATTATTGAAAGAGATAGTGATATCTCACATCTCAAAATAGGGTTACTTAATGTTATATCCCTCACTTCCAAGGCAGTTATAGTCAATTAATTAATCACTGATCATAATCTTGATGTGATTGGCCTGACTGAAACATGGTTTAAGCCTGATGAATTTACTGTGTTAAATGAGGCCTCTCCTCCTGGTTACACTAGTGACCATATCCCCCACGCATCCCGCAAAGGCGGAGGTGTTACTAACATTTACTAAAGCAAATTTCAATTTACAAAAATGACTGCATTTTCATCTTTTGAGCTTCTAGTCATGAAATAATAATATAATATAATAATATATGCCATTTAGCAGACGCTTTTATCCAAAGCGACTTACAGTCATGTGTGCATACATTCTACGTATGGGTGGTCCCGGGGATCGAACCCACTACCCTGGCGTTACAAGCGCCATGCTCTACCAACTGAGCTACAGAAGGACCACAATCTTTGCAACCTACTCAATCACTTTTTTTTATAGCTACTGTTTACAGGTGTCCTGGGCCGTACACAGCATTCCTCACGGAGTTCCCTGAATTCCTCAAATCGGACCTTGTCACGGCAGATAGACATTTTTTGTGACTTTAAAATTCACGTGGAAAAGTCCACAGACCCACTCCAAAAGGCTTTTGGAGGCATCATCGACTCAGTGGGTTTTGTCCAACATGTCTCTGAACCTACTTACTGCCAGTCATACTCTGGACCCAGTTTTGTCCCATGGAATAAATATTGTGGATCTTAATGTTTTTCCTCATAATCCCGGACTATCGGACCACCAATTTATTACATTGGCAATCGCAACAAATAATCTGCCTAGACCCTAACCAAGGATCATCAAAAGCCAGTAGTCTAATCTATAAGTGGCAAAAGCATGGATTAACTTTTCTGCATAATTTTTGGACTAAGTTTCAGATTTTTGCAATGTTACGAAGATGGAAAAAAGCGGTCCTTGAAATAGTCTTGATATGTTCATCAAAAGAGAGATCAGGGTCCAGAGTAACACTAAGGTCCTTCACAGTTTTATTTGAGACAGTACAACCATCAAGGTTGTCAGATCCAACATAAAATCTCTTTGTTTCTTCGGACCTAGAACTAGCATCTCTGTTTTGTCCAGGTTTAAAAGTAAAACCATTTCCTTATGTCTGAAACACAGGCTTCCAGTGAGGGCAATTTTGGTACTTCACCATGTTTCATGGAAATGTATAGCTGTGTATCGTCCGCATAGCAGTGAAAGTTAACATTATGTTTCCGGTTAACATCACCAAGAGGTAAAATGTAGTGAAACAATAGTAGTCCTAAAACGGAACCTTAAGGAACACCGAAACTTACAGTTGATTTGTCAGAGGACAAACCATCCACAAACTGATATCTTTCCGACAGTTATGATCGAAACCAGGCCAGAACTTGTCCATGTCGACCAATTTGGGTTTCCAATCTCTCAAAAGAATGTTGTTATCGATGGTGTCAAAAGCAGCACTAAGGTCTAGGACAGATGAGGAGCCTTGGTCTGACGCCATTAAAATGTCATTTATCACCTTCACGAGTGCAGTCTCAGTGCTATGATGGGGTCTAAAACCAGACTGAAGTGTTTCGTATATTATTTGTCTTCAGGAAGGCACGGAGTTGCTGCGCAACAGCCTTTTTATCTTTTATTTAACTTGATCCTAGGTCCTGGCAGTGTTGTGCAGATTCAGGACAACTGAGCTTTGGATAAATGCACAGATTTAAAGAGGAGTCTAATTTGCATTCTAATGATCATGACCTTTTTTGTCAAAGAAGTTCATGAATTTATCACTGCTGAAGTGAAAGCCATCCTCTCTTGGGGATTGCTTTTTGGTTAGCTTTTGCGACAGTATCAAAAATAGTGAGGGATTCTGATCAGTGTTGCAACTCAGACACTTCATTCAGGATAAATGTAATTAGCCTGCCCCAGAGCAGGTTAGTTCTGAAGCATTCGTTGCCATAGAAATGTACATGGCTAAAAGGTGAGCCACTTTTGTGGTACCAGTTACCCTGAATTTTGTATTTATTAGGGATCCCCATTAGCTCATCACAATCCCCGCTGTTTGGTGCACGCATTTGTTTACATTCCTGTTAGTGAGAATTTCTCCTTTGCCAAAATAATCCATCCACTTGACAGGTGTGGCAGATCAAGAAGCTGATTAAACAGCATGATCATTACACAGGTGCACCTTGTGTTGGGGACAATAAAAGGCCACTCTAAAAGGTGCACTTTGGTTGCACCACACATTATAATGCTGACTGCAGGATGTCCACCTCAGCTGTTGCCAGAGAATTTAATGTTAATTTCTCTACCATAAGCCACCTCCGTCGTTTTAGAGAATTTGGCAATACGTTCAACCGGCCGCACCACCGCAGACCACGTGTATGGTGTTGTGAGGGCAAACAGAGTGCCCCATGGTGGCGGTGGGGTTAATGGTATGGACAACGAACACAATCACATTTTATCGTGACGAGACCTATTGTCATGTCATTCATCCGCCTCCATCACCTTGTTTCAGCATGATAATGCACGGACCCATGTCACTTCAGTGCAGCTTTTGACATCATCGATCATAGTCTGCTGCTGGAAAAACTTGTGTTATGGCTTTACACCCCTTGCTATAATGTGGATAAAGAGTTAACAGAACACAGAGGGTGTTCAAACACAAACCAGGTAGAATCAGGAATTCCCCAGGGTAGCTGTTTAGGCTCCTTGCTTTTTTCAATCTTTACTAACGACATGCCAATGGCTTTGAGTAAGGCCAGTGTGTCTATGTATGCGGATGCCTCAACACTATACACGTCAGCTACTACAGCGACTGAAATGACTGAAACACTTAACAAAGAGCTGCAGTTAGTTTTGGAATGGGTAGCAAGGAATAAGCTAGTCCTAAATATTTCAAAACTAAAAGCATTATATCTGGGACAAATAATTCACTCAACCTTAAACTTCAACTATATTTCATAATGAATGATGTGGAAAGTGAGCAAGTTGAGGTGACTAAATTGCTTGGAGTAACCCTGGAATGTAAACTGTCATGGTCAAAACATATTGATACAACAGTAGCTGAGATGGAGAGAAGTCTGTCCATATTAAAGCGCTACTCTGCCTTAACACTATCAACAAGACAGGTCCTACATGCCATGGTTGTCATCACACCTTGGCTACTGTTCAGTAGTGTGGTCAGGTGCCACAAAGAGGGACTTGGGAAAATTGCAGTTGGCTCAGAACAGGGAAGCACAGCTGGCCCTTAAAAGTACACAGGGCGCTAACATTAACAACATGCATGTAATTCTCTCATGGCTCAAAGTGGAAGAGAGACTGACTTCCTCATTACTTGTTTTTGTAAAAGGTGTTGACAAGCTGAATGTAACGAGCTCATGAATATAAACTCCCCGCCCACTTAGACCGTTCCTTTAGGCTTCCAGATAGTTTGAGATGAAATAAAAATGGTCTTTAATTCTGAGTATTTTAATAGCGTAAAAATATTATCGGAACGTTATGGTCATTCAAAGACTATTTTTACTTGGGATTTAGGATGACTGTGCGGGACCTTAAACAAGGCCCACAGGAACAGTGAAAGCAAAATAGCCCCAAACATCAAAGATCCACCACCATATTTTACAGTAGGTATGGGGTTCTTTTCTGCTTATGTATTCTCATTTTAACACCAAACCCACCACTGGTGTGCGGGTCCAAAGAGGTCTATTGTCAGGTGATCTGACCATAGCACCGGTTCCAATCCAAGTGCCAATGCCATTAAGCAAACTCCAAGTTCTCCTTTGTTGGATGACATGAAAATAGAGTTCTTTGACCATGCACGCCAGTGGTGGGTATGTCATCAAAATAAGGATTCATAAGCAGAAAAGAACCCCATACCTACTGTAAAATATGGTGGTGGATCATTGATGTTGTTATGAGTCTATTTTACTTCCACTGGTCCTGGGCCACTTGTTAAGGTCAATGGCATCATGAACTTTACCCAGTACCGGGACATTTTAGTGAAAAACCTGGTTGCCTCTGCCAGGATGCTGAAACTCAGACAAATGTGGATCTTCCAGCAAGACAATAACCCCAAGCACACATCAAAATCTACAAAAATGGTCTCAGTCCCCGGACTTGACCACGGCAGGGCCGGTGTTATGGATTTTACTGAGTTACAGCCTTAGGGCTCAAAGTGGAGGAGAGATTGACTTCATCACTACTTGTTTTTATAAGAAGTGTTGACAAGCTGAATGCACCGAGATGTCTGTTTAAAATACTAGCACAGTTAGGACACCCATGCATTCCCCACAAGACACTTCACAATCCAAGAACAGACTATGGGAGGCGCACAGTACTACATAGAGCCATGACTACATGGAACTCTAATCCACATCAGGTAAATTGATGCAAGCAGTAGAATCAGATTATTATTCTTTTTTAAACCTCTTATGGAACAACAGGGACTGTGAAGAGACACGCACACACACAGGCGCTAGCACACGCACTATACACACACGTAAATTGTAATATTGTTGTATTATACATTTTCTATTATAGATATGTAGTGGAGTAATAATGCTATATGATGTACCATTTTATTTTTTGCTTAATGTGTAATGTAAGTGCCTTAATGTGTTTGGACCCCAGGAAGAGTAGCTGCTGCCTTTGCAGGAGCTAACAGGAATCCCTAATAAATAGAAAAGCAAATGTAACCTAATTTTTTAAGTGATTTGTTTGACAATCAGATGAAAACATCATGACTGGCTGAGTTCATGCAACATTAAAAAGGTAATACATTTTTACAGTACATTTTTTAATTCCATATCTACTATAAAACACTTTATTTTTTAAAACAAGGCCCAGGGAAGAAAATGCACCCCCCAATGTAAATCAAAGGCCCAACCAAATGATGCGTTATGGCGCTGGCCCTGAACCCCTTTGAAAACTTGGTTTGAATTGAAGAGGACAAGGCTGACAAGGCCGTTGAAGGCCGTTTAGTCGTGATAACCCTGGAAAAAAAGCAACTGGTACAGCCAAGTTTGCTACTATGCACTCAAATGGTAAGACAAAGTGGCCCTGACACATGAATATTGCACCTCTGCTGGAGTTCAAATCAGACATTTTTCCAGTTTAATTGTGCTGCCCAAACTCAGTTTCCACTTCCATCAACTAGGGATGTAAAACAACTGTTTACTGTTAAGTTTGGAACCACCTCTTCAATGTTGGGTGATTATCTTCATCCCACTTTAGCCTAAATGAAATGACATACATTTTTTTAATGATACTTAAACTTTTAAATTTGTCTCATCTTTACAGGTACAAGAAGAATGGCTTTGAATGTGGATGGGTTGTCAGGTTTTCATTAAAAAGAGCAACATATTCAATGTAAATATTTTATAAATTTGATAGCAGCTCCCAGGTTGAAGATCCCTGCAGCTATACATTGTTCATTTACAAAATCATGACATCAAAAACAAACAGAACAAGAGGTTTGATGTTTTTGGGGTAAGATGAGGGTAAGAGTGGTCCTAGCCTCATTGTGTAATTTTCAACAATTAAGGAATGCATTTAATTTCTTGAAGTTACAAATCAGCAACAGAACATGTTATGGTTTTAAAAATCCATTTTAAACACAAATAATTCATTTTCTCTAGAGGGGGTCTCTAAAAGGAACTTACCACATCATCAACTTGTGATCGGTCAGCGATGTCAATTGGAACAACCTCAGCCTCCTCCCATTCCTCTGGGGAAAGACCATGGGGCTTCAAAGAGAAAGTGAGGGGGACTTACACTGTTAACACGTTTCCACTGGTGTAATAACAGAATAGGAAAAAAAGTGACATCACATATACCTTCATAAATACAGAGTTTATTATCTCTGCATAAATTCATGCAGAATATATTGGTAAAGGCATTACAAATTGAGAAGATTCTGAATTTAAGAATATTTAGTTTTATTATTGCCCAATCCCAATACCGTGTTAAGTCTGCATTAGTGTAATAATTACTTGAAAAACAGTCTCACATTTTCTGTGGTCCCCATGTCTAGTTTGTGCCAGGTCTCAATCTTAATGAAAAAGTCATCCTTCATGTATTCATTCTGCGAAAAGAAAAATAAGTACAAATGTCTGCATAATGTATACACGCACACTGTAAACAAAAATAAGGTAATATAAATGAAAAACACTTACGGTCACAACTGCATAATCCCAGATTTAGAGCAAGACGAACAGGGTAGAGAGGGGAAAAAGAGAAAAGAAGTAGGAAGATACGTGATAATAGAACATTAAGGATGTTCCTACTAAAACTTTAACACGACAGTAGAATTAGCCACACATACAAATCCAAGCTATAAATCAAATACAAGTTATTTTTAAAGCTAGATACACCAAAGTTGGTGCACATATTCTTACTATAGTGGTGTGCTTCTACAAATCAAGTGAGATTGGATCGTGCCCATCCCTCCCATTTATTTGGGATTGAGGTTTATAGCGGGATCTAAACTCAGCAAAAAAGAAACGTCCCATTTTTAGGACCCTGTCTTTCAAAGGATTCGTAAAAATCCAAATAACTTCAGATCTTCATAGTAAAGGGTTTAAACACAGTGCTTCCCATGCTTGTTCAAAGAACCATAAACAACAGTCGTTAAGACACTAACAGCTTACAGACAGTAGACAATTAAGGTCACAGTTATGAAAATTTAGGACATTAAAAGAGGCCCTTCTACAGACTCTGAAAAACATCAAAAGAAAGATGCCCAGGGTCCCTGCTCACCTGCGTGAACATGCCTTAGGCATACTGCAAACAGGCATGAGGACTGCAGATGTGACCAGAACAATAAATTGCAATGTCCGTACCGTGAGAAGCCTAAGACAGCACTACAGGGAGACAAGACGGACAGCTGATCCTCCTCGCTGCGGCGGACCCCGTGTAACAACACGTGCACAGGATAGATAGATCCGAATATCACACCTGCGGGACAGGTACAGGATGGCAACAACAACTGCCTGAGTTACACCAGGAACGCACAATCCCTCCAGCAGTGCTCAAACTGTCCGCAATAGGCTGAGAGAGGCTGGAATGAGGGCTTGTAGGCCTGTTGTAAGGCAGGTCCTCACCAGACATCACCGGCAACAACATCGCCTATGGGCACAAACCCACCGTTGCTGGACCAGACAGGACTGGCAAAAAGTGCTGTTCACTGACGAATCGCGGTTTTGTCTCACCAGGGGTGATGGTCGGATTGGCGTTTATCGCCGAAGGAATGAGCGTTACACCAAGGCCTGTACTCTGGAGAGGGATCGATTTCGAGAGTCCATCATGGTCTGGGGCGGTGTGTCACAGCCTCATCGGACAGAGCTTGTGGCAATCTCAACGCTGTGCGTTACAGGGAAGGCATCCTCCTCCCTGATGTGGTACCCTTCCTGCAGGCTCATCCTGACATGACTCTGCAGCATGACAATGCCACCAGCCATACTGCTCATTCTGTGCTGGATTTCCTGCAAGACAGGAATGTAAGTGTTCTCCCGTGGCCAGCGACGAGCCCGGATCTCAATCCCGTTGAGCACGTCTGGGACCTGTTGGATCGGAGGGTGAGGGCTAGGGCCATTTCCCCCAGAAGTGTCAGGGAACTTGCAGGTGCCTTGGTGGAAGAGTGGGGAAACATTTCACAGCAAGAACTGGAAAATCTGGTGCAGTCCATAAGGAGGAGATGCAGTGTAGTACTTAATGCAGCTGGTGGCCACACCAGATACTGACTGTTACTTTTGATTTTGTCCCCTTACCCCTATGTTCAGGGCCATATTATTCCATTTCTGTTAGTCACATGTCTGTGGAACTTGTTCAGTTTATGTCTCAGCTGTTGAATCTTATGTTCATACAAATATTTACACATGTTAAGTTTGCTGAAAATAAGTTGACGGTGAGAGGATGTTTCTTTTTTTGCTGAATTAAGATAATAGTATGTAAGTAGTAATTCAAAAATCATGTTAAACACTATTATTGCACACAGAGTGAGTCCATGCCACTTATTATGCAACTTGTTAAGCACATTTTTACTCCTGAACTTATTTATGCTTGCCATAACAAAGGTGGTGGATACTTGACACATGACATTTCAGCTTTTCATTTAATTAATTTGTTTAAAAAAATTCCACTTATACATTATGGGGTATTGTGTGTAGGCCAGTGACAATCAATTTTAAATACAGGCTATAACAACAAAATGCGGAAAAAGTTGAGGTGTGTGAACACTTTCTGAAGGCACTGTATAAGCTACCTCATTACAGACCGTTCCTCATCAGTTCTGTCACTGCTCCATCATGTGTGTGCCACACAGACACTTAAGTCCTGCATCGGGTCGTATACCCACGGTTCCCCATGGGTGATCAGCAAAAAAAAAAAAGAATGTAGAGGTCGACCGATAATGATTTTTCAACGCCGATACCGATTATTGGAGGACCAAAAAAAGCTGATACCGATTAAAAAAAAAAATTGGACACATTTTATTTATTTATAATAATGACAATTACAACAATACTGAATAAACACTTATTTTAATATAATACATCAATAAAATCAATTTAGCCTCAAATAAATAATGAAACATGTTCAATTTGGTATAAATACTGCAAAAACAAAGTAAAAGTGCAATATGTGCCATGTAAGAAAGCTAACGTTTCAGTTCCTTGCTCAGAACATGAGAACATATGAAAGCTGGTGGTTCCTTTTAACATGAGTCTTCAATATTCCCAGGTAAGAAGATTTAGGTTGTAGTTATTATAGGAATTATAGGACTATTTCTCTCTATACCATTTGTATTTCATTAACCTTTGACTATTGGATGTTCTTATAGGCACTTTAGTATTGCCAGTGTAACGGTATAGCTTCCGTCCCTCTCCTCGCTCCTACCTGGGCTCGAACCGGGAACACAAAGACAACAGCCACCCTCAAAGCAACATTACCCATCGCTCCACAAAAGACGTGGCCCTTGCAAGGCAAGGGGAACAACCACTCCAAGTCTCAGAGCGAGTGACGTTTGAAACGCTATTAGCGCGCACCCCGCTAACTAGCTAGCCATTTCACATTGGTTACACCAGCCTAATCTCGGGAGTTGATAGGCTTGAAGTCATAAACAGCTGCTGGCAAACGCAGGAAAGTGTTGTTTGAATGAATGCTTACGAGCCTGCTGGTGCCTACAATCGCTCAGACTGCTCTATCAAATCATAGACTTAATTATAACATAATAACACACAGAAATACGAGCCGTAGGTCATTAATATGGTCGAATCCGGAAACTATAATCTCGAAAACATAACGTTTATTCTTTCAGTGAAATACGGAACCATTCCGTATTTCTCTAACGGGTGGCATCCATAAGTCTAAATATTGCTGTTACATTGCACAACCTTCAATGTTAGGTCATAATTACGTAAAATTCTGGCTAATTAGGCGGCCCAAACTGAACTGTTGCATATACACTGACTCTGCGTGCAATGAACGCAAGAGAAGTGACACAATTTCACCTGGTTAATATTGCCTGCGAGCTAACCTGGATTTATTTTAGCTAAATATGCAGGTTTAAAAATATATACTTCTGTGTATTGATGTTTATGGTACACAGAGCAACGATACACACCGCATTGATTATATGCAACGCAGGACATGCTAGATAAACTAGTAATATCATCAAACATGTGTAGTTAACTAGTGATTATGATTGATTGATTTTTATAAGCTACGTTTAATGCTAGCTAGCAATTTACCTTGGCTTAATGTATTCGCGTAACAGGCAGGCTCCTCGTGGAGTGCAATGAAAGGCAGGTGGTTAGAGCGTTGGACTAGTTAACTGTAAGGTTGCAAGATTGAATCCCCGAGCTGACAAGGTAAAAATCTGTCGTTCTGACCCTGAAAGAGGCAGTTAAACCCACCGTTCATAGGCCGACATTGAAAATAAGAATGCGTTATTAACTTACTTGCCTAGTTAAATAAAGGTGTAAAAAAACATATACACATATATATATATATATTATTATTTTTTATTTTTTTTTAAATCGGCCAAATCGGTATCCAAAAATACAGATTCCCGATTGTTATGAAAACTTGAAATAGGCCCTAATTAATATGTTTTTTTTTATTATTATTATTATTATTATTATTTTTTTTTTTTTTTTTGAGTAGTGTACTAAAGTGTTTTAGTTTGAATTCAGTTTGAATTAAGCCTAAACTATTTGATTATCTAAACGATATTGAATGTAAGGGTAGGCCTATATTGTTTTGTTATGTCGATTATAGGCTTTCATTAGGTAAGAAGGCTAATTAGAAGGCTATTTTTCCTCAAAGTGATTTGAGTGATACATCACATTTTGAAAAGATTTCTTAATTCATGGCATGGTTTCCTTTTATGCAAATGTTGAATAGACAGGCAGACAAGTTTATTCAAGCAAGAAAGAAGAATAGTAGTAATAATTATTATTATAATAAATCTTACTACTCTGGAGTCATATAAACAATTAAACAAATTGATGTTATATGACGGGTAACGGACCAGCTCTCATAATAATTACAGTGGGGTAAAAAAGTATTTAGTCAGCCACCAATTGTGCAAGTTATCCCACTTAAAAAGATGAGGACTGTAATCTTCATCATAGGTACACTTCAACTATGACAGACAAAATGAGAAGAAAAAAAAAATCCAGAAAATCACATTGTAGGATTTTTAATGAATGTATTTGCAAATTTTGGTGGAAAATAAGTATTTGGTCAATAACAAAAGTTAATCTCAATATTTTGTTATATACCCTTTGTTGGCAATGACAGAGGGCAAAGGTTTTCTGTAAGTCATCGCAAGGTTTTCACACACTGTTGCTGGTATTTTGGCCTATTCCGCCATGCAGATCTCCTCTAGAGCAGTGATGTTTTGGGGCTGTTGCTGGGCAACACGGACTTTCAACTCCCTCCAAAGATTTTCTATGGGGTTGAGATTTGGAGACTGGCTCGGCCACTCCAGGACCTTGAAATGCTTCTTACGAAGCGACTCCTTCGTTGCCCGGGCGGTGTGTTTGGGATCACTGTCATGCTGAAAGAACCAGCCATATTTCATCTTCAATGCCCTTGTTGATGGAAGGAGATTCACTTAAAATCTCCCGATACATGGCCCCATTCATTCTTTCCTTCCTTTACACAGATCAGTCGTCCTGGTCCCTTTGCAGAAAAACAGCCCTAAAGCATGATGTTTCCACCCCAATGCTTCACAGTAGATATGGCGTTCTTTGGATGCAACTCAGCATTCTTTGTCCTCCAAACACGACGAGTTGAGTTTTTACCAAAAAGTTATATTTTGGTTTCATCTGACCATATGACATTCTCCCAATCTTCTTCTGGATTATCCAAATGCTCTCTCGCAAACTTCAGACGGGCCTGGACATGTACTGGCTTAAGCAGGGGGACACATCTAGCACTGCAGGATTTGAGTCCCTGGCGGCGTAGTGTGTTACTGATGTAGGCTTTGTTACTTTGGTCCCAGCTCTCTGCAGGTCATTCACTAGGTCCCCCCATGTGGTTCTGGGATTTTTGCTTACCGTTCTTGTGATCATTTTGACCCCACGGGGTGAGATCTTGCGTGGAGACCCAGATCGAGGGAGATTATCAGTGGTCTTGTATGTCTTCCATTTCCTAACAATTGCTCCCACAGTTGATTTCTTCAAACCAAGCTGCTTACCTATTGTAGATTCAGTCTTCCCAGCCTGGTGCAGGTCTACAATTTTGTTTCTGGTGTCCTTTGACAGCTCTTTGGTCTTGGCCATAGTGGAGGTTGGAGTGTGACTGTTTGAGGTTGTAGACAGGTGTCTTTTATACTGATAACAAGTTCAAACAGGTGCCATTAATACAGGTAACGATTGGAGGACAGAGGAGCCTCTTAAATAATAAGTTACAGGTCTGTGAGAGCCAGAAATCTTGCTTGTTTGTAGGTGACCAAATACTTATTTTCCACCATAATTTGCAAATAAATTCATTAAAAATCCTACAATGTGATTTTCTGGATTTTTTTTCTTCTCCCTTTGTCTGTCATAGTTGAAGTGTACCTATGATGAAGATTAAAGGCCTCTCATCTTTTTAAGTGGGAGAACTTGCACAATTGGTGGCTGACTAAATACTTTTTTGCCCCACTGTATATGTGTCAGGTTGCAAATAAAATAATCTGTCCCGATGTCTGGTATCGGGCTCGGAATTGATGTGGCCGGCGTGGAACAGGCGCAAGTCCAAAACACTGACCAGTACAGGACTCCAACATACACACCTGTTCCACACTGAAGCTCCACCATAAGGATTATTAGAACATATCTGCCTGCACTTACCCTCTTGCCCAGGCATTCAAAAACATTATACTTAGTCATGATTCGTCCAGTTGGCGCATTCGATTTTGAGCTATAGCAAAACTTTTGTTAAAGCAGTTTGTTTTTCACACATTTTTGGGTTACGATTACCATCCTGTATCACAATGTTTTATGGGTACATTATCACGATAGGACAAACCTATAGATTACTGCTTTTTTCGAGAAGAAATTGTGACCACAGAAACAGGGAAAACCAGATACTATGAATATTATTCACTTGAGCAGGAAACTCAATCAAACCCCTCTCACACACACACACACACACAGCCCTGAACACTCACTGGTGCGACAATAGGGGTAGGCATTCCAAGCTTTCTCGTGGAAGACAAGGGCTCCCTCTGGAGCAAACATCTGGATGAAACTGGGTACCTTGCTGTAAGAGTGAGAGGATAGAATGGATTCAATCATGCAACAAAAACAGTTTTGAGTTATTGTTTTAACACAAAATGTCCTCCAAGTAGGGTTCTTATACTTTCAACACAGGTGGAAAGAATCAAAACAATCAGTAACAATTTTTTTCTTGAAAAGGTCACTAATAGTAAAAGTAATTGAAAGTTCTACATACTCAACTAGCTAGTTACCCTCTGACTGAAGCCATTTTCCAGTGACAATGGTTTGTTCTGTATTGGGATTTCCAGCAAACCATTTTTATGCAAAGTCCTCTTGTACCCCAAAACTTACTTGAACTGCAAAGCATGTATTGGGGACCAGCGTTTATCACCGTTTGAGGTGTGGAAAGCCCAGCTCACCCCTTTATGATGTGGTTTTCTCAGTCTACAAGTTGACAAAAAAAGCTACTCATAATAGGTTGTGTTCAATACACTGCAACTGTTACAAAAGGGGGGGAAGTGATCAATTCTCTCTGGCTACAGATTTGCATTTTGACAGACAGGCAAAATGTGTGAATGTGTACTTCCACTTTAACCCAGCGCTTAGTAGAGACCATTTATTTTTATAAAATTAGAAAACATATACCCGGCACTTGACATGGTTGGATAGAATTAGAGTAGGTCTAATAAACATATGGATGATGTTAAGCCACGTGATATACAGATTAGTGTTTCCTTTATTATGAGGGATACAAAAGTATATTGAAAGCAGGTGCTTCCACACAGGTGTGGTTCCTGAGTCAATTAAACAATTAACATCTCATTATGATTACAGTCATGTATTAAAACACCCAGTTGCCCATTATTTTTGGCAACCATGGCTAGAAGAGATCTGAAGAGGGGTCTCAAAGGAGTATAGAGGGTTTAAAGGGTGTGTGTGTCAGTCACCAGATCCTAACCCAATTTAACTTTTAGCCTGCGATAGAGTTTTCCACCACCACCAAAACACCAAATGGTGGAATTTCTCCAGGAATAATGGTGTTGCATCCCTCCTATAGAGTTCCAGACACTTGTAGAATCTATGCCAAGAGGCAATGAAGCTGTTCTGTCGACTCGTGGTGGCCAAATGCCCTTTTAAAGACACTTTTTGTTGGCGTTTCCTTTGTTGTGTTGGCCTACCAGCGAAGAAAAGCTGAATAAATTACAGAGCTTGGTCATTTCCAATAAGCAGTATGGGTGGGGCTCTGTCTATGAGATTGTTTGAAACATGATATGGTGGTTACCACTTTATTATATATCCCCTTAACCATACTCTCATCATGTACACTTTCCACTTCCAATCTGTGAAATGTTGGCTAGAGATATTGGAGTGGGCAAGTTTAACCATTTATTAGAAAACGTTCACATATAGTGTATTGAAACCTAATTCATCTTAAAAAATTCTAAAATGTTCAATTCCAACACCCTATTTCACTAGTCTGTAACGTCAACTACTTCTAAACAAATGTATTTTGTAAATTACGCTGCTAGCTTAGATGATCATTGTACAATGCCAAAACTGAACTGTTTCACTCCATTTCTTCTTGATCTGATTGTAAAAATGCATAGGTTAGCCTAATGTTTTCTTGCTCACTTAATAGGAAAATGTTAATACAGATTGTTACGCTTCCATAAAAATTAAATACATTAAATCCCTAACTGTTGAGAAGTATTTACCTCCCTAGCAGAACGCATCTCGCAGCGGTTTTTACACTTTGAAGTAGGCTAATAGTGAAGTAGGCTCATTGCATGCAATAGACAAAAAGGACAGCAAATGTGTAGGCCAGATACACCAGATGTATTTTTCCAGAAGTACTCACCTGTGTATGTGGTAGATCTTGTGCGTGTATTGGCCTTTCTCTCCATCCTTTTCATATGGTTCATTTCGAAGCACTTCAATACCCTCTCCTCCTCCAGTGTTATTCTTGCTAGCCTCAGCAACAGAGAACAGCTGGCCGACCTGGTACTGTAAATGAGTGAAGATGTTACATAAGTATGCATGTGTAGCTAATGTAGCCAGGCCTCCCACCAGCTTAATCAGTTCACAGCATGAGAAATAAAGACACGGAAGTTGGTATTCGATGTGGTAGATCCTGAAATACACTGAACAAAAACAACAATTTCAAAGATTTTACTGAGTTAGAGTTCATATAAGGAGATCAGTTAACTGAAATACATTCATTAAGCCATAATCTATGGATTTCACATGACTGGGAATACAGATATGCATCAGTTGGTCACAGATGCCTTAACAAAAAGGTAGTGGTGTGGATCTGAAAACGAGTCAGTATCTGGTATGACCAGCATTTGCTTCATGCAGCGCAACATCACCTTACTTACCCTATTTTTTTATTGAAGTGTCATGTACACGTTTAAAGTGACGTTTAAATACAAAACAAAACTGACAATACAACTTTCATAAGTTACATACCAATAAAACAAAAAATAAATGTAAAAGACTAGCCTGCTGGCCTTACTGAGTTGATAGGAACATTAGTCCGAGCTATTTAGGAGGGATATCACACCTGGCACAAATGATTGTCTAGTTCTGTTTTTTTCTGCTGAGGGATGCCCTATACCTGCGCCCAGAGCGGAGTAGGAGTAGTTCAAAGTCCGGGTACAGGGGGTGGCTTGGGTCTAAAATGATTTTGTGAGCCTTGCAGAGAGCCCTGACCATAAAGATCTCATCCAGGTCTGTCTGTGTGACTCCAAGTACCTTACTTGCTGTGGTGATAATCCTTCTCAGCAGATTTCTCTGGCTGACAGTGGCATTGCCAAACCAACAAACAATACAAACATTTCAAATACTCTCAATGAAAGATTTGTAAAATAGAGATTTGTAAAGATTTGTAAAATCTCCTTCGCTTATAGGGCTCTATTTTTGGCTGCCATAGGCACATTAGTTTGCAATTTCATTGTGTAAAAACTGGCCTTCTGGCATTTTTCATCCCTAATGTAAATGCCCCACTGGCATTTACCTGTCTAACAAACAGCTCACTTGCACTGTCGTGTGAGGGGGCAATATTTGAGATGTGTCCTTAAAAACATGAGCAAAAGTGACAATTTCACGCAGCACTAATGGGAAGTTAAGACTCACAAAAAGCAGGTCTTAGCAGTAATGCAGTTGATGACGGCATGGATTTTGAGAGCAGAAGTGCAGCCTATCCAGCCGTGACGCACAGCGAGTGCCCATTGGAGATCAAATTCAAATCAAATGTATTGTTCTCATAAACATATTTAGCAAAGTTATTGCGGGTGCAGCGAAATGCTTGTGTCCCTAGCTCCAACAGTGCAGTAGTAGTGTTCCATTATTAAAGTGAATTTTATGCAGGTGAATCTCATATTTAGGAACTATTGGATCCCCCCCCATTTTATTTAATTAAGAACCAAGTATTGCCTCCCCTCCCCTTAATCAAGGCTGGTTTAGCAGCATCATATAGGTGTCGTTTTATCCCGTCCATTAGCCAACTAGCCTATAAATAAATGAGTTTTACTGAGCGTGCTTTGAAATATTTAGCTTGTTTGAGTAGGCTTTCCATCCCCATTTTCAAAGAGGGCCCCTCGTCCGATTACCAAAGACACGCACACTCCTCCGAACTATTCAAACCTCATAGGCAATGATACAATTGACAGGAGCTAGTTTGTACGTGCGAATGTAATGCATAAAGACATTTAGGCCAACATGTGCACACATGCCATGGAAGGAGATAAGCATGATATCATAAATTGCTTCTGACCCGATCCTAATTAGAAAGTGTTGTTGGTTTAAAATAATTATTACGAATATTCACCATCCATGGGTTTATTGTGATAAAGTAGGCTGCTACATGTCTCGATGCAATGCAATTTCATCTGCTATTTCTGGAGTGCAAATATTAAAGTCGGTAAGATGGGTCCATACTGTTTATAAACATTACATTTGCAAGTAGTACAACAGTGAGTGGACAAGTCCCCTTTATATTGGATCTTTATCCTGCTACTGTGAAAAAGGGAGAAATTACAGCATCTGTAAATGTATTTAGACATATCCTATTTAAAAACATGTAATTTAGTTTTCATTCGAATTATAGTCTTTATCAATAGCCTATTGAATTTAAATCATGCTTATTGACTACATTTGGCATGTCCATGTCCAGACTGTAATTAACAGTAGGCCTAGACCCGAAATCAGTGAAAATGCCATAGCCTATCTAACAATGTATGTCCATATTGAAGAAATGCAATTAGAACTACAGCTGAAGTCGGAAGTTTACATACACCTTAGACAAATATATTTAAACTCCTTTTTTCACAATTCCCGACATTTAATCCCAGTAAAAATGCCCTGTTTTAGGATCCCACTTTATTTTAAGAATGTGAAAATAATTATTTATTTCAGCTTTTTCTTCTTTCATCACATTCCCAGTGGGTTAGGTCAGAAATGTACATACACTCACTTAGTATTTGGTAGCATTGCCTTTAAATTGATTAACTTGGGTCAAACGTTTCATGTAGCCTTCCACAAGCTTCCCACAATAAATTGGGTGAATTGTCCCATTTCTCCTGACAATAGCTGGTATAACTGAGTCAGGTTTGTAGACCTCCTTGCTCGCACACACTTTTTCAGTTCTGCCACTCCAATACCTTAACTTTGTTGTCCTTAAGCCATTTGGGAAGTATGCTTGGGGTCATTGTCCATTTGGAAGACCGATTTGCGACCAAGCTTTAACTTCCTGACTGACATCTTGAGATTTATATTGACATTCAATATATCCACATAACTTTCCTGCCTCATGGTGCCATCTATTTTGTGAAGTGCACCAGTCCCTCCTGCAGCAAAGCACCCCCACAACATGACGCTGCCACCCCCATGCTTCACATTGGGATGATGTTCTTCTCCAGCATGCCAGTGGCCTTCAAAAGTGAGCATTTGCCCACTGAAGTCGATTATGACGAGCATGCAGATGAGATTCCCTGAAACGTTTTCTGACAGTTTGTGCATAAAATTCTTTGGTTGTGAAAACTCAGTTTCATCAGCTATCCAGGTGGCTGGTCTCAGACGACCCCGCAGGTGAAGAAGATGGATGTGGAGGTCCTGGGCTGGCATGGTTGGTCTGCGGTTGTGAGGCCGGTTGGACGTACTGACAAATTCTCTAAAACATTGGAGGCGGCTTATGGTAGAGAAATTAACTTTAAATTCTTTGGCAACAGCTCTGTTGGACATTCGTGCAGTCAGCATGCCAAATACTTGCTCCCTCAAAACATCTGTGGCCTTGTGTTGTGTGAAAAAACTGCATATTTCAGAGGCTTTTTATTGTCCCCAGCACAAGATGCACCTGTATAATTATCATGCTGTTTAATCACATTCTTGATATGCCACACCTGTCAGGTGGATGGATTATCTTGGCAAAGTTGAAATGCTCACTAACAGGGATCTAAACAAATGTGTGCACAAAATTTGCGATAACTTTTTGTACTAATGTTAAAATTTTGGGATCTTATTCCAGCTCATGAAACATGCACCCAACACGTCACATGTTGCGTTTATATTTTTGTTCAGTGTATGTGTTTGGCTAAACGAAATATTGAAACCATGCTCTTACCTCTTCAACTGAACAGGGCAACAACACTTGGCTATCAAGAGATGGAGGATAAAGAAAACGGACATACAAGTCAATACAATTGGATAAGTAGTTGTGTTAACATTAACAGAGTTTACTCAAATCCACAATATGTTGAGTGAAGTCGGCTATACGGACCATTGTATGGTATCATCAGCTCGTGCTATAGTAGATTACATTCCACACGTTAGCATCGCCGCTAGCTTGCTACGAACCAAGGACAGGTTCGAAATTGGCTATCCGTAGAGCCGCTATCCCGTTAGCTATCTAGAATCAGTGGCTAGATAACGTTAGCTATATTTCTACACTAAGTAACGTCAGCTAGCTATCTCCGATCATTCAACATTTCTGAAAACCTGTTATCGGCTCAAGGAGTGCCATATTGTAGTGATATCTAGCTATGCATGTCCCACAATTGCGAGTTACATTAGCTAGTCTAATAGACAGCCAGTATTATCGAACACAAACATTGACATAGCTTTACTAGCTGAAGCTGGGTGGCTACCGTAGTAGCTAGCCAACCGCTTACGTTACCTCGAACCAAATCACTGCTTCAAATTCCTCCTTGCATTAGCTATGTTATGCATTAAATAACACATTTTTATATATTGTGATAACGACTAAGAGTCATGATGGACGCTATGATATAAATATAATTCGCGTGCATAAAGTACTCACTATTCCTTTATGAGTACCATCCCGAACGTGTACTGAACTGCTTCTTCTTTAAATTTGTATTGGCGGATCACAACTCAGGCGCATATACCGCCCCCTACTATACTGGATGGCTTGTGTACATCGCCGCGGGCCGCACAGAGTGTCTCGCTTGTAGGCGTGCTGGCAGCATATAGCAGCTTTTCGATTGTGCATAAAGAATTCAGCATAGCAAGTTTGTATGAAGGTCTAGTTATTAAATGGGTAATTAGTGTAATCCATTTTCGATGTCATGAATTTATTCACAGATAAATAGTAAATAGTTTCTAATCATTCACATGGCTGGGTGAACCTATTCAAGTAAGTAAATACTTTTCAAAAATGTTAAAACAAACTATGTATTATTAGCTAACTAGCTACAGTGCATGCTAACTCAAATGAGCTAGCTAGTTGTGAAGTTGGCTAGCTATCTAGCCAACTTCACATACTGTATAGCTAGCTAAGTGAATGAAATATCACAATATACCTACAGTTGAAGTCGGAAGTTTACATACACCTTAGCCAAATACATTTTACATTTAAAACATTTAAAATCACAATTCCTGACATTTAATCCCAGTAAAAATTCCCAATCTTAGGTTAGTTAGGATCACCACTTCATTTTAATAATGTGATATGTCAGAATAATAGTAGCGAGAATGATTTATTTCAGCTTTTATTTATTTCATCACATTCCCAGTGGTTCATAAGTTTGCATGCACTCAATTAGTGTTTGGTAGCACTGCCTTTTAAATTGTTTAACTTCGGTCAAATGTTTCATGTAGCCTTCCACAAGCTTCCCACAATAAGTTGGGTGAATTTTATAATAATAATAATATATATGCCATTTAGCTGACGCTTTTATCCAAAGCGACTTACAGTCATGTGTGCATACATTCTACGTATGGGTGATCCCGGGAATCGAACCCACTACCCTGGCGTTACAAGCGCCATGCTCTACCAACTGAGCCACAGAAGGACCCATTCCTCCTCACAGAACTGGTGTAACTGAGTCAGGTTTGTAGGCCTTGTTGCTCGCACACACTTTTTCAGTTTTGTCCACAAATTTTCTATAAGATTGAGGTCAGGGCTTTGTGATGGCCAATCCAAAACTTGACTTCGTCCTTAAGCCATTTTGCCACAACTTTGGAAGCAATCTTTGGGATCATTGTCCATTTGGAAGACGCATTTTTGACCAAGCTTTATCTTCCTGACTGATGTCTTGAGATGTTGCGTCAATAAATCCACATAATTATCCTGCCTCATGATGCCATCTATTTTGTGAAGTGCACCAGTCCCTCCTGCAGCAAAGCACCCCCACAACATGATGCTGCCACCCCCGTGCTTCACTGTTGGGATGGTGTTCTTCGGCTTGCAAGCATCCCACTTACTCCTCCAAACATAACGATGGTCATTATGGCCAAACAGTTCTATTTTTGACCAGAGGAAAGTATGATCTTTGTCCCCATGTGCAGTTGCAAACTGTAGTCTGGCTTTTTTATGGCGGTTTTGGAGCAGTTGCTTTTTCCTTGCTGAGCGGCCTTTCAGGTTATGTTGATATAGGACTCATTTTACTGTGGATATAGATACCTTTGTACCTGTTTTGTCCAGCATCTTCACAAGGTCCTTTGCTGCTGTTCTGGGATTTATTTGCACTTTTTGCACCAAAGTACGTTCATCTCTAGGAGACAGAACGTGTCTCCTTCCTGAGTGGTATGACTGCTGCTTGTTCCCATGGTGTTTATACTTGCGTACTATTGTTTGTACAGATGAACATGGTACCTTCAAGTGTTTGGAGATTGCTCCCAAGGATGAACCAGACCTGTGGAGGTCTACAATTTTCTGAGGTCTTGGCTGATTTCTTTTGATTTTCCCATGATGTCAAGAAAAGAGGCACTGAGTTTGAAAGTAGGCCTTGAAATACATCCACAGGTACACCTGCAATTGACTCCGATGTTGTCAATTCGCAAATCAGAAGCTTCTAAAGCCATGACCTCATTTTCTGGAATTTTCCAAGCTGTTTAAAGGCACAGTGAACTTAGTGTATGTAAACTTCTGACCCACTGGAATTGTGACACAGTGAATTTTAAGTGAAATAATCTTTCTGTAAACAATTGTTGGAAAAATGACTTGTGTCATGCACAAAGTAGATGTCTTAACCGACTTGCCAAAACTATAGTTTGTTAACAAGAAATTTGTGGAGTGGTTGAAAAACTAGTTTTAATGACTCCAACCTAAGTGTATGTAAACTTCCGACTTCAGCTTTAACTTCATATTAGCTAGCTATCTTGATGTATTTATCACTGTAAAAAAACGAACTCCAAATGCAGTTGTAGGTAGCTAGCTAACAGCTATGGAGGAGGGTGAAACGAGAGCAGCCCCAACTGCCGGTAGGCAGGATGCTTTGCTAGATAGGGCAGGTACTTTCGTGTAGTTCCTGTCCCTAGAAGTGAGGATGGAGATAATAGCAACATAATATTCAGTGTGGTGAATTTGACTATTATCAAGTCTGTTTCTTGTGAGGTTTTCTGTCCTCAGATAAAGAGAGCTATGAAAGCCAGTCTGCATATGAAGAAGTCCCAATGAAGAGCAGTGGTTCTCAGTCCTGGGGACTCAAGAGGGGCACATTTTTGTTTTTTCCTTAGCACTGCACAGCTGAATCAAATGATCAACTCATCATCAAACTTCAAGTGTTATTTATGTATTCATTTGTGACACTATCCTTGATATGATCCTGTTGTTGTCACTTGTCACGTGTTATTGAACATGTGTGCCCATGCATCTTTTAATCCAGTGATGTAAATATCTAACTATTGTTTTTCATATTCCAACAGATGCCTTGTAACTGGAGATTTCTTCAAAACGATTGCCTACAGTTAATGTGTAGGGCACTGCAAGGTTGGGTGACCAGGGCCATCTGGGACTGCCTCCTGGAGGAATTCAGGTGTGTGAAGGCTACCTTTTTGTTCTACATAACTTCATGAGGATGGACACGAGGACCAGGAGGGGATCTGCAGCTCACTGCCGTGTGCCAGAGAAGCCTGCTGCGCTGCACAATGTTTCAAGGATGGGGTCCAACAACGCAGCAAGAGTCAAGCTGTGTGCTGGAGATATTCACCTCCTACTTCTTCGAAGAGGGTGCTGTTCCCTGGCAACACCATAGACTACACTATGCACAACCAAATAATCTTTTAAGAGCCATTCACATTGCAATAAGAGTATTCTTCCATTTACTTAGCTATTTCAACTGCAGTTATTAAATTCACAGTTTCTCTCCCTTTGATTTCTACTTTTCAGATGAGGGTGCTGTTTAGGTAAGGGTGTGATGTCTCTACAAAAACAACAGGCTCTTTTTAAGAGTCATGCATGTTGAAAAATGTAGACACCCTATAACCCACACCTACACACTTGTGTATCAATCTGATTGGTGGAGTGTGTTGTGCAGTAAGCAGGCTCAGGTGTGTTACTGTGACTCCTTCCACTTTCAAATAATAAGCAAGAGGACCAACCATGGAGAATAGTAAGAGATTTCTTTATTTCTATTTACACTACCGTTCAAATGTTTGGGGTCACTTAGACATTTCCTTGTTTTTGAAATAAATGTTTTTTTCTGTCCATTAAAATAACATCACATTGACTAGAAATACAGTGTAGACATTGTTAATGTTGTAAATGACTATTGTAGCTGGAAATGGCAGATTTTTTAAATGGAATATCTACATAGGCGTACAGAGGCTCATTATCGGCAACCATCATTCCTGTGTTCCAATGGCACGTTGTGTTAACTTGTTAATCCAAGTTTATAATTTTAAAAGGCTAATTTATCATTAGAATATTATTTTGCAATTATGTTAGCACTGCTGAAACCTGTTGTTCTGATTAAAGAAGCAACACATCTCACCTTCTTTAGACTAGTTGAGTATCTGGAGCATCAGCATTTGTGGGTTTGATTACATGCTCAAAATGGCCAGAAACAAAGACCTTTCTTCTGAAACTTGTCAGTCTATTCTTGTTCTGAGAAAGGAAGGCTATTCGATGTGAGAAATTGTTAAGAAACTGAAGATTTCGTACAACACTGTGTACAACTCCCTTCACCAAACAGAGCAAACTGTCTCTAACCAAATCAAATTTTATTGGTCACATACACATGGTTAGCAGATATTAAGGCCAGTGTAGCGAAATGCTTGTGCTTCTAGTTCTGACCATGCAGTAATATCTAACAATTTCGCAACAACTACCTTATACACACAAGTGTAAAGGAATTAATAAGAATATGTACAAATAAATATATGGATGAGTGATGGCCGAACGGCATAGGCAGGATGCAGTAGATGGTATAGAGTACAGTATATACATATGAGATGAGTAATGTAGGGTATGTAAACATTATATAAAGTGGCATTGTTTAAAGTGGCTAGAGATTTGAGTCATTATGTTGGCAGCAGCCACTCAATATTAGTGATGGCTTTTTAACAGTCTGATGGCCTTGAGATAGAAGTTGTTTTTCAGTCTCTCAGTCCCAGGTTTGATGCACGTGTGCTGACCTCGCCTTCTGGATGATATAGCAGGGTGAACAGGCAGTGGCTCGGGTGGTTGTTGTCCTTGATGATAATTTTGGTCTTCCTGTGACATCGGGTGGTGTAGGTGTCCTGGAGGGCAGGTAGTTTGACCCTGTTGATGTGTTGTGCAGACCTCACTACCCTCTGGAGAGCCTTACGTTTGTGGGCGGAGCAGTTGCTGTACCAGGCGGTGATACAGCCTGACAGGATGCTCTCGAATGTGCATCTGTAAAAGTTTGTGAGTGTTTTTGGTGACAAGACAAATTTCTTCAGCCTCCTGAGGTTGAAGAGGCGCTGTTGCACCACCTTCACCACGCTGTCTGTGTGGGGGGACCATTTCAGTTTGTCCGTGATGTGTACGCCAAGGAACTTAACTTTCCACCTTCTCCACTACTGTCCTGTCGATGTGGATAGGGGGGTGCTCCCTCTGCTGTTTCCTGAAGTCCACGATCATCTCCTTTGTTTTGTTGACGTTTAGTGTGAGGTTATTTTCCTGACACCACACTCCGAGGGCCCTCACCTCCTCCCTGTAGGCCATCTCGTCGTTGTTGGTAATCATGCCTAACACTAGTGTCGTCTGCAAACTTGATGATTGAGATGGAGGCGTGCATGGCCACTCAGTCATGAACAGGGATTACAGGAGAGGGCTGAGAACGCACCCTTGTGGGGCCACAGTGTTGAGGATCAGCGGGGTGGAGATGTTGTTTCCTACCCTCGCCACCTGGGGGCGGCCAGTCAGGAAGTCCAGGACCCAGTTGCACAGGGCGGGAACCAAGACCCAGGGTCTGGCGAGTTTGGAGGGTACTATGGTGTTAAATGCTGAGCTGTAGTCGATGAACAGCATTCTTACATAGGTATTCCTCTTGTCCAGATGGGTTAGGGCAGTGTGATTGCGTTGTTTGTGGACCTATTGGAGTGAGTCTAGGGTGTCAGGTAGGGTGGAGGTGATATGATCCTTGACTAGTCTCTCAAATCATGATGACGGAAGTGAGTGCTACATGGCGAAAGAGGAGTGGGAGGCTGGGCAAGAGGACAAGTACATTAGTGTCTAGTTTGAGAAAGACGCCTCACAAGTCCTCAACTGGCAGCTTCATTAAATAGTCCCCGCAAAACACCAGTCTCAACATCAACAGTGAAGAGGTGACTCTGGGATGCTGGCCTTCTTCAGATACAATGGGAAAGAAATTCTACTTTGAAGGTTGATAAACTCGTAACCCCACTTTTGAGAAAATGGCCTTTGAATGTTTCAGTAAACCTACTGTCGAACTATTCTTTGTCTGCACCCATTCAGCATCTTTCACACCCTCTTAAGCCTTAGCCCCACCCATCTCTTTAAGGATTCACGTGAGGCCATGTGGTAAACACACACTATATCAAATAAAAGTTTGTCACATGCACCAGGTACAGAATGTGTAAACGGTACAGTGAAGTAGTTACTTGCAATATCAAAAACAAAGTGTCCAGATAAAAATGTCATAATTATTAAATGACACGTACCTGACACACTTGTCTAAATTGATGGGTCATGTGAAGGAAATGCTATAACCACCCCCCAGTCACATCTAGTTAAGTGGATGGATCACTATTGTCTAGACAATAAAATAGATGGCCGTAATCACCCCCAGACACACCTGGCTAATTTGATGGGTCATGTAATAATCCACCTGAAGTGGAATCTTTTGTTTAGACATGTAGCTAGCTAAGTAGCTAAACAATAAACTGGCATAATCCCAACTCATACTACTACCAATGCAAAACATTGTCCCTTCCAAGCTGTTTAAAGGCACTGTGAACTTAGTGTATGTAAACTTCTGACCCACTGGAATTGTGATACAGTGAACTATATGTGAAATAATCTGTCTGTAAACAATTGTAGGAAAAATGACTTGTGTCATACACAAAGTAGATCTCCTAACCGACTTCCCAAAACTATAGTTTGTTAACAAGAAATTTGTGGAGTGGTTGAAAAACAAGTTTTGATGACTCCAACCTAAGTATATGTAAACTTCCGACTTCAACTGTACAAGAACACACACATACATGTAATAGTGCCAGACATGCACACAAACATATACAGTTGGCATTGCTGTTATGATTTTAGTTGTCCTTGATGTCCTTTGTTTTAAAATGATATATACTGCTCAAAAAAACAAAGGGAACACTAAAATAACACATCCTAGATCTGAATGAATGAAATATTCTTCTTAAATACTTTTTTCTTTACATTGTTGAATGTGCTGAAAAACAAAATCACTCAAATTATCACTGGAAATCAAATGTATCAACCCATGGAGGTCTGGATTTGGAGTCACACTCAAAATGAAAGTGGAAAACCACACTACAGGCTGATCCAACTTTGATGTAATGTCCTTAAAACAAGTCCAAATGAGGCTCAGTAGTGTGTGTGGCCTCCACGTGCCTGTATGACCTCCCTACAACGCCTGGGCATGCTCCTGATGAGGTGGCGGCTGGTCTCCTGAGGAGGGATCTCCTCCCAGACCTGGACTAAAGCATCCGCCAACTCCTGGACAGTCTGTTGGTGGATGGAGCGAGACATGATGTCCCAGATGTGCTCAATTGGATTCAGGTCTGGGGAACGGGCGGGCCAGTCCGTAGCATCAATGCCTTCCTCTTGCAGGAACTGCTGACACACTCCAGCCACATGAGGTCTTGCATTAGGAGGAACCCAGGGCCAACCGCACCAGCATATGGTCTCACATGAGGTCTGAGGATCTCATCTCGGAACCTAATGGCAGTCAGGCTACCTCTGGCGAGCACATGGAGGGCTGTGCGGCCCCCCAAAGAAATGCCACCCCACACCATGACTGACCCACCGCCAAACCGGTCATGCTGGAGGATGTTGCAGGCAGCAGAAAGTTCTCCACGGCGTCTCCAGACTGTCACGTCTGTCACATGTGCTCAGTGTGAACCTGCTTTCATCTGTGAAGAGCACAGGGCGCCAGTGGCGAATTTGCCAATCTTGGTGTTCTCTGGCAAGTGCCAAACGTCCTGCACGGTGTTGGGCTGTAAGCACAACCCCCACCTGTGGACGTCGGGCCCACATACCTCATACCACCCTCATGGAGTCTGTTTCTGACTGTTTGAGCAGATACATGCACATTTGTGGCCTGCTGGAGGTCATTTTGCAGGGCTCTGGCAGTGCTCCTCCTGCTCCTCCTTGCACAAAGGCAGACGTAGCGGTCCTGCTGCTGGGTTGTTGCCCTCCTACGGCCTCCTCCATGTCTTCTGATGTACTAGCCTGTCTCCTGGTAGCGCCTCCATGCTCTGGACACTACGTTGACAGACACATCAAACCTTCTTGCCACAGCTCTCATTGATGCGCCATCCTGGATGAGCTGCACTACCTGAGCCACTTGTGTGGGTTGTAGACTCCGTCTCATGCTACCACTAGAGTGAAAGCACCGCCAGCATTCAAAAGTGACCAAAACATCAGCCAGGAAGCATAGGAACTGAGAAGTGGTCTGTGGTCACCACCTGCAGAACCACTCCTTTATTGGGGGTGTCTTGCTAATTGCCTATAATTTCCACCTGTTGTCTATTCCATTTGCACAACAGCATGTGACATTTATTGTCAATCAGTGTTGCTTCCTAAGTGGACAGTTTGATTTCACAGAAGTGTGATTGACTTGGAGTTACATTGTGTTGTTTAAGTGTTCCCTTTATTTTTTTGAGCAGTGTATATAAAACAAAATGCATTGTTGTTTGCTGTTTTCTTCTGTCTTTTCCTTTTTTCTCTTTAGTTCATTCTCTTGGTTGTTGGTGCGTTGCGGGGGGTTCTTGGGGGTGGGGAATGGAATTAATTGTAAAAAAAAAATCTGGGGGTGACTGTTGTAGGGGTCTCGAATGGTTGAGGGACAGCAATTGAGGAACTGTGGGGGGGATCTTGGAGGGTTCAGGTTCATGTTTTTTGTCCTGGTGGTAGATCTGTCAACGTGCCCTTGAGCAGGGCATTGACCCTGGATGCTTCTATGTGTCGCTCTGAATGGTCAATGATGTAGTCATTGAGCAGCTTCACTGCAAGTATATTGTATGTTTCGAATATTCAATAAATAATGACAAATTATATGTTTTTTTCCCCTCATCAATCTACACACAATACCCCATAATGGCAGCAAAAACTGGTTTTTATACATTTTAGCAATTTTTTTACGAATAATATCACATGTACATACACTACCGGTCAAAAGTTTTAGAACGTCTACTCATTCAAGGGTTTCTTTATTTTTACTATTTTCTACATTGTAGAATAATAGTGAAGACATCAAAACTATGAAATAATTTTTATGGAATCATGTAGTGACCAAAAAGTGTTAAATAAATCAAAAAATATGTTATATTTGACATTCTTCAAATAGTCACCATTTGCCTTGATGACAGCTTTGCCCACTCTTGGCATTCTCTCAACCAGCTTCACCTGGAATGCTTTTTCAACATGTCTTGAAGAAGTTCCCACATATTATAAGCACTTGTTGGATGCTTTTCCTTCATTCTGCGGTCTGACTCATCCCAAGCCACAGACCTTTATGTCTTAAAGTAATGATGGACTGTTGTTTCTCTTTGCTTATTTGTGCTGTTCTAGCCATGATATGGACTTGGTCTTTTACCAAATAGGGCTATCTTTATTATAACCCGCTACCTTGTCACAACACAACTGATTTGCACAAATGCATTAAGAAGAAAATACATTCCACAAATAAACAAGACACCTATTTTCTGGTCTTGGTTGTATAATGAGGAGCAACCAGACGCTGCATTTGACATATTTATGAAATGGCTTATTACTATTACTATTACTATTACTATTATTACTATTATTATCAACACGCACCCTTTAAGAAAATGAGTGTAAAAACTGTGATGAGGAATTTAAAAATTCTATGGTTGAGAGGGATGAGGCAAAAGTTATGGCAAATAAGTCTGGCAGCCCAACTGCAAACGTACTGCAAATGAAGAAATCATGTGTCTAAGCTTTAAAAAAACTATACTATGAAACGAAGATAAATGATAGAAAAACACTTTGGAGCACCTTAAATGAAATAGCCAACTCTGCTTCATCGTTCATTGAATCAGATGGCTCATTTATCACAAAAGCCACTGATATTGCCAACTACTTTAATGGCTTTTTCATTGGCAAGATAAGCAAACTTAGGGATGACATGCCAGTAACAAACACTGACACTACACATCCAAGCATATCGGACCAAATTGTCAAAGACAAGAATTGTCCTTTTGAATTCCGTAAAGTCAGTGTGAAAGAGGTGAAAAAATGACAAGCCACCGGCATCTGACAATTTGGATGGAAAATTACTAAGGATAATAGCGGACGATATTGCCACTCCTATTTGCCACATCTTCAATTTAAGCTTACCAGAAAGTGTGTGCCCTCAGGCATGGGGGGAAACTAAAGTCATTCCGCTACCAAATAATAGTAAAGCCCCTCTTACTGGCTCAAATAGCCAACCAATCAGCCTGTTACCAACCCTTAGTACACTTCTGGAAAAATTGTGTTTAACCAGATACAATGCTATTTCACAGTAAACAAATTGACAAAAGACTATCAGCACACTTATAGGGAAGGACACTCAACAAGCACAGCACTTACACAAATGACTGATGATTGGCTGAAAGAAAATTATGACAAAATGATTGTGGGGGCTGTCTTGTTAGACTACAGTGCAGCTTCTATCTGCTGCTGAAAAAACATTTGTGTTATGCTTTACACAAGGCAGGTCCTACAGGTTCTAGTTTTGTCACACCTGGACTACTGTTCAGTCGTGTGGTCCGGTGCCACAAAGAGGAACTTGGGAAAATTGCAGTTGGCTCAGAACAGGGCAGCACGGCTGGCCCTTAAAAGTACACGGAGAGCTAACATTAATGGCATGCCTGTCAATCTCTCCTGGCTGAAAGTGGAAGAGGGATTGACTTCCACATGACTTGTTTTTGTAAGAGATGTTGACAAGCTGAAGGTACCGAGCTCTCTGTTTAAAATACTAGCGCACACCTTGGACACCTCACAAGACATGCCACCAGAGGTCTCACAGTCCCCAAGTCCAGAACAGACTATGGGAGGCGAACAGTACTACATAGAGCCATGACTACATGGAACTCTATTTCACAACGGGTAACTGATGCAGATTTCAAAAGCAGGTAAACCTTATGAAACAGCGGAGACTGTGAAGGAACACAAACATAGGCACCTACACATGATAACATACCAGCCCAGCCTCACATCCAATTCGCGCATATATGTACAAAATGTAGTTCAGCAGATTTTGTGCGTTTTTGTGCATTTTTGTGTGGTTCAATTCGTTCGAAAATACACAAATTTATGTGCTACTTAATTTGTGCGAAAAGACATGAATTTAACCAGTAGGCACACAAGCCTTTGCAACAACCATATACGTCAGGGGTGTCAAAGTCAAATGGACGGAGGGCCAAATAAAAATTTAGCTACAAGCCGAGGGCCGGACTGTTCGAATGTTCATTGAAAAATGTTTAAATGACGCATATAGTCTAGTGAACCTAATTGAACCTACTGAAAACCTAACAAATATATTCCAATATGATCAGATAAATAAAGCAATATTTTCTTATGGCTCTGTCAGTAATCTTTAATTTTCAACAGACACAAAAGACAAATTTCCTTTATATAAAAATCCCCATAACATGAACATTAAATGAAAGAAACCGGTATTCAAGGCACCATCAGTAGCCTATATTTTCTATTTTAGCAAAAGTGGGCTAAATTTACTTCAAAGAAAAAAACAATAATAGCAATTTTCTATCATCCACTCAACTGAAATATTTTTAAAATATAATTGGATTGAAATACAATAAAATAAAGTGCAAAAATCTATTAATCAAAAACAACACTTTGTTTAAGGAGAAGTAACATGCAGTGAAAACAAATATTAAACTTTAACTTTTAAACTTGAACTGAGTAAAAACTCTAAATATGTGATTGCACAGTAATGTTCACTTGTTTGAGGTTGAGGGTGATACTTGGTGGTGTCCCATCTTTTCCACAAGTTCATCAATGTTCGGGGTAAGGCTCTGAGCTGAGGAAATCCTCAGAATTGAGTGGAGGTGTTCAGCAGTAAGTCGACTTCTGTGTGATGTTTTGTTCAAGTTCATCAAAGAAAACAGTTGTTCACACAGGTATGTGCTGCCAAACATAGACAACGTTTGAGCAGCCTGGATGCGCAGCTGGGGCATTGTGTCGGGAGGAAACGGGCGAACTCCGCAGCACCCACTGCCGCATATTTTGCCCTCAGTGCATCATTGCATTGGAGGTCAATCAACTCCATTTGGAGGTTTGGTGGTGAGCTTTCCACGTCAACAGCAAATGGGTTACCGAGCAGTTCCAACCTGCTTTTTTGTGCTTCAAAGTCAGCAAATCGGCGTCGAAAGTCAGCGGCAAGCATACCTATTTTATCAGCCAACTGTGCGCTCGGGAACGCACTGGTAGAGAGCTTCTCTTTCATGGTCTGGCAGCTGGGAAAGTGGCTCAAATTTTCTTTCCGCATCTGCGTCTCCCACAGAGTCAGTTTGGTTTTAAATGCCTTCACTGTACTGTACATATCAGAGATGACACGATCCCGACCCTGCAGCTGCAAGTTCATTGCATTCAGATGACTCGTAATGTCACACAGAAAAGCCATTTCACACAGAAACATTTCGTCTCGGAGTTGTGTTGTGTCTTTCCCTTTGCTGTCCAAGAACAGACAAATCTCCTCACGAAGCTCGAAACATCTTTGAAGCACCTTTCCCTGGCTTAGCCATCGCACCTCTGTGTGATAAGGCAAATCACCATGCTCCGTTTCTAACTCCGTCAGAAATGCCTTGAACTGGCGGTGATTCAAACCTTTGGCTCTGATAAAGTTAACTGTGCGCGTGATGATGCTCATTACATGCTCCATTTTCAAGGCTTTACCGCACAACGCTTCCTGGTGTATGATACAATGATAAGCTGTCAGCTCACCTGTCGCGTTTTCCTCTTGCATCTTTTCCCGTATCTTCGCCACCAGTCCGCTCCTGTGTCCACACATCGCAGGTGCTCCGTCGGTTGTCAAACCCACGAGTTTTTCCCAAGGCAGCTCCATCTCATTTACACATCTTGACACCTCTTCATACAAATCATGCCCCGTAGTTGTGCCATGCATAGGACGTAAAGCCAAAAACTCCTCTGTCACGCTTAGGCTGGAGTCCACTCCGCGGATGAAAATTGACAACTGGGCAATGTCAGAAATGTCGGTGCTCTCATCCACAGCCAAGGAATATGCAATGAAATATTTTCCCTTTTCACAAGCTGCTCTTTTAGATTGATGGACAACTGGTCTACTCTCTCGGCAATGGTGTTTCTGCTCAGACTCACATTTAAAAAGAGTTGCCTTTTTCTGGGCAAACTTCGTCACAAACTTTAATCATGCAGTTTTTGATGAAATCCCCCTCCGTAAATGGCCGGGCTGATTTAGCGATCTCTTCTGCCAAAATAAAACTGGCCTTGACAGCAGCCTGGCCTTGTGATTTGGCTTTTTTTTGAACAGAGCCTGTCGAGATTTGAGGCCTCGTTTTAATTCCTCTGCCTTTTGTAGCCTTTGTTCCATGTCCATATTCTTGTTTTTGTCCGCGTGTTTCGTTTCATAATGTCGTCTCAGATTATACTCTTTCAGTACCGCCACACTTTCTCCACACAGAAGACACACAGGTTTTCCAGCTACCTCCGTGAACAAATACTCCGACTCCCACCTTGTTTGAAACCCCGGTTCTCAGTGTCCACCTTCCGTTTTGCCATTTTTGATGGGTATCTGAAAGTTAATTTTACTGTGATGCTGACAACTGCTGTGCCAATAAATATTGAAATGAAGCAGCCTACTGCTCGGTGCGTCACCGTTGCATTGTGGGAAATGTAGTATTGGTGCGTGTAAAAGATCTGCCGGCTTGCTGCGGTCTGCGGGCCGGTTCTAATAATAAATCAAGATCATCCCAGGGGCCGTAAAAACCTTCTCGCTGGCCGGATGTGGCCCGCGGGCCTTGACTCTGACATATGTGATATACGTGAACTATACCTTACCCTAACCTTAACCCTCACCTTAAACCATTCTACTAACTATACCTAACCCTAACTCCAACTGGACCTAACCCCCACCCTATGGACAGACGACTCTTTAACCCAACCAATGGGTCAATCTACAAGTGGGCAACCATGGGGCCCACAACTTTGGCCAGCCGCGCCGGGACCACGTGTCAGAGATGGAAGTGGATCAACTGACTCAAAACTAGAAACCAAACTCCTAGGTTGCATTATGCTTTCCTCATCCGTTGACAAGCGGACCTAGACATCATGACCACACCACTCGATATGGACACATGGCAACCAACCGAGGACCAAACCTGCATAAGGTGCGCAACTCAAGGGATTTTGCCTGATCCTACATCGAGTTTAAGAACAAAAATTAAATATAAACTATCCGTCTATATGGTTGTTGAAAAGGCTTGTGTGTAGCCTACTGGTAAAGTTGTGTCTTTTCTCACGAATTAAGCCACAAAAACGCACAAAAACGCACAAAATTTGCTGAAATGCATTTTGTACATATATGCACAAATTGATTGTGAGACTGTGTTGAACATACACACTATACACACACGCACACATGGATTTTGCGTTGTAGATACAGTATGTGGTAGTGGAGTATGGGCCTGAGGGCACACACTAAGTGTGTTGTCAATTCTGTAATGAATGTATTGTAATGTTTTTTAAATTGTATAATTGCCTACATTTTGCCGGACACCGGGAAGATTAGCTGCTGCCTTGGCAGTGTCCAAACTGTCACTGCCTTGGCAGTGTGCAAAGCTGTCATCAAGGCAAAGGGTGGCTACTTTGACTCATCTCAAAAAATAAAATATAATTTGATTTGTTTAACACTTTTTTGGTTACTACATGATTCCATGTGTGTTATTTCATAGTTTTGAGGTCTTCACTATTATTCTGCAATGTAGAAAATAGTAATAATAAAGGAAAAACCCTTAAATGAGTAGGTGCTCTAAAACTTGTGACCAGTAGTGTAAGTATTCAGACCCTTTTACTCAGTACTTTGTTGAAGCCCGCTTGGTAGCTATTACAGCCTCGAGTCTTCTTGGATATGACTCTACAAGCTTGGCACACTTGTATTTGTGGAGTTTCTCCCATTCTTCTCTGCAGATCCTCTAAAGTTCTGCGCAGCTATTTTCAAGTCTCTCCAGAGATGTTAGATCGGGTTCAAGTCCGGGATCTTGCTGGCCCACTCAAGGACATTCAGAGTCTTGTCCCGAAGCCACTCCTGTATTGTCTTGGCTGTGTGCTTACGGTTGTTGTCCTGTTGGAAGGTGAACCTTCGCCCCAGTCTGAGGTCTCTGGAGCAGCTTTTCATCAAGGATCTCTCTACTCCGTTCATCTATCTCTTGATCCTGACTAGTCTCCCAGTCCCTGCCGCTGAAAAACATCCCCACAGCATGATGATGCCACCACCATGCTTCACCGTAGGGATGGTTCCAGGTTTCCTCCAGATGTGACACTTGGCATTCAGGCCAAAGAGTTCAATATTGGTTTCATCAGACCAGAGAATCCTGTTTCTCATGGTCTGTGTCTGTTTAGGTGCATTTTGGCAAACTCCAAGCAGGCTGTCATGTGCCTTTTACTGAGGAGTGGCTTCCGTCTGGCCACTCTACCATAAAGGCCTGATTGGTAGAGTGCTGCAGAGATGGTTGTCCTTCTTCTGGAAAGTTATTCCATCTCCTCAGAGGAACTCTGGAGCTCTGTCAGAGTGACCATTGGGTTCTTGGTCACCTCCCTGACCAAGGCCCTTCTACCCCGACTCTTCCATTTAAGAAGGATGGAGGCCACTGTGTTCTTGGGGACCTTCAATACTGCAGAAATGTTTTGGTACCCAACCCCAGATCTGTGCCTCGACACAATCCTGTCCCGGAGCTCTACGGACAATTCCTTCAGCCTCATGGCTTGGTTTTTGCTCTGACATGCACCGTCAACTGTGGAATCTTAAATAGACAGGTGTGTGCCTTTCCAAATCATGTCCAATCAATTTAATTCACTACAGGTGGCCTCCAATGAAGTTGTAGAAACATCTCAAGGATGATCAATCATGATTCTAGCCGTGTTGGGGGTAGAGTCCGAGAGGCATCGGCTGAGTAGCTGAGTGATCACAGAGTAGGCCGGGAGGTGGGCCTGGCTCAGGACTAGCTTCGGGGCTGGGTCCCTCAGTGGCAGCTGTGATGATCAGGAGTAATGGTCCAGGGTTTACGGCAGGAATCCGGCGTTGTAGTGGAGAAAACAGTCCGATACTGGCAGGCTGGCAAGTATTATCCAGGCGAAAAAAATTCTGGTGTCTGTGCAGCAGGTAAAGGCCGCTGGCAGTGGCTAACAATGATTAAATAGATAGTAGCTAATTTGCTGGTTAGCTTCTGATGGAGATCTGGCTATAAGCTCAAAAAAAATAATAGCGGATCTGTGTTACATTGGGTGAGGCGGGTTACTGGAAGGTATATTGGAAAAGAGATTGAAAATAAATTGAAATATACAGTGGGGAGAACAAGTATTTGATACACTGCCGATTTTGCAGGTTTTCCTACTTACAGAGCATGTATAGATAGAGCCACAATCAAGTTCACCATACAACCCAGGAAAGACTTTAATCAACAGGCAATAGGGGAATAAAGAGGAATAAAAACAGGTGCTATGTCTGTCTCCAGTCTGTCTCGTCTACGCTCCAATGTTGCTCATTTGGGGAAGAAATGTAATGATGTATTTTGTGAATGTTGTGCGTTATTAACGTCTGTCTAGGTTACTGCCTAGATCCACCAGCCCGGACAACGGGTCCGGAACGACTACTGGCCATTATTATGGTAGGCTACAGCTTGCAGAAATCCTACCAGGGTAAACCACCAGAGGGGGACTACTACGATGATCCACAAACTAGGACATCCCGTGTTCATTTTTATGGTGGGTTGCAACTTGCAGAATCCTTCCCAGACTGAACCCACCAGAGGGGAGCTGTCATGACTGTCCTGGGAGGATCCAGATTAGTCAGATCAGCTTGGCAATGGATAACTGTAACCAGACCTTCTCTCATCCACAGAAGAGAGGAGGAGGGAGCTGCTACCGGGTTGACAGCTCGCACCCTGTTTTCAATTAAAAGAGAGAAGACCTAGGGTCTCCCTCTCCAGTATTAACCAAAGGAATGTCCTTTGTTAACAGCCGTTTCCCGCTGAAACTCTAAAATGTTCAAAAGTGAATACAGGAACAATATTTCTACCATAACAATGTGGGGAATGGTCAGTAGTGAGCTATAGAAAACAAATGTTATTAATGTCATTAAACATTTTATAAAGGAAATACTATAACTTGAAAAGTATATACACTACATAAGTCTACGAAGTCTCCGGTAGTATATGAATATACTACTAGTATATGTTAAGATAGGAATGTGATTTTAGGAGCCATAAGAGAATTTCTCTCCTATAAACTTTGCATATTAAGTAGCCACGCCCCAAGTGAGGTCAGAGAGCATGTCAGCCTGACGCAACCATCTCTGTCGACCAGAGTGCATAAAAGTATTGGTAAAGAAATTAACATTGAACCAGAAAGGTGTGAAGTGGTAGCTACAAGTTTGAAATGGTTGGAACTTTGAACCTCAACACGAGGTGAAGAAAATGAACTCATCTCCCAGATTAGGAAAGACGGGGAGCTGCAGCCCATGTCTAAAGTGGTTTGAATTCTAAATATCAACATGAGGAAGAGGCAAGAAACTCCCATCTCAGACAATCACTGGTACAGAGAGAAAGAGACACTTATCGTTGATACATTTTAGAAACTACTCTCATAGTAATCATATACTTTTGCACACGAACCGCCGCCAGTTTCTCTCCCTCTCCATGTCCTTGTGTAAAAAGCCACCATGTTGTGTTAGTTCGCTAGGGGCCATTTCCTAATGTATTAAGTGTGTATGTTTATTCTGTGTTATTATTTAGTTCGCTTGTAAATAAATACTTAAACCAATTTGTATGATACTGAATCATAAGTAAGGCTGGGGTTTTTTCAGATCCAAGGAGGTTATGACTGTTCAGAATGATGATAAAATAAGAGGTTATGATTGGTACGTTGACTGTTTTATGGATGTGATAGATAAAGACCTTTGGAGTTTAATTCGAAACTCTTTAAACAACCACTCTCGTAGTGTCCCAAATTCCTAATGAGTTCAATTGTTACATGATTAATTTAAATTGCATAACAATTAAACACAGTTAGTTGATTAGATAAATAACAGTCCTCAGATTAATGAAAGTAAAGTCACGGCACCGCCCTAACAATGGGAGTTGTTGTCCTAAAGGCAGGAAGGCTTATTCTGGACAGCCCCTTCTCACGTCGCTTCTTCCTCTCCGCCTGAATCCTTCCTGCAACCAAAGTCTTTCAAGCCATGTTTGCCTGTCGTGGAAATTCTTACACAGGGACAATCGAAGTCAAAACTTAAATGAATCATTGTTTAATGTCAGCACACTGGAGAGGTTCCAATCAACTCAATGCACCATAGTTCGCATGTCAATCAGGAGCAGTCCCAGCAGTTGTCTTGTACGGCTATACACAGACAAGTTATATTTGCATGATTTAGCATCATTTATTAATAATGACCGTTTTGTCTCGTTCATGTGACCGACCAATATGGTTTCATAACATGTGAGAGACCAACACCTCACAAGGCTTCTTTCTCTCTAAGCTGAGACCTTGAAACAGATATTTAGTTCGTTCTCAAAACACGGTCTGGGTCTCCTGCCAAATTGCAGCTACTGATAGGTGATTTGTACAGTCAGATACTTGCATGAACACAGAAATTGGTTATTAGAACAACACATGAATAGAACATAGAGATTAGTTATAAGAAAAGCACAATCATTAAAATTCCCCTTACACACCCTCGGGTCGTTGTCATCAGAACAACTTCGTCCTTTTTTAACAGACTAAGAGTGATTTATCTATTTCACAATCATTCCATACACTAGAAATAAACTATTTCCTCATTTACCACGGCAAATCAACTGTGGCAATTCACCCGACACTGTAGGAATAGAAACTAATGTTGGTGTAGCCTACTTATGTTATTTGTTTCCTATTTATGTTATCCAAAAGTGTCTGGTATGATTATTTCTTATCAAGATCGGGGGTAAAATATCCCTGGACTGTCCATATTTGAAATGTGTAACTAAATCAAGTCAAATCGGGGGCATTGAGTTATCTGTACCAGAAGGGCGTGGGCCGGAATCAAACCCAAGTGGGCCAGAATCAAACCCACGTCGACACGCTAGGTCTATATGTGCGCTGAAGGCAACGGCCTTAACAACTAAACCAGGGTTTCTCAAACTGGGGCCTGGGGCCTCCCCTGGGTGCACATTTTGGTTTCTGCCCTAGCACTACACAGCTGATTCAAATAACCAACTCATCGTCAAGCTTTGATTCTTTGAATCAGCTGTGCAGTGCTAGGGCAGAAACCAAAACGTGCACCCAAGGGAGGCCCCAAGCTGAGTTTGGGACACCCTGTACTCGACCACCCCAGGCCACGGTTGAACTCAATTTTGACAGTTCCTTCGTAACCTTAGGATGCACTCCACACTTGTATGCCATCGCCTAGAGGAGACCAATATCTATCTTGTGTTATTAAGCTATATAAAATAATGGTTGTTGATCTGTATGGCTACATTTCAGATAACGTTTTTTACATTTGAATGCTGCAGTAATAAGACTTAGGCCTTGCGTTTGAGCAAGCGAGAGCGAATGTTATTGACAGCAGATCCCAATGACTTGACTGCCACTGCATGGAGAGAAAGAGAACTGCTCATGTTCAAGGAATCACAAGGCTCATTTGAATTCCCAGGATGCAACAGGACATTTCTCTGTGACAAGAGTGAAGATTAAGATCTGACATCTGTAGTGTTGTTTTGACTCAAAAAATATTAACACCATGACCAGAGTAGTTTTAACACAGAATGGGGGTGGGACCATATAAATCCCAAAATAGTGTTACATTTGACTTCATAGAAGTTATTATTACTATTGTGACATTACTGTGCAGTAGCACCTCACACTGAATTCAAGATCCTCACTTGCCTACAGAGTAGCACAGGGAACTGTTCCTCCCTACCTCAACTAAATGGTCAAGTCCTACACTCCAGCACGAGCACTCCATTCTGCCACCTCTGGCCACTTGGAACCACCATCCCTGCGAGGGGCCAACTCCCACTCATACAAATTTCAGTTCTTCTCTGTGCTGGCACCTCAGTGGTGGAACTAATGCACTGACTGTAAAATCACTTTGGATTAGACAGTCTTCTAAATGACTCAAATGTAATGTAAATATTGAATGAGAGGATATTTGGACACTTTTATTAGCTACATATTCACATACAGTGCAGAACATGCTTCATCAGTGCTGTGATTTGTTCTTACAGACTATGCTTTTCAATTCCACATGATTGTGTATATACAGTACCAGTCAAAAGTTTGGGCACATCTACTCATTCCAGGGTTTTTCTTTATTTTACTAATTTCTACATTGTAGAATAGTGAATACATAAAAACTATGAAACAACACATATGGAATCATGTAGTAACCAAAAGTGTTAAACAAATCAAAATATATTTTAGATTCTTCAAAGTAGCCACGCCTTGATGACAGCTTTGCCCACTCTTGGCATTATCTCAACCAGCTTTATGAGGTTGTCACCTGGAATGTATTTGAATTAACAGGTGTGCCTTGTTAAAAGTTAATTTGTGGAATTTCTTTCCTTCTTAATAATGCATTGAGCCAATCAGTTGTGTTGTGAGAAGGTAGGGATGGTATACAGAAGATAGCCCTATTTAGTAAAAGACCAAGACCATATTATGGCAAGAACAGCTCAAATAAGCAAGGAGAAATGACAGTCCATTGTTACTTTAAGACATGATGGTCAGTCAAAACCTGGAACATTTCAAGAACTTCGAATGTTTCTTCAAGTGCAGTCGCAAAAACCATCAAGAGCTATGATGAAACTGTCTCTCACGAGGACCGCCACAGGAAGTTACCTCTGCTGCTGAGGATAAGTACATTATAGTTACCAGCCTCAGAAATTGCAGCCCAAATAAATGCTTCACAGAGTTCAAGTAACAGACACATCAACATCAACTGTTCAGTGACGATTGCGTGAATCAGGCCTTCATGGTCGAATTGCTGCAAAGAAACCACTACTGAAGGACACCATTAAGAATAAGAGACCTTCTTTGGCAAAGAAACAGGAGCAATGGACATTCGACTGGTGGAAATCTGCCCTTTGATCCGATGAGTTCAAATTTGTGATTTTTGGATCCAACTGCCGTATCTTTGTGAGATGCAGAGTCAGTGGACCGATAATAGTCACATTTGTGTTTCCCACCGTGAAGCATGGAGGAGGAGGTGTGATGGTGCTTTGCTGGTGACACTGTCAGTGATATATTTAGAATTCAAGGCACACTTAACCAGCATGGCTACCACAGCATTCTGCAGCAATACGCCATCCCATCTGGTTTGCACTTAGTGGGACAATCATTTGTTTTTCAATGGGACAATGACCCAACACACCTCCAGGCTGTGTACGGGCTATTTTACCACGAATGAGAGTGATGGAGTGCTGCATAAGATGACTTGGCCTCCCCAACACCCGAACCTGAACCCAATTGAGATGGTTTGGGATGAGTTGGACCACAGAGTGAAGGAAAAACAGCCAACAAGTGCTCAGCATATGTGGGAACTCGTTCAAGGCTCTTGGATAAACATTCCAGGTGAAGATGGCAGAAAGAATGCCAGAGTGTGCAAAGCTATCAAGGCAAAGGGTGGCTACTTTTAAAAATCGAAAAAATATATTATGATTTGTTTAACACTTTTTAGTTACTACCCGATTCCATATGTGTTATTTAAAAGTTTGTCTTCACTATTAATCTACAATGTAGAAAATAGTAAAAATTAAGAAAAACCCTTGAGTGTCCAAAAACTTGACTGATACTGCACATATATAAACTCAGCAAAAAAAATGGCCCTTTTTCAGGACCCTGTCTTTCAAAGATAATTTGAAAAATCCAAATAACTTCACAGATCTTCATTGCAAAGGGTTTAAACACTGTTTCCCATGCTTGTTCAATGAACCATAAACAATTAATGAACATGCTACTGTGGAACGGTCGTTAAGACACTAACAGCTTACAGACGGTAGGCAATTAAGGTCACAGTTATGAAAACTTAGGACACTAAAGTGGCCTTTCTACTGACTCTGAAAAACACCAAAAGAAAGATGTCCCTGCTCATCTGCATGAACGTGCCTTGGGCATGCTGCAAGGAGGCATGAGGACTGCAGATGTGGCCAGGGCAATAAATTGCAATGTCCGTACTGTGAGGTGACTAAGTCAGCGCTACAGGGAGACAGGGCGGACAGCTGGTCGTCCTGGCAGTGACAGACCACGTGTAACAACACCTGCACAGGATCGGTACATCCGATCATCACACCTGCGGGACAGGAAGGCAACAACAACTGCCCGAGTTACACCAGGAAAGCACAATCTCTCCATCAGTGCTCAGACTGTCCGCAATAGGCTGAGAGAGGCTGGACTGAGGGCTTGTAGGCCTGTTGTAAGGTAGGTGCTCACCAGACATCACCGGCAACATCGTTGCCTATGGGCACAAACCGACCGTTGCTGGACGAGACAGGACTGGCAAAAAGTGCTCTTCACTGACGAGTCGTAGTTTTGTCTCACTAGGGGTGATGGTTGGATTCGTGTTTATCGTCGAAGGAATGAGCGTTACACCGAGGCCTGTACTCTGAGGCAGGATCGATTTGGAGGTGGAGGGTCTGTCATGGTCTGGGGCGGTGTGTCACAGCATCATCGGACTGAGTTTGTCATTGCAGGCAATCTCAACGCTGTGCGTTACAGGGAAGACATCCTCCTCCCTCATGTGGTACCCTTCCTGCAGGTTCATCCTGACATGACCCTCCAACATGACAATGCCACCAGCCATACTGCTCGTTCTGTGTGTGATTTCCTGCAAGACAGGAATGTCAGTGTTCTGCCATGGCCAGCGAAGAGCCCGGATCTCAATCCCATTGAGCACGTCTGGGACCTGTTGGATCGGAGGGTGAGGGCTAGGGCCGTTTCCCCCAGAAATGTCCGGGAACTTGCAGGTGCCTTGGTGGAAGAGTGGGATAACATCTCACAGCAAGAACGGGCAAATCTGCTGCAGTCCACGAGGAGGAGATGCACTGCAGTACTTAATGCAGCTGGTGGCTACACCAGATACTGACTGTTACTTTGGATTTTGACCCCCCATTATTCAATTATTCCATTTCTGTTAGTCACATGTCTGTGGAACTTGTTCAGTTTTTGTCTCAGTTGTTGAATCTTGTTATGTTCATAGAAATAGATACACATGTTAAGTTTGCTGGAAATAAACGCAGTTGACAATGAGAGGACGGTTATTTTTTTGCTGAGTTTATATATATATATATATATACATATAAGCATGCTCACAAAATATCTATTGAGTCAAACAAAATTAAATATCTAGATCACAGTATATGCCAAAAGGGGTCACCTTAAATTAACATCAGGCACATTTGAGAAAAGGATAGATAGAAAACAGGCACAACAAAATAACAAAACTGAATAGATAAAACAGTGGTTAATTTGCTTTTTCCCTCACAGTTTCTGCAGTTACTTATGAAAACCATGTCTACACATGTTGAGCAAAAACTGTGATGATACAGTTCTACAAAATAATAAATATTTACTTGTTTTATTGGAGGATTCATTTGCATCATGAGGTCACCTATCAAAAGGCTGTGATCAACCCACAATGTCATTTGTATGTTTTGCTATTAAGATAGTGCAGTCCAAATGTGTGTGTGAGTGCACGTGTGCAGTTTAAAGCAGCAAAGACCCGTTCTGATCTTAAATGACTGTACGTTCATTCTGTTTCTACCCACTGGTCAAAACTGGTTTAATCATTGTTGTTTATATGTCATTCCACCCCCCAAAATTGTATGGCATGATGTTGAATCAACATGGATTTTAAAGAAGTCATCAACATAAGGAAATTGTAGTCTTTTTTTTTGACCCAACGTTTTACCGAAATCCAATGACATGGGGATTTATTTATTTATTTTCACAGTGAATTCAGCTTAGTTGACGACTCAACCAAATCCAGGCTTTATTACATCCGGCCGTGATTGGGAGTCGCCTGAGTTTGGCCGGGGTAGGCTATAAATAAGAATTTGTTCTTAACTGACTTTCCTAGTTAAATAAAGGTGTAAAAAACAAAACATTAAAACAAAAATCTAAACTAGACATTGAACTGACGTCTGTGGGTAAGCTCCCTTTGGCTATTTGGACTGTTTCAGTGGATTCACTGGTAACACACAGTGATACTCGGACTGGATGAACATTGAGGTTGAAGAGCACAGCCCTCGAGACGAGGTTTGGGCACCTTTCCCTCATATCAAATAAGGGTGGAGCACAACTAGAACATGTGCACAGTGGAAGTTGTAGTTCATTGGTCAGGGCAGAAAATGTAGTCCAGGGCCTGTCTTTCTGCTGCAGCCACATTTGGATGCCAGAGGTCCACACTGAAAATCACCCGTGGCCCGTCCTCTGCCACCCCTTAACGAAAAAACAAAAACAAGAAAACATTATAAAATAAGTCCGAGATTCAATCCAAGATGTGTTATAGAGCAGCACACTATATACAGCCAACAATGCATCTTTTAAAGACATTTTCTCCGACGTTCACAGAGATTGCATTCATGTTAAGAATGTTGTCTCAAAAATAAATGACCCTTAATTAAAAGTCTGTTATAGTGTGCTGCTCCGTAACTCAGTTCAGATTGAATGCCTGTCTTTATACAGATAATGCACTTGTGATTATGGAGTTAGCTTCCAAAATTGAACAGAGTTGATGGGACTGTAACCAATGCTCACACACAGTTAGAATTCTCAGAACTGTTGTCTGCGAAACTACTGCTTACTACAGTACCATCTAGTGCTCTAAAAAGGCTAAGTTGTTTTATGGTTAGTTTTTTTCACATTTCAGAATGAGAAAGTGTTGGCTACATAGAAATAATGACACTCAAATTAAACATTATTAAACTAAATAATGGGGGTGTACAAAACATTAAGAACACCTGCTCTTTCCATGACAGACTGACCAGGTGAATCCAGGTGAAATATATGATCCCTTATTGATGTCACCTCAAAGAAGGATTTTTAAGCCTTGACATGGCTTGTGTCATTCAGAGGGCGAATGGGCAAGATACAAGATTTAAGAGCCTTTAAACGAGGTATGGCAGTAGGTGCACTGGTTTGAGTGTGTCAAGAACTGCAATGCTGCTGGGTTTTTAAAACACTCAACAGTTTCCCGTGTGTATCAAGAATGGTCCACCACCCAAAAGACATCCAGCCAACTTGACACAAGCATTAGTCAACATGGGCCAGTAACCCTGTGGAACGCTTTCGACACCTTGTAGAGTCCATGCCCTGATGAATTGAGGCTGATCTGAGGGCAAAATGGGGTGAAACTCAATATCAGGAAGGTGATTGGGTCAACTTTGGGGTTATGCTAGGGGCTGCACTCAATGATTGATGTTATTATAATAATTGATTATGCTCATGTTGTATTAATCGAAGGGGAAGGGCTATAAGAACCCTCCCTCACTACATCAATAGGGTCCTGGACTACAGATAAGCAAGATATAATATATATATATATATATATATATATATATATATATATATATATCTCAGACCGTTTCTTATAAGAGGCAGAGACTAGAAACAATCTGAGAGATGTGTGCGTTATTGCAGTCAAAACAGGGTGTCTGTGAGAAAGCGCCTCAAGGCTAAAAGAGATTCCTAGACACAGAACCCTGCAAGGGAGTGAAAGAAATAAGAGACAAGTCAGACATACCACTATAAAGCAACTTGGAGAGTGGAAAAATACTGGAACTATTGTTCTCTCCTGCAAGTTTGTAAATCTGTCTATGCATGGGTTTGGTCTCATGAGTAGAAGGTGTTGACGTAGGCAGTTACATCACTAGGGGTTGACTGCAAGCATATTAAAAGCAACTTGGACTTTTCCTATTTTTCAGAACTCAGGAGAGACATCAGTTGTATGTTTGATCTTTGATCTTTGACTTCTGTCTACAGCTGTATTTTGATTAAAATTGTTATGATTTAGAAGTGCACATTTTGAGTATTCCCTATTTGTTAAGTAAATAACGGAGCCCAGAAAAGTGGAACCAACAAAGGTGTTCCTAATGTTTTGTACAGAGTGTACTGTATGTCACCCTAATCGAGGTGAAGATTACATCATACATTTCGTGCATCTAATGGTAATGTCCGCAATAGAAGCCACTTGTGGATTTGGCAGCTCTAATGCAGTTACACCTCTAACACAGCCTAAATGAAAGCAATGCGCTTGAGTTTATATCTTAAAAAATAAATAACGTACACCAATGGTCAAAGGTTTTACAACACCTACTCATTCAAGGGTTTTTCTTTATTTGTACTATTTTCTACATTGTAGAATAATAGTGAAGACATCAAAACTATGAAATAACACATATGGAATCACGTAGAAACCAAAAAAAAGTGTTAAATAAATCAAAATGTATTTTATATTTTAGATTCTTCAAATAGCCACCCTTTGCCTTGATGACAGCTTTTCACACTCTTGGCATTCTCTCAACCAGATTCATGAGGTAGTCACCTGGAATGCATTTACAAGTGTGCCTTCTCAAAAGTCAATTTGTGAAATGTCTTTCCTTCTTAATGCGTTTGAACAGTTGTGTTGTGACAAGGTAGGGGGTATACAGAAGATAGCCTTATTTGGTAAAATACCAAGTACATTTTATGGCAAGAACAGCTCAAATAAGCAAGGAGAAATAACAGTCCATTGTTTCTTTAAGTCATGAAGTTCAGTCAAGATGGAACATTTCAAGGACTTTGAAAGTTTCTTCAAGTGCAGTCGCAAAAACTATCAAGCGCTATGATGAAACTGGCTCTCATGAGGACTGCCATAGGAATGGAAGACCCAGAGTTACCTCTGCTGCAGAGGACAAGTTCATTAGAGTAACCAGCCTCAGAAATTGCAGCCCAAATAAATGCTTCATAGAGTTCAAGTAACATCAAGGAGACTGTGTTCAGAGGAGACTGTGTGAATCAGGCCTTCATGGTCAAATTGCTGCAAGGAACCACTACTGAAGGACACCATTAAGAAGAAGAGACTTGCTTGTGCCAAGAAACACGAGCAATGGACATTAGACTGGTGGACATTTGTCCCTTGCTCTGGAGTCAAATTTGAGATTTTTGGTTCCGACCGCCATGTCTTCGTGAGACGAGGTGTGGGTGAACGGATGATTTCTGCATGGGTATTTCCGTTAAGCATGGAGGAGGAGGTGTTATGGTGTGGGGGTGCTTTGCTGGTGACAGTCTGGGAAATATTTAGAATTCAAGGCACACTTAACGAGCATGGCTACCACAGCATTCTGCAGCGATACGCCATCCCATCTGGTTTGTGCTTAGTGGGACTATCATTTGTTTTTCAACAGGACAATGACCCAACACACCTCCAGGCTGTGTAAGGGCTATTTTACCAAGAAGTTGAGTGATGGAGTGCTGCATAAGATGACCTGGCCTACACAATCCACCGACGGCAACCCATTTGAGATGGTTTGGGATGAGTCGGACAGCAGAATGAAGGAAAAGCAGCCAACGAGTGCTCAGCATATGTGTGAGCTCCTTCAAGACTGTTGGAAAAGCATTCCAGGTGAAGCTGGTTGAGATAATGCCAAGATTGTGCAAAGCTGTCAGCAAGGGTGGCTACTTTGAAGAATCTAAAATCTAAAATATATTTTGATTTGTTGAACACTTTTTGTTATTATATGTTATTTCATCGTTTTGATGTCTTCACTATTATTCTTCAATGTTATAAAATAATAAAATAAATAAAAACCCTTGAATGAGCAGGTGTTCTAAAACTTTTGACCAGTTGTGTATGCCTAGCCATTTCTGAGAACCATAACCTCGAAAGCCATTGACCAATTTATGAAGGTTGATATTGCTAGTAATATAAATTGGAACTAGCAAAAAAGTTATATTTTTTCATATCAAAAAAGCTTATTAACTAGGATCTAGTGTGAGAAGTCAAACAGAGCTACTGTAGAACGTAGAGTTAGTACTATAACTTCTGTTCCCAGGAGGAAGGAAAACGAGGTACAACATACCATGAGGAGTCACACTCTCGTGACTTCGGTTGAAGGATCTGAAGTCAAACTTGACAAGGCCAACGAAATCCACGTGAAATTCAATGTGACCTTTGAGCCACGGCCATCTTGTTTATGCACTCTAGACATGCTTTAGTAGTATCCAACTTGCTAACTATCATCAGGTCTTATTAGCCTGGTACTCAGGGCTCTATTGTCCCTTTAACCACTCTGACATCAATACAGGTGCAATCAAAAGTCACATCAAACACTTTATCATAACAGTAGGCCTAGTGTACTTTTTAAAACTCACCTCACTGTGATGAATTTGAATAAAGAATTTCAACAGCATGGTTGTTGTTTCAAAGCCTAACACAAGAAACAGACAGCGCTTTCTAAGGTGATGATTAATTCAAAACACCCATACCATATTTGAGCTTATGCATATGATTGAGCCCAAGCCTGAAAGAAAAACCTGAATTAAAATGGTGCCATCATACAATACACAGTCACCGCATATTAGGCATGGCAGAAAAACATCAAACAAAACTGATTTAAGATATCTTTGGTACATAATTGTTCTAGCATTTGAGTGTGGACTGTAATTATTATGCATAGTGGTTGGACTGGATACCTTATGCTAGGTTCCAAAATGTATATCCATGAGTTAGAGAGAGGCAATGTTGTTGGTTCATTGATTATGCAGGGCGGATTACAGTTAGTTACAATTAGTGTTTGTATTTAATTTAGAATAGCCTAATAATAGGGATTTTTTTCTCATAATTAATTGGGTGACACGTTACCTTTAGCAATACAGAATATCTCATTTACATATCTTCCTCTCTGTCCATTATTCCTTGCTCGAGCCGCAGATGGGCTGTCAACAGTTTAGTGATATGTTTCTTTTTTTTCTTTTATTAATTAAAAATTATAATTTTTTACCCCTTTTTCTCCCCAATTTCGAGGTATCCAATTGTTTAGTAGCTATTACCTTGTCTCATCGCTACAACTCCCATACGGGCTCGGGAGAGACGAAGGTCGAAAGCCATGCGTCCTCTGAAACACAACCCAACCAAGCTGCACTGCTTCTTAACACAGCGCGCATCCAACCCGGAAGCCAGCCACACCAGTGCATCGGAGGAAACACTGTGCACCTGGCAACCTGGTTAGCGCGCACTGCGCCTGGCCCGCCACAGGAGTCGCTAGTGCGCGATGAGACAAGGATATCCCAAGGATAAAACCTCCCTAACCCGGACAACGCTAGGCCAATTGTGCACCACCCCACGGACCTCGCGGTCGCGGGCGGCTGCGACAGAGCCTGCGCGCGAACCCAGAGTCTCTGGTGGCACAGCTAGCGCTGCGATGCAGTGCCCTAGACCACTGGGCCACCCGGGAAGCCGAAATATGTTTTAATATTCCTGAACAGATTTCACTTGGTTTCCAAAATTAAGCACTGGGTAGCTGCAGAAACAAGGTTGATGAGCCCATGGCATTCAGAGTTTGGGCGTAATATCACCTGTCGGGCAACGAGAGCATGCTCCTCAATCAGTGGTTGATGCATGGAGTGAAATAAGTGTTCTTATATTTACTTCTCAAAGCACGTGCTCCGCTATAAAACGAAGTAGCCTACAAAACGGATTGGCGGGAAAGCCTGTGGCCTCCATTCGCTACTCTAGTGCATACAGATTACTTATTTTCCCCTGCCTCTATTCCAGCCCATGGGCCATTCTAAATCGAAACAAATTTTACATATTAGTAAAGACAAGATTAAATTGAGAATAGTCTTTTTTCGCTACTTTCTCAAATCATCAATAGCCTATAGTCACACTATGCAGCCCATATACCCTGTATGTTTTGATTTCAAAGACATTCTATGTTTTGTATCGTTCACAACAAAAGTTGCCAAATAACTCAGGACATACATAACATACAGGACCTGTTTCAAATGATTGATTTTATGCTCAACAACTTTACTCGCTCCATAATGGGAAAATATCTATTTTATTCAGTTCAATTATATTCTTCTTCTTCCAAAAAAGAAACATCCCTTTTTCAGGACCCTGTCTTTCAAAGATAATTCGTAAATATTCAACTAACTTAACAGATCTTAATTGTAAAGGGTTTAAACACTGCTTCCCATGCTTGTTCAATGAACCATAAACAATTAATGAACATGTACCTGTGGAATGGTCGTTAAGACACTAACAGCTTACAGACGGTAGGCAATTAAGGTCACAGCTATGAAAAATTAGGACACTAAAGAGGCCTTTCTACTGACTCTGAAAAACACCAAAAGAAAGATGCCCAGGGTCAATGCTCATCTGCATGAACGTGCCTTAGGCATGCTGCAAGGAGGCATGAGGACTGCAGATGTGGCCAGGGCAATAAATTGCAATGTCCGTCATGTGAGGTGCCTAAGTCAGTACAGAGAGACAGGGCGGACAGCTGATCCTTAAAGAGATGGTTGGAGCTAAAGCTTAAGAGGGTGTGAAAGATGCTGAATGAGTGTAGACAAAGAAGAGCTCTCCAGTAGGTACCAAACATTCAAGGGTCATTTTCTCAAAAGTTACAAGTTTATTAACTTTCAAAGCAGAATTAGTTTCCCATTGTTCCTCAACTGTAGTGTATGATTTATACTTTTCTAGCTCTGTCTCTACTTTTATCCAATGTAAAAAAAAAAAAAAACATTTAAAATATTGCTACATAAGACCGAGTGGAGTCGGTCGTTCACATATGACCACTCTGTGGAAAGATGAGACGCTCACGAACACGATGATTCGTTTTGGTCTACGGCCCTCATAAGACCAGGGGACTCTTCTGAAGTCGATAACACCGACGTGCCAACTTCTGTATGTGGAGCACAAACTGTTTTGGATACGAACTAATATGACCCTACTGTGGAAAGGGGAAACTCTCACAAACACGATGGTGCTCTCCATTGTCTGAATTGTCTGAAGGTAACCCAATATGGAGGTAGTTTTGTGCCAACAAAAATAAAGGGGTTCAATACATGTCAAAAAATCTAAAACATTTCCTGAGTTTTCTTATATTTCCTAGATATAGGACAGACACTTCAAAACTTTATTCCTTATAATGATTTTTTTTTACTGGTCTTTTTTGCCATGTATGAATCCAATCAAATAAATCCCCTTGGATTGATGAGGAATTGAAAAATGTTATGGTTGAGAGCGATATGGCAAAAGGTATGGCAATTAAGTCTGGCAGCCCAAATGATTTGGCAAACGTACTGCATATTAAGAAATCCTGTGACTAGACAAAATAAAAATAAAAAGAACCTACACTATGAAACAAAGATAAATTATATAAAGAATGATAGTAAAAAGCTTTGGGGCACCTGAAATTATATTTTTTGGGGAAAAAAAGGCTCCTTCATTCATTGAATCAGGTGGCTCATTCATCACAAAGCCCACTGATATTGAAAACTACTTTAATTACTTTTTTCAATGGCAAGATAAGCACACTTAGGGATGACATGACAGCAACAAATGCTGACACTACACATCCAAGCATATGTGACCAAATTATGAAAGACAAGAATTGTACTTTTGAATTCGGTAAAGTCAGTGTGGAAGAGGTGAAAAAAATGTTGTTGTCTATCAACAATGACAAGCCACCAGGGTCTGACAATCTGGATGGAAAATTACTGAGGATAATAGCAGATTAGCAGCCACTCCTATTTGCCTCATATTCAATTTAAGCTTACTAGAGAGCGTGTGCCCTCAGGCCTGGGGGGAAGCTAAAGTCATTCCGCTACCCAAGAATAGTAAAGCCCCCTTTACTGGCTCAAATAGCTGACCAATCAGCCTGTTACCAACCCTTAGTAAACTTCTGGAAAAAAATGGTGTTTGACCAGATACAATGCTATTTGACAGTAAACAGAATTTCAGCATGCTTATGTAGGGAAGGACACTCAACAAGCACAGCACAAATGACTGATGATTGGCTGCGAGAAATTGATGATAAAGTGATTGTGGGGGCTATCTTGTTAGACTTCAGTGCAGCTCTTGACATTATCGATCATAGTCTGCTGCTGGAAAAATGGCTTTACACCCCCTGCTATGGATAAAGAGTTACTTGTCTAACAGAACACAGAGGGTGTTCTTTAAAATGGAAGCCTCTCAAATATAATCCAGTTCGAATCAGGAATTCCCCAGGGTAGCTGTTTAGGCCCCTTTCTTTTTTCAAATTTTACTAACGACATACCACTGACTTTGAGTAAAGCCTGAGTGTCTATGTATGCAGATGACTCAACACTAAACACGTCAACTACTACAGCGACTGAAATGACTGCAACACTCAACAAAGAGCTGTTTCAGAGTGGGTGGCAGGGAATAAGTTAGCCCTAAATATTTCTCAAACTTAAAGCATTGTATTTGGAAAAAAACACTGACTAAACCCTAAACCTCATCTAAATATTGCAATAAATATTGTGGAAATTGAGCAAGTTGAGATGACTAAACTGCTTGGAGTAAACCTAGATTGTAAACTGTCATGGTCAAATCATATTGATAGAGCAGTAGATAAGATGGGGAGAAGTCTGTCAACAATAAAGAGACACTCTACCTTTTTAACAACACTACCAACAAGGCAGGTCCAACCAAAATGGGGAAAACAGGCTACCTGAGTATGATTCTCAATCAGAGACAATGATCGACAGCTGCTTCTGATTGAGAATTAATACCAGGCCGAACACAGAAATACAACAAAGAAAAAAGAACATAGACTACCCACCCCAACTCACGCCCTGACCAAACTAACACAAAGACAAAATAAAGGAACTAAGGTCAGAATGTGACACGCAATATACATACACATGGATTTAGTACTGTAGATACAGTTGAAGTCGGAAGTTTACATACACCTAAGCCAAATACATTTAAACTCAGTTTTTCACAATTCCTGAAATTTAATCCTAGTAACAATTCCATGTTTTAGGTCAGTTAGTATCACCACTTATTTTAAGAATGTGAGATGTCAGAATAATAGTAGAGAGAATTATTTATTTCAGCTTTGATTTATTTCATCACATTCCCAGTGAGTCAGAAGGTTACATACACTCAGTTTGTATTTGGTAGCATTGCCTTTACATTGTTTAACTTGGGTCCAACTTTTATGGTATCCTTCCACAAGCTTCCCACAATAAATGTGGTGAATTTTGGCCCATTCCTCCTGACAGAGCTGGTGTAACTGAGTCAGGTTTGTAGGCCTCCTTGCTCGCACACACTTTTTCAGTTCTGCACACACATTTCCTATAATACTGAGGTCAGGGCTTTGTGATGGCCACTCCAATACCTTGACTTTGTTGTCCTTTAAGCCATTTTTCCACAACTTTGGAAGTATGCTTGGGGTCATTGTCCATATGGAAGACCCATTTGCGACCAAGCTTTAACTTCCTGACTGATGTCTTGAGATGTTGCTTCAATATATCCACAGAATTTTCTTTCCTCATGATGCCATCTATTCTGTGAAGTGCACCAGTCCCTCCTGCAGCAAAGCACACCCACAAAATGATGCTGTCACCCCCGTGCTTCAAGGTTGGGATGATATTCTTCGGCTTGCAAGCCTCCCCCTTATTCCTCCAAACATAATGATGGTCATTATGGCCAAACAATTATATTTTTGTTTCATCAGACCAGAGGACATTTCTCCAAAAAGTATGATCTTTGTGCAGTTGCAAACCGTAGTCTGTCTTTTTTATGGCCGTTTTCGAGCAGTGGCTTCTTCCTTGCTGAGCGGCCTTTCAGGTTATGTAGGACATGTTTTACTGTGGATATAGGGTTAGAGTACTTTCGTACCTGTTTCCTCCAGCATCTTCACAAGGTCCTTTGCTGTTGTTCTAGGATTGATTTGCACTTTTTCGAACATAATTACGTTAATCTGTAGGAGACGGAAGGCGTCTCCTTCCTGAGCGGTATGATGGCTGCATGGTCCCATGGTGTTTAAACTTGCGTACTATTGTTTGTACAGATGCACGTGCTACCTTCAGGCATTTGGACATTTCTCCCAAGGATGAACTAGACGTGTGGAGGCCTACAATTTTTTTTCTTCTAAAGCCATGACATAATTTTCTGGAATTTTCCAAGCTGTTTAAAGGCACAGTCAACATAGTGTATATAAACTTCTGACCCACTGTAATTGTGATACAGTGGATTATAAACGAAACAATCTGTCTGTAAAAATGTTGGGAAAAATTACTTGTGTCTTGCACAAAGGAGATGTCCTAAATGACAAGAAATTTGTGGAGTTGTTGAAATGTATTGACTCCAACCTATGTGTATGTAATCTTCCGACTTCAACTGTACGCCTATCGACAGTTGTGGTAGTGACATCGTGAACATTCTATTGAAGTGGTTACTTGCATAGTTGTTCAGACATGTAGCAAACTAGCTAAACAATAAACCATAATCGCAACTCATAATATTACTACCCTGCATGAAACTGCAGGTAGCTAATCAACCAGGTTCAATGTTAGCCAGCTAACATTAGGCTATAACTAGCAATGCAAATAATAATATTACTACACAGATCATACGCATAATGTTAGCTAGCTAGCTAACAGTACACTTTAACTTGAAAAGAAAACTACTTTCTGACAATTTAGTATCGTGTAATATCTGAAAATGTAGCTTGCTAGACTATCTTACCTTTATACATGGATCGACGCTTCTCCCTCTCTGTCACGGATGCAATGGTTGCCCTTAGGCAGAATTTTCTCCACCTATTTAGCTATCATACCACTGATTTTCAAAACTCGGTCCTCCAGTAAGTGGAGAGCTACTACGTGATATCTTTCAAAAAAGCGGCTTCAGAAAGGATTACCTACACAGCTCATGTTATAGACAGAAACATGCTACATGGCAGACCAATCCCAACTCATCTCTCGGCATGTCCAGCCCACTCATTATCTCAGCCAATCATGGCTAGCGGTAAGGTTGCCGATGTCTTTTTCCGTTGCTGAACCAACTAGGCTCGTAATATAACAATTGTATTCGTATTTACAGATGGCATACAGGTTTGTTATTAAGGCACATGAAAGTTCACATGTTCTAGAAATGCATTTTGATTTAAAAAATAAAGTTTACATTTAAATGGCACTTCTGTGAAGTAGAGAAGGGCAACATATGCCTAGTTTCTGAAACTAGTCACATATTAGTTTGGACGCTACAGACGTTTTTGTGAGAACTGAGTTTTGGATTGTCTCATGGTCTGAGAAACACCGCTGTAGCTCTGCCACCCTCCACCAATTTGCCGGAAATTATGCATTATTGTCAACATTAGAATTTGAGGCTTCTAGTCTAAACTAGGCTAGCTAGCCTCTTTGACTGCAGCACAGTCCGTTGAAATTTAAAATAACCAAGCGACTTAACGCTAGCTATGTATACTAAACAAGAGATTACTATACCCAAGCAATTCCACCGTGAGGAAGCCTGAATAGCTAGCCCTAATCTGTGAGTTAGCTAACCTGGCTAAAACGCTATGCAGCGCTTGTTAGCTAGATTGGTTTCAAAAGTTTACTTTGGACTGTAACCGGCAACAGAGCATAATCCATCTCCACGTCCCTCAGCTCAAACTCAGCTGAGGTACGGGCACCGAGGAGAGGAGTCACCATCAGACACACCAAGTCCTCTAAAGAATGCTACACAATTGTCAAGAGAACCTGCGCCGCAGACTAGTAGGGGAACAGTGCCCATCGTCTGCGAATCTTGCACACAAGCTGATTCAAGTGAGGGCAGCGTGAGCATGCACCGAGCCTGAAATATACAACAAACCTGAGTATCTTTTAACTCATTGGGGCTTGGTCGCAAACCTGGCTTCTTAGACTTATTGCTATAGCCAGGTCAAGCTATCTGACGAATAATTCATTGTTCATCGTTAGGAAACTTATGAGAACCATACAATCTTTCGCACCTAGCGTCGATAGGGTGAGCACGCTCAACCACTAACGGACAGTTCAGTTGGCGCAATGTAAGACAAATTTTTGCAAATTGTTTGTTTAAGTAGCATGAATCCTTCCTGTTCACACTGAGGTTAAGAGCGGAATAATTGAAGGAATGAATGCAATCCTCAAGCTTATCACCTATGGAAGGCGGGGTTTCCAGCGAGGCGCGGATTTCATTGGCTTTGCCAGGCGGGATTTTAGATCCTTCGACTACAGTCGTGAGAGTGCGACTCCCCATAGTATGTTGTACCTATATTGACTGACTGAAAGGGAACTGGAATCTGAGCACAGCTTGAGTTTGTTTTGAGAGTGACTGCCTTGTTGTGGGAGGTGGAGTTGACTGACCATTATGGGAGACAGTGTGCAGGAAGGAGTCATCCACCAGGAGGCAGTGTCCCTCTGACCAGCACTGAGGCTCTCCTCCCACTACCAGCTCACACTGAGGTGGGGTCTGCACTCCTAAAAAGTGGTGGTGTCAAAAGGATAGATTCATGGCAATTATATAATTATACTGATTTGCATTGTATACATCAGACCTGACTTACATACTAACACTTTGTTGACAAACAGTGAAGTAAAAAAAAACATGTTTGGGGGGTTATGCTGGAGTTAGATAGTTGTGCAAAGCTCATGAGGCATTTATCAAACGATATATCATTAATTTCAATGATCGTTAATATTAGACTGCACATTTAATGGACAAAATCATGCACAGAGAGCATGTAAGCAAAACTTTGTCAAGAACCATACTGAGACCCAATGATATGTGGGCTGGAACATGTCTGTCTCACTCACCGAGGTGGCAGCGTAGGCGAGTATTGGTGGGGCCATACACTCCCCCTAGTGTGGCCCCAGGCCCTAGCAGCCAGAACCCGGCGGCCCCCAGGGAGTTGCTACTTATGAAGGTGCGCAAGGAGAGAAGAGTGCGGTAGGTGCAGGGACAGGAGCGGCAGTTCCCTGCTACACACACGCCTGCGCTGTACAAGGGGAACACGGCTTGGCCCTGAGAGAGACACATAGACCTGTTACACATAGACCTGCCTTGTCACACAAACTACTGTGTTAAATAAATGTTACACACACCACTGCACCATACAAACACAGCTATTTCAAACCCATGTACCCACACGTGTTTGTATGGTATGTGTTTCAAACTGCTGCACTGCGTTAGCACTTGTTTTTTTATGTATGACAATTTTATAGTTCTGACAATGTTGCCTCAATGCTTTTCCACTATACAAATAAGGAGAACGTAGCCATGTGGCTTTTGTAGGCTGGTATTTAATTTAATACTTACATTTGTGTGTCATTATTTGTATCATCGATAGAGCCTAGGGGAGAATGGGCTAAGTTGAGCCAAAGGGGTATGTTTCTGAAAGATTTGACCAAATATTTAAGAAGAGGTCATCATTTCATTGAGACTATGAAGGAAGAAACCACATGGAAAAAGTGGTAAGGAAGTTAGATCCAAAAAACATATTTTCTTTAAGTCAAATTAACGTACTGTGTTAGAGGTTTCATTATACTTGTCTTTAAGCCAAAGTAGTTAATTTTAAGAATGTTCTATACATCAGTTGGGGTCTCTATAAGTTTCAATATGAGGTCCTAAACCTAGCATGAAAGTGCATCATTCTAGCTCAGTGGGTTAATATAGTCAAAATGTTTGTCTTCGGGCAAGTTGTGGCAATCGGAGGAGTTGAGATGGGACTTCGAATACCAGAGGGACAGGCTAATGGCTACTGGCAAGCAGATTGTCCTTTCCGGTCCTATCCCAACATACGATCGTGGAGTTGATCGCTTCTTCCGGATATTTGCACTGGACTCATGGATGAAATCCAACTCTGACCTGAAAAAGTGGTGGATTTTATCGACAACTTTGATTTATTTTGTGAGCAACCTCCGTTGTCAAAAACGGAAGGCCTGAATAGGAGCTAGAATGCTGAGTTCGAATATTGCAAATATACTAAACAAGTGATAGGATTTCAGTCCTGGCCCTCAACAGCTAACCCTCATTTATTCTTGTATCAAGCCAGACGTACAGTATTTTTAAACAAGGGGTTACCTACGGAACATAGCATGTTTGTGCTAGAGACTGACCATCTGATCTGAAATCCTGCAGCTGTAGGCTTGGCCTGATTCATGTAAATACCAGAAGTTTGATTTCGAAAATGGATTTTATAGTAATTCTGGCTTCTCAAACCAACGCAAACAGATAGGCTGAAAGATATTTGTACTGAGCTAAACTTAACTCCGCTGATAACTAAACCAACCTACCCCAACTTTAAACACCCTGATGAATCTACTCTTTTAGATATTACTCTGACAAATGTCCCTCATAAATATATAGCCAATGGAATATTTGCTAATGAGCTGTGAACATTGTCCAATTGCCTGAATAAAAGATGATAAACTACCTAAATCATTATCACAGATATATTTTTATTTGTTTTAATGAGTAACATTTGTCTTACCTGGGGTTGTGTGACTGGGGGGGGGGTTATCCATCTCTGTTTTACCTCTCTGTTCAACTCTGTTGCAGATAAGCATGCTCCATTTAAAATACTAAGGGTAAAAGACAGATCTAATCCATGATTCACCCATGAATTGTCTGAAAAAGTACAGGAAATGAACTTAACCTGGGCTAAGGCTAGGTTGACTGATTCTGCATCTGATTGGCTGTCATTTGAGATATAGACGTCTAACTCTGATTAGAAAGGCAAAATTGACATCTTACATTTTCTGAGCGTGGTGGAAATCCAGCTAACTTCTGGAAAGTAGTCAAGTCCTTGAAGCTAAATTTCACCCCCTTATTGCCCCAGCAGGTTATGACAATTCCTGGTCCTCTAATAAGATCAAATGAACATTTTTGATGCTTTAAATAGCTATTTTGCCTCAGCTGGCAACCTATTTGAAAGAATAGTTTCTGAAAATTCCTTTAATTCCACCTTTATTAAAATAATATATATATATTTTTTTAACTACTTGCAGAGATTGATCCACTCCTAGGCACACATTCTTTATTTTCAACCGTTTGTTGTCTCAAGTGCCTTGCTAAAAATCCATGTAAAAAAATCTCTGCCTCACTTATTGCAGAAACATGAACCTATATTTTTTACTTGACAATTGTTTCTGGTATTATCCCTAAGATCTGGAAAGCGGCACATGTCCTCCCTATACACAAAGGCAGAGACCATTTGACTTAGCTAGGAAATTGGATGGTAGTTATCTATCTTGCATTGTCAAAGTATTAGAATCCCTGGCCAACTCTCAGCTAAGACATTTTAACTTATCATTATATTCTTAATGTGCACCAATCTGGTTTTAGACCTGGACATGGCATCATTTCAGCTGCTATGCTTGTCTTAGATGATGCTTAGATCATAAAAAATATTGTGCTTCCTTACTTATACACCTGTCCCCCACTACCTACTAATTCAAAGGTTTCTTGCAAGTGGTTTAAGAATTACTTGAGAGACAGAACTTAATGTGTATTTTCTGATGGGAGAGAGCAGCGCAAAACGGTGCTAAAATAGTTGTATATAGTTATTGCTCACCATATGTCTTTGGCAGAGGGAAAAGTGAGAGTCATGAGATAATGAGTGTTGATCAGTCAGCTATGATGGAAAAATATAGCGCAAACTAGCGCAAAAATAATATTGCGATATTGTCAAAACAATTCGATATATCTTCAAAAATAATATCCCGACATGTAACTGTATAGATCACCCCCCCCATCACTACTAACTAGCCCCATAGATGTCCAATCAACTTTGTCAAGGTCGCACACCAGTTCAGCCGGCCCAAGTGAATTGAGTAAAAAAATTGGGTAGCTAGTCAGTTCAGCCCCCCTTTAAATCAACTTCCGGTGGATTGTGGCATAGCAAGAGTTAGAAGTGCAAACTTGTGGCACCAAAGCTTAGTGGAAGCTTGACTGCATTGGTGCAGACTGCCTCCATTTGAAGTAAATGACAGGCTCAGAGGCTATGGAGACGTTAAAAATATATTCCTTCTCCCTCTTCCCCCTTTGGAAGGACTCACTGATGTGACATGACTGGATCTGTGAAAGCTATGTAAGAGAACCCTTGCTTTCACCTAATTGTCCAATCAGGTTAGATCAGTGACTGAACAGGTACATGCTCATTGGGAGTTGTAGGTTTGTGTACCTTAGATCCCAGGCCGGTCCAGCCAATCTTTGGATCAATGCCTCTCTGGTAGACCGCCTGAAACTCTGCGAGGATTATGGGATAGTTGGTCTCCAAGACCTCAATGTCATGTCGATGGGCGTCACGTGGGAAAAAAGGAATGCTGGGGACATCTGGGAGGAAGAAGAGATGAGGCTTTTGGATGGAGGAGCGATCATTTAATGTGGCCTGAGAAAGACAAATCACAGAGAAAGATTCATACATTCTAGAGAAAGAACTAAACATTAGACATTGGTTAATACACATGTATTGTAATTGTTTTACACCGAGGATGAAAACAAACAAAAACATGCAAGGGATGTTTTGTAAATATTTTCATGTTTGCTTTCTGTTCTTTAAATGCCAACCACCAGGACACCAAACACACACAGGGAGGCTGGGCACAACATATAGCAGCACCCCCGAAGCAGGTTAGGGATTGCCTGTCTTATCTGAAATAAATCAAACGAATCATATTCTAATGCTATCCAAGGCCTTTATACACACAAATGGTTACTCTTTCAATAGCATATAACATGTATTAATTACAGTGTGAGAATGTTGCATTCAGAATGACTGCTCATTAGCTCGAAGGGGGATCCCTCGAGGCCCAGCGGTTCTAGTGTTACAACAGATCAATATCTTCGGTTTTGTACTGTTGATTTTGTCATACACACATGCAGGACTTAGAAAAGTATAGCTGTGTTCTTTCTCAAATGGCACGGATAATTCTGGGCGTTCACTATAAAAGTCACTGACCGCACACCAATACATGGATTTGAGAGTAAAACAATCACTGAAATAACAGCAAACACTTGTAGGGATCATGATTTGTTGAAGTTAAATAACAGAAAAAGTGGTTTGTTTCATTTTCATAATGGCAGCCTCCCGAAACCAACATCCGACATTCCAAAATATAGATAGCAGCCTTACAATTCCTCATCTCACCAACCATATACAGTGGGGAGAACAAGTATTTGATACACTGCCGATTTTGCAGGTTTTCCTACTTACGAAGCATGTAGAGGTCTGTAATTTCTATCATAGGTACACTTCAACTGTGAGAGACGGAATCTAAAACAAAAATCCAGAAAATCACATTGTATGATTTTTAAGTAATTCATTTTCATTTTATTGCATGACATAAGTATTTGATACATCAGAAAAGCAGAACTTAATATTTGGCAAACATTTCTAAAAACATGTTTTTGCTTTATTATTATGGGGTGTTGTGTGGAGATTGAGTGGGCAATCATTTTAGAATAAGGATGTAATGTAAGAAAATGTGGAAAAAGTCAAGGGGTCTGAAAACTTAATTTTTTTTCTTAAACAGGACATGCAACCTGACTCTTTCCCCCACCCAACTCTCCTTCTATTGATTTCAACTTGATAAACGCAAGTGTCGCGTTTTGGTTTTGGTGACCCCCAAACCAAACTGTTCTTTGGATGGTGGACCATTCTTGATAAACAGTAAACTGTTGAGCATAAAAAACCCAGCACCTTTGAAGTACTTGACACAAATCGTTGCGTCTGGCACCTACTACCATACCCCGTTCAAACATTTTGATTTTGGTAATTTAGCAGACGCTCTTATCCAGAGCGACTTACAGGAGCAAAAAGTGCCTTGCTCAAGGGCACAGACATTTTTCACCTAGTCGGCTCAGGGATTCAAACCAGCGACCTATTGGTTACTGGCCCAACGTTCTTAACTGCAAGGCTACCTTTAATATTTGGTCTTGTCCATTCACCCTCTGAATGGCACAAACACAATCCACGTCTCAAGGCTTGAACATTTCTTTAACTTGTCTCCTCCCCTCGCCTGCCTTTCTCTAAAACAGAATATTCAGTCAACCTTTTAATCTGTTCTTGATTATGGTGATATTATTTATCAAAGTGCAGCTTTTACTACTCTTAAACCTTTGGATGCCATCTATACCATAGTGCCCTTCATTTTGTAACAGGTGACAGTTTTGATACTCATCACTGCGTCCTGTATCAAAAAGGTTGGCTGAACTTGGCTAAAGACCCATAGATCTCTACATTACTCCCTTTTTGTTTACAAGGCCCTACTTCATAAACTTCTGTCTTATCTAACTTTACTGTTGAAGTATAGACGCCCGAGTTGCCACACTGTTCACAGGATTGGTTAACTCAAGGTTCCTAGGGTCTCCATCGAGCTAGGTAAATCAGCTTTTACTTTTAATGCACCGTATTGCTGAAACAAAACTCAAAAAATAAATTTCTTCTTGATGTTCTGGTGCATTCAGGCAATTTAAAGTATTGACTGGGGACTTATTTGTGGAGGAATGTAACTATTTTTTGGGGTGATTTGTGATGTTTTATTTGTGATTCCGATGACCATGCTGTTGTATTATACAGGGTGTATTTGAAAAGGAGGTAAATAAAAGGTAATAAGAGGTAAAAAGAGGGAAATAAAAGGAAATAAAAGGCAATAAAAGGTAATAAAATGCAATAAAAGGTAATAAAGGGTAAAGAGGTAAATAAAAGGTCATAAAAATCAAATCTATATTGATTGAAGTGGATTTAACAAATTACATCAATAAGGGATCATAGCTTTCACCTGGTCAGTCGACTGTATGTCATGGAATGAGCAGGTGTTCCTGATGTTTTGTATACTCAGTATATTAAAAAATGTTTCTGCATATTTGTTATTGATTTGAAATTGGGCTATTTATCAAAATGTCTGGTCAAAAGGAAGCATCAACAGCATCATTATTGTGCGTGCGAAGCAACACTACTATTAATGACACATACACAATTACTTATTATTATTACCACCTACAGCTTTTATATGAAAGATCCCATTTCAACTAAATAATGTGCAGAAAGGTCTAACTTAAGTTTCTTACATTTTTATTTGATACTTAATTTTGACTATTTTCTACATTGTAAAATAATAGTGAAGACATCAAAACTACGAAATAACACATTTGGAATCATGTAACCAAAGAAAGTGTTAGATTCTTCAAAGTAGCCACCATGCCTTGATGACAGCTTTGCACACTCTTGGCATTCTCTCCACCAGCTTCATCTGAAATGCTTTTCCAACAGTCTTGAAGGAGTTCCCCCAAGCTGAGCCATTGTTGGCTGCTTTTCCTTCACTCTGCGGTCCAACTCATCCCAAACCATTTCAATTGGGTTGAGGTCGGGTGATTTGTGGAGGACAGGCCATCTGACGCAGCACTCCATCACTCTCCTTCTTGGTCAAATAGCCCTTACACAGCCTAGAGGTGTTGGGTCATTGTACTTCTGAAAAACAAATTATATTGTGGAGTAAAGTACATTGCGTTGACGCAAGGGATAGTTAGAACGCTGATTATGCGTTGGTACACAGGCGGTAAAGTGTTTCTCTCGTCGCTGAATGACTGGGCAATATAAACCCGATAATTGTTCATGTCTTCAAGATTGAATTTGAATTTACTGAATGGCGAGGATGAAGAAGAGGGTGATTGAATTTAGAACAATAGCGTACAAATTTCTCTTCCTTTGTCCAGTGTGCAGAACAGCTCACACCAAGGAAAATACAACTTTTTTGTTGTTTCTACATTGTCAGAAGAAGCTACCTGGACTGTAACCTATTTCTGACTATAAACTCATGTTTTATTGTAAGAGAAACGGAAATGGCTTCAGGACAACGAAAGAAAGTTGATATGAAAACCAATAGAACACGAGAGAAATGGCATAGTGGTGGGCCAATAGGAAATACATTTGCCAAAATTACACTGTGTTGGTCCCATGTTTTATGAGCTGAAATAAAAGATCCCAGAAATGTTCCATACACACAAAACATTATTTCAAAAATGTTACGCACAAATTTGTTGACATCCCTGTTAGTGAGCATTTCTCCTTTGCCAAGATAATCCATCCATTTGACAGGTGTAGCATATTAAGAAGCTGATTAAACAGCAGGATAATTACACAGGTCCATCTTGTGCTGAGGACAATAAAAGGCCACTGAAATGTGCCGTTTTGTCACAATACAATGCCACAGATGTCTTACGTTTTGAGGGAGTATGCAATTGGCATGCTGACTGCAGGAATGTCACCCAGAGCTGTCGGCAGAGAATGTAAATGTTAATTTCTTTACAATAAGCCGCCTCCGTCATTTGAGAGAATTTGGCATTACGTCCAACCGGCCTCACGTGTAACCACATCAGCCCAAGACGTCCAAATTCATCTTCTTCACTTGTGGGATTGTCTGAGACCAGCCACTCGGACAGCTGATGAAACTGGGTTAGCACATCCAAAGAATTTCTGCACAAACTGTCTCAGGGAAGCTCATCTGCATGCTCGTCGTCCTCACCAGGGTCTTGACCTGACTGCAGTTCAGAGTCGTAACCACCTTCAGTGGGCAAATGCTCACCTTTTATGGCCATTGGCACACTGGAGAAATGTGCTCTTCACGGAAGAATCCAAGTTTCAACTGTACCCGGACAGAGTGCCCCATGGTGGCAGTGGGGTTATGGTTTGGGCAGGCATATGCGACGGACAACGAACACAATTACATTTGTTATGAATTATGAATGGCAATTTGAATGCACAAAGATACCGTGACGAGATCCTGAGGCCCAATGTTGTGCCATTTATCTGCCGCCATCACATTTCAGCATGATAATGCACACAGGATCTGTACAAAATGTCCCAGTTCTTCCATGGCATGCGTATTCAGCATGTTTGGGATGTTCTGGATCAACGTGTACGATAGCGTGTTCCAGTTCCCGCCAATATCCAGCAACTTCGCACAGCATTAAAGAGGAGTGGGACAACATTCCACTGACCACAATCAACAGCCTGATCAACTCTATACAAAGGAGATGTGTTGCACTGCATGAGGCAGATGGTGGTCACACCAGATACAGACTGGTTTCCTGTAAGGTACTTCAGTAAAATTACTTTGTCGTATCTGTACTTTACTATTTAACAACTATTACTTCACTGCATTCCTGAAGAAAATAACATACTTTTTACTCCATTTCCCTGACACCCAAAAGTACTCGTTACATTTGGAATACGTAGCATGACAGGAAAATGGTCCAATTCACATACTTATCAAGAGAACTTCCCTGGTCATCTCTACTGCCTCTGATCTGGCAGACTAACTAAACAAATGCTTTGTTTGTAAATGACGTCAGTGTTGGGCTATACTCGGCCTTGTCTCAGGATGGTAAGTTGGTGGTTGAAGATATCCCTCTAGTGGTGTGGGTGCTGTGCTTTGGCAAAGTGGGTGGGGTTATATCCTTCCTGTTTGGCCCTGTCCGGGGGTGTCCTCGGATGGGGCCACAGTGTCTCCTGACCCCTCCTGCCTCAGCCTCCAGTATTTATGCTGCAGTAGTTTATGTCGGGAGGCTAGTGTCAGTTTGTTATATCTGGAGTACTTCTCCCGTCCTATTCGGTGTCCTGTGTGAATCTAAGTGTGCGTTCTCGAATTCTCTCCTCTCTTTCTTTCTCTCGCTCTGAGGACCTGAGCCCTAGGACCATGCCCCAGGACTACCTGACATGATGACTCCTTGCTGTCCCCAGTCCACCTGGCCGTGCTGCTGCTCCAGTTTCAACTGTTCTGCCTTATTATTATTCGACCATGCTGGTCATTTATGAACATTTGAACATCTTGGCCATGTTCTGTTATAATCTCCACCCGGCACAGCCAGAAGAGGACTGGCCACCCCACATAGCCTGGTTCCTCTCTAGGTTTCTTCCTAGGTGTTGGCCTTTCTAGGGAGTTTTTCCTAGCCACCATGCTTCTACACCTGCATTGCTTGCTGTTTGGGGTTTTAGGCTGGGTTTCTGTACAGCACTTTGAGATATCAGCTGATGTACGAAGGACTATATAAATACATTTAATTTGATTTGGAGTGTGCCCTTGGCTGTACGTAAATAAAATAAAAACATTGTGCCATCTGGCTTGCTTAATTATTTATATACTTTATTTTGATATTTAAATATATTTTAAACCAAATACTTTAATAAGTCTTGTTCAAGTAGTATTTTCTATTAAAAAGGTATCTTTACTTTTACTCAAGTATTATAAATTGAGTAATTTTTCACCACTGGGTATTTGTGACCAACAGATATATCTGCATTCCCAGTCATGTGAAATCCTTAGATAAAAACCTAATATGTAGATGAAAGGCCTAATGAATTGATTTAAATTGACTGATTTCTTTATAGGAAATAACTCAGTAAAATCTTTCAAATTGTTGCATTTATATTTTTGCTCAGTATATATTAAAATGATTAGTTCTTAACAGTAAGCTTTTTGAAAAATCTTTCCAACAATCTCCCCCTTGATAATCATAAATCCTCAGTGTGAAATAGCAATGGAATGTATAGGCTTATTGCTGCTTTGGCCTATAAGCTATGCATTCCAAACGATCATTTCATTAGCCGTCAGTGGCTCACGGTGTATCAACGTGTCCATATGGCAGAGGCTGGTAATCTCGCATTAGTTGACTTTTAACATAGAGACGATCATTTTAATTCAGATTTTTATGATTAACCACGTGACAATGATTTTGAGAAACAAAAAAAAGATCATTGAAATTAAACTGTTCCACAAAAATGCACGTATGAAAATCAGATTTTTGTATGTAAGTCATAATAAGTATCCTATTTTCAAAATCAAAATCGCACCATTTTATTAACCCATGTTCTCTCAACTTCGGGTGTCACGTCTGCTGCTGCTCCTCTCCTCCGGTGTACAACGTTGCCAGAGTACTAACCACAAGTCCTGGGATTCATCATTATGCACACCTGGCACTCATCATTATGCGCACCTGTTAATCATTAGGATTCACACCTGGACTCCATTACCTTCATCATCTCCTCCCCTTTATATGTCAGTCTCCCATGTTCACTCACCAGTTGGGATTGTTCTTGTGTATTGTCAGTTTGCTTTATGTTAGTGTCGTGTTCTTGGTTTTGTTGTTTTATTAAAACGTTGCACCTTCTTCCGACTCACCGCCCATCATTACATCGGGACCACCGGCCAGGTGATATTTTTTGCTTGATGCAGAACTAGTGCAAGAGGAGAGACTCTCGGACAGAAACATCCACACCTCCATTAGTTTACAAAAGGATAGAATAATTAAGGGGTCTCCAACAGGTTGATCGTGAGCTACCAGTAGCTCACAGCCCATCTATGAGTAGCTCACCAAACAATTCTGATAGTACATGCAATTCCACCACTAACTGTCAAACAAATCTCACAAGTATCAGACACTGCAATCTCCCAGCTACTATTTAATCAATACAACATTGACATTATCCCACCCCTGTTTAGCCACTATTGGCTTAAAAAGCCAAACCTAACAATATCTGCCAATTAATTTCCAGCAATATTGTCCGTCCGTCTGTGTGGTACACGTGTTTGTCTCACTCCATGTGTAGCCAGTTGTGATAACCATCTTGTGGGTTGACAGAAAAACCTTCCCCGAAACGTTCAATAAAATGCTAACCGCAAAGTAGGCTAACCTGGCAGAAGTACTGTATATCATGAGTAAGTATATCATTAGTATCTATTATTTGCAAATGTTGCGCTAGATGCGCAATTCTGAAGTAATCCTGCTGCTGCTGAAGGCTGTTCAGAGTCGCCATTGTGGCATTCCCGACACATGAGTATCCGTCAAAAACACCAGAACAAAGTATCGGACGGGACCAGTGTATTAAATCAATGCCTAGGCTACATGAGTGTGTCTCCTGCTTTTCAGAGTCCAAAAGAGCCTCTTCATTCAGTTTGGCGTGGGAGGAGGAGAAAGGAGGGTAACTACTCCAGTCGCTTATCCTATTCCTCCCTCTTTGGCCCAATGACTTGAGAGAAAGTTGACTGGGCTAATGTCGGGGGACACTCAAGAACTTGGATACCTTTGTCAACACCTGCTACCAACTAGCCAGCTTGCAATGGAGCTCACGCCACCTGGAATAGCTAATGAACATTTCCAGCGCTGTGGAAGCTGAGTTTATGTTCTTGTCCGGTACAATATTGACAATCCAGAGCTCCAATGCAGTCATTGTTTGCTGGTGGAGGATTACAGGAATGGGGTGGCTATGCTTAGAAAACAAATCTCAATTCTATGCAAACTTATGGGAAAACTCTAATTGGAACCTTCTTAACTCCTATGGCTGGACGCCGCTCGGGCAAGATGTTCCCCGCCTTGTGATCTGTCGCTATCCAAATGGCTTGTGCTACCTGGAACTTGCCTGCCTACGAAATTATTTCCATCTGCTTCTCCTCCACTACTTCCTGTAGTGAAGTAGACTGAGAACAGCAATAAGAATGTTCCAATCAGCGCTGGTCCCATTTCACAAGTAGTGGAAAACGAAGGCAGCGGCATGCTGCTAAGCGGACGGGAGTAACTGCGAGAGGTTCGGAGCAGATTGACATAAGGAATAGCTTCGCTGCACTGGTGCCTGATCTACCTGCGCCTTCAGCGCTGGGACTGCCTGTTTCTGCGGTGGCGGTGCTGACTCCAACTACGTTGTCAAATTTAGCTCCTTTCCCCCTCTATGATTCTGACGGGACACTGGCTGCTGTGGGAGGTCTAGACCTATTGCCGGGAGCAGCGGGCGTACGCTATTTGTAGTTACTAGGGATCCCCATTAGCTGTTGGCAAGGCAGCAGCTTCTCTTCCTGGGGTCCAAGCATAGTAGGCACTTACATTACATGTAAAAAAAAAAAGAAAAGATAAAACTGTACATCCTAACATTACACCACTACATAGCAAAATGTTTAATACCACCATACAACAATATTACAATTTACTGTACATGTGTGTAGAGTGTGTGTGCTAGTGCGCCTATGCGTGTATATGTACCTTTGTGTCTCTTCTCAGTCCCTGCTGTTCCATAAAGTGTATTTTCTTTTAAATATCCATAATAAAGCATTGCTATCAACAAAGCAGGTCCTACAGGCCCAAGTTGTCGCACCTGGACTACTATTCAGTCATGTGGTCAGGTGCCACAAAGAGGGACTTACAAAAATTACAATTCGCTGTAGCACTTCTTGGAAGACCTTGGACATGAAATTCAAGCATTGGTCCAAATGCACTACCTGCTGAAGCCCAAACGTTGAAAATAATTTCACCAGGACCTTAATATTGGGAGCCGTGATTTTCCTCAGTGGAATGGCCTCAGGGAAACGAGTGGCAGCACACATTATGGTTAAGGGAAACTGGCTCCCACTCTTGGCTTTGGGCATTAGACCCCTGGTCTAATAGCTTGGCTAGGTGTGAATGCTGTGGTCAGTCATCTGAGTGAGGCTAGGAGTGCAGACTGATCAGTAGAAATATTGATTTCAATTTGTGCCACCACAGATCACAATGCACTAGCAAGCTGCGAGAACACTGAAACCCGATGGTAATAGCGTGTCCTTTATTTATTTAGTATTAGACCTTGCCCAAACCATAACCCTAACCTTTACCACTTGGAATTATTAACCTTGAGTAATTTCTGTTTTAACCCTGTAACCACACAAAATTAACCCTGTAACCACACAGAAATGTGGAATGTTACCAAATAGATAATAGCATCTAGTGGCATTGGTAGAGAGGTAGGCAAAGAATGGAGTGAAAGTGCACTACAAATCTGTGGGCCAGGTGTAAATGGTTTGGCAGCCTTTCCAATAAATTGGAATACAAAAGAAGCCATCCACTCTTGATGGGCTATCAGACAAGAGAGGGAATAGACAGAGAGCAAGGACTCCTGAGTTCTTCTGCAATATAGAATTAAATATAGAATTAGCGTTGGATGGAAGTATATTCAAAAAAACGTGCAAGGATTTATACAGGATATTAACTTCAACATCATAATCTTCCTTTCCAATTCCATACCTAAAACCTTGATTTTGGACAAAATTACCTAGATTGTAAAATTACAACCAACGACAATGAAGAAAAAAAACTTCTAAAAAGCCTAAATCTGCAGAAGAAACAAAGCGGAACCTGTAAATACCATCCAACACAAAGTTGAGTGAGCAATGTTCACCTACTTTCCGAAGACAAAAAGTAAAAGACAATCTCTAGGTAAAATCTTTTATATAAAGTTTATTTATTGAGGCTACCAAGCTGCTAGGAAAGAATCTAACTGAAAGGTGTGGAAAGGTGTGAAAACTCACTTTTATAGATAACTTTGACACTTTCTGGAAACAGAAGATACTGTACAGGAATGATGGAGTCCATCCATACCATCTTGGCTCATGGAATCCATGCATTTCAAGGCTGCGTTGAAACAATGACTTATCAATGACCCAAGACCATCTCAGTTAATCCCTGCCATTGTGACAATGTCGTCATAATGCTGCATCAAATGTACATTATCCCAGGGGCGTTAGCAGACAACGTAAGTAACTTAAAAATTATGTCCCACTAATTTCCCTGAATACCTCTGATCCTACAGCTATTGTATGCAGTAATCATGAGCAAATGAACCAGTTACACTGTTAGCACTGATGCGGTGTGCCCTAGTAGGAAGACCACTTTGTGCAGCTCACCCTGCACTATCAGCTCCTATATAAATAACATGAGCAAGTATACTTCTGATAAGCTTCCCCGTAAAGCATTAAAAACAATCAAGAATCCCAGAAAAATGCTAAAAATAGCCCATATTAACATATTCAGCCTGAGAAACAAAGTACATGAAGTCACTTGCTTGTAACAGATGCCATTCATATTCTGACTATCTCTGAAACTCACTTATATAATACCTTTGATGATACAGTGGTAGCAATACATGGTTATAAAATCTACCGAAAAGACAGAAATGCCAACGGCAGTGTTGCGGCCTACATTCAGAACCACATTCCTGTAAAACTTAGAGATTATCTAATGTTAAATATTGTTGAAGGAATATGGTTTAGGTGAGGTTCATCTGCCTCACCTAAAGCCCATTATTGTGGGAAGCTGCTCTAGACTACCAAGTGCTAACAGTCACTATCTAAATAATATGTGTGAAATGCTTGATAATGTGATATCAACAGAGAAGTATATTTTATGGGCGATATAAATATTGACTGGCCCACTCAAGAAAAAACTGTAACCAGTGCCTGCAACTTGGTTCAGGTTGTCAGTTAAACTACCAGGGTATTTACAAACAGCACAGGAATGAAATCATCAACATGTATTGATCACATCTTTACAAATGCTGCAGAAATTTGCTTTAAAGCAGTATCCAAATCCATAGGATGTAGTGATCACAATATAATAGCGATATCTAGAAAAAACAAAGTTCCAAAGTCTGGGCCTAATATATATTAGAGGTCATACAAGAAGTTTTGTAGTGATTCACATGTTGATGATGTAAAGAATATTTGCTGGTCTGTGGTGTGTAATGAGGAGCAACCAGACGCTTCACTTGACACCTTTATGAAATTGCTTATTCCAGTTACTAATAAGCACGCACCCATTAAGAAAATTTGTAAAAACTGTTCAAGAGGGATGAGGCAAAAAGTATGGCAAATATGTCTGGCAGAACAACTGATTGGCAAACATACTGCAAATTAGGAAATCCTGTGACTAAACTAAATAAAAATAAACTACACCATGAAGCGAAGATAAATTATATAAAGAATGATAGTAAAACGCTTTGGAGCACCTTAAATGACATTTTGGGGGAAAAAAGCCAACTTGGCTTCATCATTAAATTAATCATTCATCACAAAAGCCACTGATATTGCCAACTACTTTAATGACTTTTTCATTGGCAAGATAAGCAAACTTAGGGATGACATGCCAGCAACAAACACTGACACTACACATATCTTACCAAATTATGAAAGAAAATAATTGTACTTTTGAATTCGATAAAGTCAGTGTGGAAGAGGTGAAAGAATTGTTGCCTATCAACAATGACAAGACACCGGAGTCTGATAATCTGGATGGAAAATCATTGAGGATAATAGCGGATGATATTGCCACTTCTATTTGCCACATCTTCAATTTAAGTCTACTAGAAAGTGTGTGCCCTCAGGCATGGAGGGAAGCTAAAGTCATTCCGCTACCCAAGAATAGTAAAGCCCCCTTTTACTTGCTCAAATAGCCGACCAATCAGCCTGTTACCAACCCTTAGTAAACTCCTGGAAAAATGTGTGTTTGACCAGATACAATACTATTTCATAGTAAACAAATTGACAAGAGACTTTCAGCACGCATATAGGGAAGGACACTCAACAAGCACGGCACTTACACAAATGACTGATGATTGGCTGCGAGAAATTGATGATAAAGTGATTGTGGGGGCTGTCTTGTTAGACTTCAGTGCAGCTTTTGACATTATCAATCAGTCTGCTGCTGAAAAAGCTTTTGTGTTATGGCTTCACATCAACTGCTATAATGTGGATAAAGACTTACTTGTCTAACATAAAACAGAGGGTGTTCTTTAATGGAAGCCTCTCAAATATAATCCAGGTAGAAGCAGGAATTCCCCAGGGTAGCTGTTTAGGCCCCAAGCTTTTTTCAAATTTTACTAACAACATGCCACTGGCTATAAGTAAGGCCAGTGTGTCTATGTATGCGGATGACTCAACACTATACACATCAGCTACTTGTAACGCACTGGGCGTAGTGGGTGCGGAGTCAGACGCAGGAGACAGAAGATACAGAGTAGCGCTTTATTACGCACCGGGGAAAATGTACTCGCCAAGAAACTGGGCGCACATATACAATTGCCCAAAACCAGGACCACACCAGTCTGGAGGGAAAATCCAAAACAACCAGCACTTTCACACAAAATACACAGTGGGAAACTAAATAAGCCCGCACAAAGAGCAGCCGGGCCTACCGGTTTAAATAGCTCAACTAAACCTAAACAAGAAACAGGTGTTACTAATCAGACAAAAACAACAGAAAAGGGAAAAGGGATCGGCAGCTAGTAGGCCGGTGATGACGAACGCCGAGCACCACCCGAACAGGAAGAGGGGCCACCTTCGGTAGGAGTCGTGACACTATTACAGCGACTGAAATGACTGCAACACTTAACAAAGAGCTGCTGTTAGTTTTGGAATGGGTAGCCAGGAATAAGTTAGTCCTAAATATTTCCAAAACTAAAAGCATTGTATTTGGGACAAATCATTCACTAAACCCTGAACCTCAACTATATCTCGTAATGAATAATGTGGAAAGTGAGCAGGTTGAGGTGACTAAACCGCTTGGAGTAACGCTGGATTGTAAAACTGTCATGGTCAAAACATAATGATTACAACAGTAGCTAAAATTGGGAGAAGGTCTGTCCATAATAAAGCATTGCTCTGCCTTCTTATCAACAAGGCAGGTCCTACAGGTTCTAGTTTTGAAGCACCTAGACTATTGTTTGTTCAGTCGTGTGGTCAGGTGCCACAAATAGGGACTTGGGAAAATTGCAGTTGGCTCAGAACAGGGCAGCACGGCTGGCCCTTAAAAGTACACAGAGAGCTAACATTAATGGCATGCATGTCAGTCTCTCATGGCTGAAAGTGGAAGAGAGATTGACTTCCTCATTACTGTTTTTGTAAGAGGTGTTGACAAGCTGAAGGTACCAAGCTGTCTGCTTAAAATTCTAGCGCACAGATCGGACACCCATGCATACCCCACAAGACATGCCACCAGAGGTCTCTTCACAGTCCCCAAGTCCAGAACAGACTATGGGAGGCGCACAGTACAACATAGAGCCATGACTACATGGAACTCTATTCCACATCAGATAACTGATGCAAGCAGTAGAATCAGATTTAACAAGCAGGTAAAAATACACCTTATGGAACTACGGAGACTGTGAAGAGACACAGAACATGCATACTCACACATAATGATATTGTTGTATGGTGGTATTGAACATTTTGTGTTGGGATGTTAAATGTACAGTTTTAATTTAGCTCATTCATTTCAAACATAAACTTTTTGTTTTATGTATATGTAATGTGGGTGCTTTGGTGCGTCTCCCCATCTGGTACAGGTACCCCCTCCACACTCCCTCCCCTCTCCCGAGTTTCGCTCTCCAGCAAATATGCACAGTTGAGGCGAGTGACTGAACTTACAATGGCTAGACCCAAGTTGTTATATTTTTAGCTTGTGCTTTATGCTATTTGCCTCATGACTCCTGCATGCTTTGTTGACTATGAACTTGCTTTTTTACCCAACCGTGGGACAGTCTGTTTGTTCCCACACTCGGGTCTCTGGATCTATTGGTTACACGGACTCTTGGCTTTCTAACCACCTCATGTTACCTGATAAAATTGCTGTACAATATGATCTTGTTGCCATCTAATGCAAATTCAAATGTTATAAGTGAACACTACAGAGCTCTCCCTGTCCTCTACCATAACCTGATTGTATTACTGCCGATTATATATGGAAATGTGCATGTACACCCTGGCCCATCTACTGTTGCGAGACCCAATTCTGATTTCTACACTTAAAAGCCTGTGTTTTCTGCACATTAACACCAGAAGCATATTACCTACAGTTGATCAATTGAAAGTGTGGATTCACAACTCCAATCCAGATGTGTTGGTCATTACTGAGACGTGGTTAAGAAAAATTATTTTGAACACTGATGTTAACCTTTCTGGTTATAACCTTTTTCGGCAAGACAGATCTTCCAAAGCTGGTGGAGTGGCAATCTTTACCAAGGAACATCTTCAGTGCTTGGTTGTCTCCACCAAGTCTGTCCCCAAACAATTTGATTTGCTGGTTTTACACATTAAACTTTCAAATGGCTATTTGTTAACTGTTGCTAGGTGTAATCAACCACCATCAGCACCGGCTTGTACCCTAAATGCCCTAAGTTCTCTCCTGGCCCCTTACACTAAGTCTGAATTTGTCCAGCTAGGTGACCTAAAATGGGACATGCTTAAAATCACCAGACCAAGTCCTAAAGCAATGGCACTCCCTAAATCTTTCTCAGATTACCAATCAGGTATGACTTCAAAACACTCAGAAAAGGCTACTCTCCTTGATGTTATCCTTAAAAATAATCCTGATAGGTATCAGTCAGGTGTTTTCTGTAATGACCTTAGTGATCACTGTTTTACAGCCTGTGTTACAAATGGCTGCTCAGTGAAACAACCTGTCCTGACTTTTCATAGACACTTGCTAAAAAACTTTCATGAGCAAGCATTCCTTCATGATCTGGTCTCTGTAAATTGGTATAGAATCAGCTTGATCCCCTCTGTCGAATACACTTGGACCTTTTTTATATTTGTTTGTGGTATCGTTAACAAATACATGCCCAAAGTTTGTTACATTAATAACCTCTCTGGGATATGTGGGATGCTAGCGTCCCACCTGGCCAAAAGCCAGGGAAAATGCAGAGTGCCAAATTCAAATAAATTACTATAAAAATCTAACTTTCATTAAATCACACATGCAAGATAGCAAATTAAAGCTACACTACATCCAGCCAACATGTCAGATTTCCAAAAGGCTTTTCGGAGAAAGCTAATTATGCTATTATCTGAGGATAGCACCTCCGTAAACAAAGAGAGAAAAGCATATTTCAACCCTGCAGGCGCAACACAAAAGGCAGAAATAAAAATATATTTCATGCCTTACCTTTGACAAGCTTCATTTGTTGGCACTCCAAAATGTCCCATAAACATCACAAATGGTCCTTTTTTTCGATTAATTCCATTGATATACAGTGGAGCAAAAAAGTATTTAGTGAGCCACCAATTGTGCAAGTTCTCCCACTTAAAAAGATGAGAGAGGCCTGTAATTTTCATCATAGGTACACTTCAACTATGACAGACAAAATGAGAAAAAAATCCAGAATATCACATTGTAGGATTTTTAATGAATTTATTTACAAATAAATTATATCACCATTGCCCTTGATTCGAAGCAATGTTGTGCTGCTATTTTTATTGACTTGGCCAAAGCTTTTGATACGGTAGACCATTCCCTTCTTGTGGAGTATTGGAGTATTCGTGTCTGAGGGGTGTTTGGCCTGGTTTGCTAACTACCTCTCTCAAAGAGTGCAGTATATACAGTCAGAACATCCGTCTCAGCCAATGCCTGTCAACAAGGGAGTATTTAGATTTCGGTATTTCTATATCAAAATGCTGAATTTCCTAAATTACCTAAAAAACAGTGTATTTATTATGAAATACACAATGATTGTTGTCTCGGCATTGAATTGCCAATTAAATGTGTTTTTTAATGTAAAAAGTATAAGAAACAAAGAGCCACTTTGTGCTTTCGCAAAGGTCTTCAATATAGTCTGTAATCCTGTAGAAACTCTTCTTCGTGGTTTTAAAATGGATAATTACAGAGGTGGAATGAAGGAGCGTTTTACTATAAGTCTTCAAGAAAGGAAATCAGAGCGAAAGACGTAAACAAAGAGATGGTAGCTAGGTATGGTAGCGGTTAGTAATCTCTGAAGTAAAGTAAGGAGAACAACGTTAGTAGTCCAGTAGCTGAGTGACGTTGGCCAAAATGAATTGCATTGTACCCGGGTGCATTAATGTTCCAGTCAGCTACAAATACACTACTCATTTCCACTCGTTTCCTGACCACGATTGAGCTTTGTGATCTGGCTGCTTATCCTGCTTATGGTGTCGATATGACGCCTGAAGTCATTCACCGGCTGTGTTTGACTGTGGCCAGTGATCACTTTGTGGACACTGACTACAATGGGGACTGGTTGAAATTTGGTTCTGTTCCCACCGTCTTTCCATTGACGGGAAAGCTCCAACCATTCAAGATATGTTGCTAGCTAGCTAAATTGCTAACACTCGTAGCTCGTCACCACAAAGTAATTTATAATGTTATTTGTTTGTCATTCCTTTTACTAGTTTGTGGTGTTTTTAACTTAGCTACTACTGTTAACGGTAATGTTATGCTGTCCTACTGACTGGTAAGTTTATTTTGCTTTGTGATGCAAGTCCCCTTTTCCTTATAACATTACCGATAAGAAATAGTATATTATTTTCTACTAGGCATCACAGGTTTCTGTAGAGCTATTGATTGCATAAAATGACTTGCCCTAGTTAAGATCCATGAGTAGAACACAGCCCTATATGTATCTATATGGCTCTGGCTCTAGCTGGTGCAGGAGTTGTAATGACAAGAATCTAGCCCAACCTTTACATTATTTCAATTAAAACATTTATAATATCAGCTCCTGAATTGACATGCAATGACTGACTTTCTGTTTATTCCCGGAAAAAATATATACCCCAACCATGACAAAAACATTAGTAGACTAAATATTCACCAACTGGCCTTGACCAATAGTGAAACTCAGCACAAAAGCAATAATGGAAGTATAATGAATGTGTCGATAAGACAACAACAAAAAATGATCAATTATTGTCAGCTTATGCTTGCGTGCATCTTCATGCAATGGCCTCAGTTTGATTTCATTTAGCTGTTTTCGTAACTTTCACTTGCTTGACACACTTTGACATACCTTTCTTTGGTTGTAGTGCGTAATAATCTCCAATTTCCCCCCCATCATCTTGTCAATCTTCAGCACTGTTGCAGAGTACAACGGCTGTGCAGGTGCCTTATTTTGTGCAGAGGGAGGCAGCTCCTATCTCACTTTGTTCATGTTGTCGGGCAGACATGTTTTCTTTGCAAGCAACTGCTTCATCAATGACAGTGAAGTGAAGAAATTGTCCATGGTGACATTTCTCCCCTTGCAAACTTCACGAGCCTTATCACCACATTCTCCATCACTCGCTCGGTCACCTGCTGCCTGATATGGATATTTTCCCAGATAATGAAAGCCATTCAGTATGTACAATTATGCACCCTCCCACTATGTAGCCAACTCCAAGTAGACTGATAAGACTGCTTTGATTAGGTGGACTGATATAGGGTACATACTATTTTAAAGCCATGTAACCTTTTGGGCGACCTTACCAAATTCATATAGAAATGTGAGTCATTCTCACAAAAAGCAAGTCTAAGAAGCAGTAGATCTGTTCTGTGTGTACTATTTCTAAGTTTCCCATTCTTAAGTTTAGTTTTAGCATCTTTTACTTTCAGTTTCGTACACCAGATTCAAACAGCTGAAATACAATACGGTTTACATGGTATAATGATTACATTATTACACTATACTTGCTTGTTTTGTCAAATGTTCGAACTTTAGCGAACAGAAAATGGCAGAGCGATTTCTGCATATTGCATCTTTAATATTATAATTAGAATGGATCAATACAATGGAATAGCCCACCCTGTTCTTCATTCATAAGTGGTGATTACATAATTATGCATCACTGTTTCCCCTCGCATAACTCACCCATTCTACCCCTTTATCCCCATTATACTTTACTTAATCTTTTTTAATCTGTTGTAATATTAGGTGAACACCAGACCAGTATCACTGTAATTTGGAACATGACCATAAACAATGTGTTAGGGTGCCTGTATCAATTTTATATTTAAGACACCGAGGAGAAGAGGAAGAGGGGCTAAAAGCATGTCTGCGATTTGGGGATATATGCAATATGTGTATTATTCTTAACTGGATAGCTCTAGTATGAATACATATAGATATTGTTTGTGCATATCTCCAAATGTCCTCCGACACCTTTTCGTCAATAGTAACAGACAATTCTTTCTCCCACACTTGTTTCACCCTCTGTGTGTCAACAGCAGAAAAGGACCTTAAAGCATCATAAAACCAACTTAGACATATTCCTTTGTGGGAAAAAAAACATTCTTTCAATGACAGACACATCAGGGTTGCCAATTAAGATGGTGCTCTTCAAAATATAATTACTTGTAGAAAGCGAAAGAAGTCCTGCTTTGGGAGTCGGTATTTCTCAACCATCTGCTCAAATGACAATAAAATCTTATAAGCAAATAAATAATTTAGTCTGCCCTATGCCCTTATTTAGCCAAAAGTTAAAGCCAGCATCCAGAAATCCTGGACCAAAATATGGGTTGTTAAGAATTGGGGAAAGATGGGTTGTTAAGAATTGGGGAAAGAACAGAGTTTTGACCTTCCCAAAAAATGTTGAACTGACCTCCATACTTTGAGTGTGTTAAGTGTAATGGGATTATTGCACTTTTAGACTTGAAACTTCTGAAAAATAAAAGATCCTGTAAGGGGTATTTTGAAAAAATAAGTCTCAATGTCTAACCAAATAGAGGAGTCATAATTTTTGATCCAGTCAGAAATATAACATAGGTGGGCACACCACTGATAGAACCTAATATTAGGCAGATCCAGATTGAACTTGGCAGCTGCAATATTGCCATTTTAAGTCTTGGCTTGCGTTTACTCCATATAAAGGAACTTAGCCTTCCATTTACATCCTTTATTACCTAATTGGAGAGTAATACTGGGATCATTTGAATTGGGTAGAGTAGTCTAGGTAAATTGTTCATTTTCAAGAGGGATATTCTACCCAACCATGCTATCGGAAGTGAGTTCCAGCGCTCCAGATCCTGTATTATTGTATCAAACAAGGGAACAAAATTAGCTTTGTACATTTGCTGGAATTTAGGAGTTACAAATTTACCCAGATACGTAAAACCTGAGGGAGACCATTTAAAAGGAAAGGGGGGGAGAAGTATTAGGTACAGAATGAAGATTATCAAGTGGCATAGCCTCTGATTTATTTAAGTTAATCTTGTAGACTGAGAATTCGCTGAATAATTCAATAATATTAACAAGAGATGTAATTGAAGTCTTGGGGCGAGAGATGAATATCAGGCAATCATCCGCATACAAGATTATTTTAAGGTGTACATCACCAATGAGCAGCCCCTGTATAGCAGGCGTTACCATGATGACCTTGACCAGTGGTTCCATAGCAAGTGCAAATAAGAGAGGGGACAGAGGACAGCCCTGTCTGGTACCTCTGCATATAGAGAAGCTATTTGACCGTAGCCCATTAGTGAGGACAGCAGCCTGAGCATCATCATATACAACTTTCACCCATTTTATAAAGTTGTCCCCTAGACCAAATTTAGTCAGAGCAAAGAATAGGTAAGACCACTCCACATGGTCAAATGCTTTCTCAGCATCTAGGGAGAGGACAAGGCCATCCATAGCACTTTTTTGGTAGGCTTGAATTACATTAAGAAGCCGCCTGACATTGTTACATGATTTATACGGCCCTTAATGAAGCCAGTTTGGTCTCCTTTCATAATAAGTGGCAGTGAGTCCTCTAATCTTGTGGCTGGAATTTTAGAAAGCAATTTTCTATCCACATTCAGAAGGGAAATGGGTCTTTACGAGGAACAAGCCTGGGCAGTTTCCCTTTTTGAGAATAAGTGATATGTTGGCTTCTCTCAGTGTTTGAGGGAGGTGGTCATTTGAAAATGAGTGGTTAAACATATCACGCAATGGCTCAAGGATCAGGCCATGGAACTCCTTACAGAACTCACTACAAAAACCATCTGGTCCTGGGGCCTTACCATTTTGCAGATTCTTAATTGCGAACATTATCTCTTCCTCGGTAATAAGGGACATTAAGGAGAGACCTCTGTTCTTCGGAGATAGTAGGGAGCTGAATCTTAGAAAATAAGTCCTCCATTAATTTGGGTGTGTCATTTGTCAGTTCTGAGGCATAACGATTTGCATAACATTTCTTAAATTAGTCATTTATCAATTTATTTTCCATATAAATGATTGCCATCAGAATCAGTAATAGTAGCAATTGACTGTGAGTCAGCTCTCTTTTTTAGCTAGGTACGCCAAATACATTCCTGGTTTATCTCCATGGTCATAAAGCTTTTGCCTGACAAATCTCATTTTCTTTTCAGCGTCCTGTGTTAGGAGAGAGTCCAACGTTGATCTAAGGACTGATATTTCCTTTAATAGGGCAGGAGTGGGAGATTTAATGTAGTCCTTTAGTACCTAATTCACCCTCTAACGTTTTTTGCTTTTCACGCTTTTTCCGCCTCTTAGTAGCTGTGTATGACATAATCAGACCCCTGGCGTACGCTTTACAGGTCTCACAAAGGAGCGAGGGGTTATCTGTTGATTGAAAGTTGATAGAGAAAAATGCTTTAAACTCTGTAATAAAATATTATGTAAATGTATGGTCTTTAGGAATGGTTGTATTCAACCTCCAATGTCTTGACAGATTGGATGCCCCACTGAGTTTTATGTCCAGGATCACCTCCGCATGATCAGATATGACTATGCTTCCTATCCTACCAGATAAAACAGACTGCAAAGTTGTCCTGGGCATAAAAACGTAATCTATTCTAGTCTGACATCCATGAGGTGCAGAGAAAAAAGTGAACTCTGATGGAGGGATGAAGGGTTCTCCAAACATCAGCATACCCCAGATCATCACAAATAGCTTTAAGTGACTTAGCTTGAGGAGAGAGTGAAGCTATACCACTGGGAAACCTGTCAATAAGATGCTTCAACAAACAATTAAAATCTCCTCCAACAACTGCAGTGTCTGAGTTTAATTCTGAAAAGTCTAGAAATACCTTAGTGAGGAAATCAGGGGGGAGGGAAGTAAATATTCATTTTGGAAATGTTCTGCCCTTCTAAAGTACCATTAATTATAACAAAACGACCAAATGTATCTTTCACACAAATCAAATGGTAGGTTATTTTTCACAAGAATTGCTACACCTCTACTACTGGATGTAAATGATGAGGAAAACACTTGACCAAACCCCCCTTGCTGCAACTTCAGATGCTCCTTATCATCCAAATTAGTTTCTTGCAACAGAGCAATATAAATATTTTATTTTTTCCAAAAAAGACAGTACCTTCTTCCTTTTAATGGAGCTATTGCTCCCTCTAATGTTCTGTTACCTGCCATTGCACTTTTACCAAACAATATCCAGACTGAATCCTACTGTAAAGATGGGGTGGTACCTTTTCCCACTCTCATCAATCTCACCGTGCATAAACAAACGATATGAACCCTGAACCCGAACTATACTAAACCCAAAAATTAAACATGTAAAGATTCAACAGGGGGTTTTCCCACTAGATAACATGCAGGGGATTTCAACTCTCCAATATAGACTCTTAAGTCCGCATTGTCACAAATACTTATTTTCCACCATAATTTGCAAATAAATTCATAAAAAAATCCTACAATGTGATCCTACAAAATTTTCTGGATTTCTTTTCTCATTTTGTCTGCCATAGTTGAAGTGTACCTATGATGAAAATTACAGGCCTCTCTTATCTTTTTAAGTAGGAGAACTTGCACAATTGGTGGCTGACTAAATACTTTTTTGCCCCACTGTATATATGGAAATGAAAATCAATAGAACAAGATTGGGGCTCTTCCACCTAAAACCAAGCCTGGGCACCAATATAGATTCACACATGTTTAAGTCTGAGCTATAGTGGCAGTTACTTTAGCAAGAAAAATAATAAAGATATGCATATTACTGAACAGGAGCACATGAGAACTCACACTACTGCTTCATGATCAGATTCAAATAAAAAAAGTGATCAAATGCCGCGGAGAGAGTCAATAAACACAGCAGCCTCTTCGGGTGTGTAGAGTGCTTTAAGTGGTCTGTTGACCATAATCTTCAATGTGGCCGGGTACAGCAGTGCGTAGCCCATCTTTCTTTATCTGTGGAATAATAATTAATTGAGATGTCATCTTACTAAAAGACACACAAGTCCACCGAAACGAACGGCCTGTTAGATTCGTCGTCAAAACTGTACCAAGCGGTTATAACAAAGTCAGGGATAGTGGAAGTGAGAGTCATGAGACAGGGCACCCCTAAGGTGTTCTTCAGACCTGTCTCGGAAGTCGTCCTACTCCTCCAAAAGTAAACATAGTGACATAGCGGGGAGTGTTCTGATAGCTGTACTAATGTACAAACTATCCTTTGTTGTCATCTAGTGGCGAAGTTGGGTACTGTAGCTTTTAATTTGTTAACTCTCGGTGCAACGATATTTCCTGTCAGAACAATCCGAGCAACAACAACAGACCGATTAGCTCTATTTTTCCATTTGACTAGGATTTGGTTAAAGAAAAATTTGTAAGAACTTTGAATTATTAGGACATGCTTTCGCTAATTCAAATTGTGTTTCTAGAATATTTATGGTTTTTACATGTTTATTCTAGTTTTCTAAGTTCCGATGATGCTAAGCTAATTGCGCTAACTATCACCCATTCACTTAACATTGCGTGTTAGGGTGCTAGCTAACGTTTCGTGATGGAATTTAGCTTCTTTGTGTTTTGGATGTATATAACTATATTTTAAGTGTTCAGATATCTCGTGACAGAGCTAAATTATAGTTATTAAGCTATATGGACACTTAGTGTGTATATGTTTGATGTAAATTGTCATCATTTCTACATGGTCATGTTGGCTAGATAGGCTTATTTTTCTTGTTGCTAGCTCGTGATAGAAATGCTGTTCTTTATTTGTATCCATTTGTGTGAATGTATATAGTGATTTTTCTACTACATTTTCTCCTTTCTGTATCTGTTACAGTTTTATAAACTAAATATCTTCTACTAAAGATACAATACCAGTCCCTCCCTGATTCTTTATTGGAAGAGTGTAAGCTGTCTGCCAAGCTTTGTAGTTTACACATTGTGAGGGCAGAACAAAAGGTACTTAATTGTTACACAGAAATGTATTTGATATTGAAATAAAAACAGCAGCATTGGGCCTTAAGTGTGTAGGTGGAACCTGAGATTCTGATTCACCTTTAATATCGGTTTCATCTGGTGTCTTTTAAAAATACAGGCAATTCTATCCAGTATTGGCACAGATACACAAACACTTGGTTTACAAACAATGGAGTAAATCAACCACTAACACTTTATTTGTATAGTCCTTCTGTAGATGCTCTACAGACTATTAGTAACATTTCAACTAAATATCTACTAACACTAAACTTAACCCTTGCCCTAACCCTTACCTTTATTCTATACCTATCTATCCCTAATCGCAAAATGTAGAAGGGGTTGGGTAAAATGTGGAAGACACATTTCAGTTAAATGCATTCAGTTGTACAACTGACTAGGTATCAATCACCCTTTCCCTTTCCAGTTGCTTATGAAAATATAGTTTGTTGATAGTATGACCATCTGTAGAGCATCTACAGATGGATTATCCGTACTATCCAAATAAAGTGTGACCAACCAACCATCATCTTTTGGGTTATGATGGGGTTAGACAGTTGTATTAAGCTCATGAGGCATTTCATATCATTCATTAATTGAAATGACTGTAAATTTCAGATTTCACATTACCTGCTCCCGGAGTCCTTTATGAATGCGTCCCATGCCAGCCCAGCTGTAGCGTTTTGCATACTCCTGCAGTGCTGCATACAGCTTCCTGCCACTCGCTGTGGCCTGGGGTGGGAACAGGGCATGGCTCAGCACAGGGGTCAGGTATCCTTGCCCCTGCTCCTCCTCTCCTGTCTCCATGGTGATGCACGGAGTCCCCCGATCGCCAGTGGCCACATTTGATGTGGCACTGCACACTGCTCCAGCACAGCTGCCGGCGCGGGACAACACAGAGCGCCTGGAGCCGGACTTGTGCTTACCTGGGATGGCTCGGCCTGGAGCTGGCGGGTCAGAGCCCACCCTGTAACAATACCATAGGAAGAGGAGCAGCAGGGTCCACAGGAGCCCATTCAGAGGATGGACCCCTAGCTCAGCACAGGGGGGCAATGGGAGCAGATCCATGGGCCAGTCCATCCTACAGTGATGAACTGAAATAACAGAGGGGAAGTAAAGGAGAAAGAGCAGGAGATAAGTATGCTATAGAAGGAGGAAGCGAGAGATATCAATAGGTGCCAGTTTTCCAGACACAAATAAAGCCCTGGACTATAACTAAATAGGTATATCTTCTGCATTCCAGGTGACTACCTCGTGAAGCTGGTTGAGAGAATGCCAAGAGTTTGCAAAGCTGTCATCAAGGCAAAGGGTGGCTACTTTGAAGAATCTCAAATATTAAATATATTGATTTTGATTTGTTTAACACTTTTTTGGTTACTAAATGATTCCATATGTGTTATTTGATGTCTTCACTATTATTCTACAATGTAGAAAATAGTACAAATAAAGAAAACCCCTGGAATGAGTAGGTGTCCAAACTTTTGACTGGTACTGTAAATATTCAGACCCTTTGCTATGAGACTCAAAATTAAGCTCAGGTGCATCCTGTTTCCATTGATGTTTCTCGATCTTAATTGCAGTCCACCTGTGGTAAATCAATTGATTGGACATGATTTGGAAAGGCACACACCTGTCTATATAAGGTCCCACAGTTGACAGTGCATGTCAGAACAAAAACCAAGCCATGAGGTCGAAGGAGTTGTCCGTAGAGCGCAGAGTCAGGATTGTGTTGAGGCACAGATCTGGGGAAGGGTACCAAAACATTTCTGCAACATTTAGGTCCCCAAGAACACAGTGGCCTCCATCATTCTTAAATGGAAGACGTTTGGAACCACCACGACTCTTCCTAGAGCTGGCCGCCCGGCCAAACTGAGCAATTGGGGAGAAGGGCCTTGGTCACTCTGACAGAGCTCCAGAGTTCCTCTGTGGAGATGGTAGAACCTTCCAAAACAACAACCATCTCTGCAGCACTCCACCAATAAGGCCTTTATGGTAGAGTGGCCAGACAGAAGCCACTCCTCAGTAAAAGGCATGAAAGCCCGCTTGGAGTTTGCTAAAAGATCTGCAGAGAAGACTCGAGGCTGTAATCACTGCCAAAGGTTCTTCAACTAAGTACTGGGTAAATGGTCTGAATACTTACGCAAATGTTATATTTTTGTTTTTTGTTTTTAATACACTTGCTAACATTTCTAAAAACCTGTTTTTGCTTTGTCATTATGGGGTATTGTGTAGATTTATGAGAGAAAAAAAACAATTTAATACATTTTAGGGTAAGGTTGTAACATAACAAGATGTGGAAAAAGTCAAGGGGTCTGAATACTTTCCGAATGCATAGTATATTCTTTCAAAATAAATGCTCTGTAATGTTTGCCTTGGGTATTGGGATCAGAGTAGCTTAATAAGTTCCAATTATTGGAAAAGATGACAGGTTAAAACAATGTGGTGTGAGCTCATCAGTAGGCGGGATTTTACCTGCAGTTCTTTCACATCATGCTTTTAGTCGTGTTACTAAGTTTATTTTTATCAGGATGCTTTAAAAAAAAAAATGTCACCTATATTTAACCAGGTAGGCCAGTTGAGAACAAGTTCTCATTTACAAGATAAAGCAAAAATGTGCAACAAAAACAACAACACAGAGTTACACATAAACAAATGTACAGTCAATAACACAAAATAAAGAAAAATAGAAAAATCTATGCAGCGTGTGTGCAGATGTAGGGAGGCAATAAATAGGCCATAGAGGTGAAAATAATTACAATTTAGCATTAATACTGGTGTGATAGATGTGCAAGTAGAGATACTGGAGTGCAAAAGAGCAAGAGGGCAAGTAATAATATGGGGTGGGTGTGCTAATAATAATAGTAGTTAGGTGTGCTACTTACAGATTGGCTGTGTACAGGTACAGTGATCGGTAAGCTGCTCTGACAGCTGATGCTTAAAGTTAGAGAGGGAGATATAAGACTCCAGCTTCAGAAATTGCAATTAATTCCAGTCATTGGCAGCAGAGAACTGGAAGGAAATGCGGCCAAAGGTAGTGTTGGCTTTGGGGATGACCAGTGCAATATACCTGCTGGAGCGCGTGCTATGGGTGGGTGTTGCTATGGTGACCAGTGAGCTGAGATAAGGCGAGGCTTTACCGAGCAAAGACTTATAGATGACCTGGGGCTACTTTGTAAATGACATCGCCGAAGTCAAGGATTGGTAGGATAGTCAGTTTTACGAGGGTATGTTTGGCGGCATGAGTGAAGGAGGCTTTGTTGCGAAATAGGAAGCCGATTCTAGATTTAATTTTGGATTGGAGATGCTTAATGTAAGTCTGGAAGGAGAGTTTACAGTCCACATATTTTAGGTCAGAACCGTCCAGAGTAGTGATGCTAGTCGGGCGGGAGGGTGCGGGCAGCAATCAGTTGAAGAGAATGCACTTAGTTTTACTAGCATTTTTTTTTTAATGGAGGCCACAGAAGGAGTGTGGGACCCCCTGTGGGACCCCCATGGAGAGAACATACATGATTTTACTACTTTTTCAAAACTTCTGTGTTTTAGGCAACTATATATAGAAACATATTTATAGAGTAAAAGGTGGCTGTTTTTGTCTTGTATTTAATTGTTGACAGTAGAGGTCGACCGATTATGATTTTTCAACGCTGATACCGATACCGATTATTGGAGGACCAAAAAAGCTGATACCGATTAATCGGCCGATTAAAAAAAAAAAAAAATGTTTTTACATTTGTAATAATGACAATTACAACAATACTGAATTAACACTTATTTTAACTTAATATAAAGCATCAATAAAATCAATTTAGCCTCAAATAAATAATGAAACATGTTCAATTTGGTTTAAATAATGCAAAAACAAAGTGTCGGAGAAGAAAGTAATATGTGCCATGTAAAAATGTGTGCCATGTAAAATATGTGGCATGTAAAAAAGCTAAAGTTTAAGTTCCTTGCTCAGAACATGAGAACATATGAAAGTTGGTGGTTCCTTTTACCATGAGACTTCAATATTCCAAGGTAAGAGGCTTTAGGTTGTAGTATTTATAGGACTATTTCTCTTTATACCATTTGTATTTCATCTACCTTTGACCATTGTATGTTCTTATAGGCACTATACTATTTCCAGTGTAACAGTATAGTTTCCGTCCCCCTCCTTGCCCCTACCTGGGCTCGAATCAGGAACACATAGACAACAGCCAAACTCGAAGCATCGTTACCCATCGCTCCACAAAAGCTGCGGCCCTTGCAGCACGAGGGGAATAACTACTCCAAATCAAAAAGCGAGTGACGTTTAAAACAGTATTAGCGCACACCCAGCTAACTAGCTAGCCATTTCACATTGGTTACACCAGCCATTAGGCTGATAGGCTTGAAGTCATAAACAGCGCTGTGCTTGCGAAGAGCTGCTGGCAAAAACGCACAAAAGTGCTGTTTGAATTAATGATTACGGGCCTGCTGCTGCTCAGTCAGACTGCTCTATCAAATCAGACTTAATTATAACATAATAACACACAGAAATACGAGCCTTTTGTCATTAATATGATCGAATCCGGAAACTATCATTTCGAAAACAAAACGTTTATTATTTCAGTGAAATACGGAACCGTTCGGTATTTTATCTAACGGGTGGCATCCCTAAGTCTAAATATTCTTGTTACATTGCACAACCTTCAAATGTATGTCATAATTACGTAAAATTCTGTCAAATTAGTTCGCAATGAGCCAGGCAGCCCAAACTGTTGCATATACCCTGACTCTGCGTGCAATGAACACAAGAGAAATTACACAATTTCACCTGGTTAATATTTCCCGCTAAACTGGATCAGTAGTTATAACTAGTGATTATGATTGATTGTTTTTTACAAGATAAGTTTAATGCTAGCTAGCAATTTACCTTGGCTTCTACTACATTCGTGTAACAGGCAGGCTACTTGTGGAGTGCAATGGTTAGAGCGTTGGACTAGTTAACTGTGCGGTTGCAAGATAGGAACCCCTGAGCTGACAAGGTGAAAATCTGTCGTTCTGCCCCTGAACAAGGCAGTTAACCCACAGTTCCTAGGCAGTCATTGAAAATAAGAATGTTTTCATAACTGACTTGCCTAGTTAAATAAAAGGTATTTAAAAAAAATAATAATAATCGGAAATCGGCGCCCAAAAATACCAATTTCCGATTGTTATGAAAACTTGAAATCGGCCCTAATTAATCGGCCATTCTGATTAATCGGCTGACCTCTAGTTGACAGTCAGTAGACACCATGTTTATATTGTAAAAGGTGACACATATAAGTTGAATTAAGTTATTTTCTGTTGGAAGGTGTTACCAGTTTTGGTTTTCCCATTTATATTTGGAGGTAGCACATAGGGTGAACCGATTTGGTGTCACCTTGCTAGTAAGTATGGGTTACACCTGTGCTGGCTCGTCATCTCGATAGTCGGAAGTCACCTGGAATGCATTTCAATTAACAGGTGTGCCTTGTTAAAAGTTCATTTGTGGAATTTCTTTCCTTCTTAATGCGTTTGAGCCAATCAGTTGCGTTGTGAAGATAACCCAACTGATTGCCTCAAACAAATTCAGAATGAAAGAAATTAACAACACACCTGTTAATTGAAATTGCATTCCAGGTGACTTTCTCATGAAGCTGGTTGAGAGAATGCCAAGAGTGTGCAAAGCTGTCATCAAAGCAAATGGTGGCTAATGTAGGAAATCGTTTTTTTTTAAACGAAAAAACATGGAATAAGTAAGTGTGTCCAAACCTTTGCTGGGAATGTACAAGCAAAATATTTTGTGCCCCTGCCTTTGACAAAGTGAGCACTGTTTATCACAGGATGGCATCAGCTCTCACCTTTATGTTATTTTACTAGGCAAGTCAGTTAAGAACAAATTCTTATTTTCAATGACGGCCTAGGAACAGTGGGTTAACTGCCTGTTCAGGGGCAGAACGACAGATTTGTACCTAGTCCAACGCTCTAACCACTAGGCTACGCTGCCGCCCCCTAAACAGCCCATCGTTTTTATGTGTTGTTGGAGGTGTGTTTTGGTCAATTTAGCTCAGAATATGTCCTCCTCTCAATCTGCCACCATAGCATGCCTTCTAATAAGTGGTCTCAGGGATGGAGAACTCTGGAAGTTCTTTTGGTCTCTACTGAGTTAGCTAAATCACATTTTAGTGTTCTTGCACCTTATTGTTCCACAAATCTTCAAAATGTTCTTAAATATGATGTTCTGGTGCCTCTATGGCAAAAGCTGATTGAGGACCTTGTTACTTATGAATGTGTTTGTTTTGTATGACCGTTTTTTACTTTCTGCTTGCATTTCGTATTTATATTTTGATGTGTGTATTTTCTACAATTTATGTAAATTAGGGCTCATCTGTAAAATAGACCTTGGTCTCAGTATGACGCCCTGATAAAATAAAGGGGGGAAAATAGCAGTTTAGGAATCATATTATAATTTGTCTAAAATGAGTTTTACAATCTTGCACACATCCAAATACATAGGCCTATTAGATTCAGTATCCCGCGTTTACAGGATTTACTGTATGAGCGAAGGTCTTTTTTGGCTTACACAAAAAGCACACCCTAGAACTGTCCCCTCCCGGTGCATTAACAAGGTATCATCGTCAGCGCACATTTCAGTAAACATATTGACAACATAGCAAAACTGCGCAGATACTTCCATCACAGCCTTTCACTTGTATTTTTGTCGATAACAATCATTGTAAGCGTTCCCGGGATAATGTCCAAATATAGAGAGGGGTGGACAAAGCATTGAGTAGTCTAGGCTATTTATTCTGACAATAGTCGACATCTAAATATATAAGTTAATTTCTAGGCTACCATTTAAAAGGTATCTGGTATGCGTGCATGCGGGGATCCTAATACATTTTAATTGTAGCCTAATGACTCACCACTGTCCCTCTTTTTTCTGTGCTTCACTGTCTATCTGTCTTGATGGGCTGCGCCGGTGCAACTCGATACAATTTGTTCCGCATTCGATGTTTCCGCAAAGCGCCAGAGTATAATGTCCTCCTTTACGGAAAATACCGACGGGTAAATTGTTTTAGACTTATTTATTTATCGTCTGGTCAATTGAAGTGAAATATATATTTTGTATTCTAATTAGCTTGGTATAAGCAATCTTAGTTTAAATGTTGCATGCTATCCAATCTCTAGCCTGGGCTTTTAGATGTGTGTTGCTGTTTCAGCACTGTTGGTGTACAGCTCTTCGCCAAGAGAACCAAGTTCATGCAGATCTGCGAACATCCACCAGGGCGCATCTGTGAGCTATGACTCCCGACTTAAATGCCCTCACACACGCCAACGCTTCAACCATACAGGTAGAACCAGCTACCAGCGTTCCACCCACCCGCTCGCTCCAGGGCCTAGAAATAAGAGAGAGAGGCGTATAGACACACCATCAACGAGAAAGGGGGGAGCGGAGTCAGAAGACAGCAGGATACCTTTACACATATTTGGGAAGATCAATTGTAGTGATTAGGATATTAGAGGGGTGTAGTCACAAAGCGCTCTGCATACTCACACAAAGAGCAGGGCCGTGTGGGAGCAAATGATCATTTAAACACATTTCATGTGCAGCATCAGCGCTGGTATTTTACGTAAGGGACTCGAAGGAACGCTGTAAAAGAGAACGTAGCTCAACCAACAATAGCCCGATTTTTGACTGAAACGCGAATTCCGGTGTGTAAGAGAAGCGCATAATAATAAGGGAATAGATCAGGACGTGATTTTCCAGGTACGTATGCTTCCCTCGCTGCTAACTATTACGCATAGGCCTAATAATAAGCGCAGGTCTCTTTTTCTAATCCATCACATTGCAAACGCTACCTGCATTGAAATCTTAAACCAAACAAAAAAATACTCCTGATTTTCTCTGACGCAAATACAAATTAGGCCTATTCGTTTTTTATAGCCGTCCGGTGAGCGTGGTTATCGGGCAAATAGAATGATTTGGTGGATATTTTGAAAAAGAAAACGGAACGCCATTGAAAGCATGAAGGAATTAAACATTCTCCTGCGATGCATAACTTAACACGATAGGCCTATTCTATGAGGCCTATCATGTTTAGTTTAATGTAGCTATACAGATATATGATCTCTATTACAGTATTTTAGATCTGAGTGACCGTGACAGCACAGAAGGCATATCATACGACCACGGATCGAAACCCCCTTGGGCCTTAGGACCCGCATAATGTAAATACGTGTTCACAATCTGAAATGTGTTAGCCTTTTCCTCTTTATCTTATATTGCGAGATAGATTTATATGATGAGACATTGGTGGAAGACAACAATAAAAAGCACCAATGATAATGCTGCACTACTGATGATATCACGTTTTGAGCAATTTTACCTTTACCAAGGCACTTTTATTGTAGGTTTAAAGATACAAAATGGGATATGGGGATATGTTCAATGACATTGAAATGCTTGATATACCCATTGATAGAATTTATATGTCTCTTAAGCTTAGCACAATTCTTATTTACAGTGACGCCTACACCGGCCAAACCCGGACAACGATGGGCCAATTGTGCGCCGTCCTATGGGACTACTTTACCCCATTGTTTACATAAACAATAGCATGAACAAATGTAAATACATGTTTTAAACTATCACCTGGATTACATTAATTTATCTTTGAATTTGAGAGGGGTTTGTACATTAGGGATGGATGGGTTGGGGAAATGTAACCCTCCCTAATACACATTTTGTAAATGTAGAATTTGTTCTTAATTTACTTGCCTGGTTAAATAAAGTGAAATAAAATAAGTAAACATGTTTAAACATTTTGAAGCTATACCTTGTTTGTTTATTGTTTGTAAACAATGGAGGGAGAAATATAACCTTTGGCTTATGATTGAGTAAGACAGTTGGGCTAAGCGCATTTGTATGCGATATTCTTTACGAATCAAAAATGTAAATGACCATTGAACAGATTCCCAGATCCAAGACTGCACATTTGAATATCTGTCTCTCTAAAACAGTGGTGTCAAACTCATTTTGCTCTGATGGGGGCCTCGGTCGGTCTTCGATGAGGTCCGAAGGGCTGCACTGAAATTGGTTATATTTCTTGCCTGTTGAAATATTTTTACTCCACCTGCGAGCCGGATTGGACCCCCTCCGTATGTTGACACCCCTGCTCTAAAGCTTAGGTTTTTAATATATGATCAGTGCAGTTGCTGGTGCTGTTGTTCTGATTGATAAAGTACAATACTGCAGTAAGGAATCATTTAGGTTGTATCTGCTCTTCTTTCCTTCCTTACAATCTCTTTCCCTCCCCACTTCTGTTTCCCTCCCCTCTCTGTCAGGCTGTTCTGATACTAAACCATGGTGTCTACAGTTCTTGCTGTGACACTATCTGTCACCATCCTCCACCTAACTACAGGTAGTGTGTGTGTGTGTGTGTGTGTGTGTGTGTGTGTGTGTGTGTGTGAGATAGTGCTGAGCGATTAATGTTGGTTATTTTTCTGCAGTTTCTCTAGAGATAAATCAGATCATATGCCCGAACTGTGCTTGGGAGTTGTAGTTTCCAACAGGCCAATGTTCTATTCTATATAGAACATGTTCTATATATATAGTTTACTGTAAAAAATGTGATAATTCGCTCAGCACAAGTGTGAGAGAGAGAGATGCAGAAATGTTTCTTGTGACAGATGTTTCTTGAATTAAAAAAAAATAGTTTAAATTCCTCCATTTCCTCTGAAGTAAATTCATTATATATCTCTTTCCTCTTAGGCTTGAGCTTTGTGACCTCTGACCCTGAGGCTCCTCCCACAGCAAGTCCTGGTCCCCACCCATTGGGCAAGCTGATCCATGCAGCCCTTCTGAGTAAGGAGTACCTGGGCCTTGCCCCAGTTGACACAGGTAGCATAGCTCACCAGTAGCAGTTTTAGATTATTATATCAGTACTGATATTCATTCATATGCTACTACTCATTAATAATAAAAATAACAATAATACTATATTTTTATTTGTAAAACCATTTTTCAAGTATACCTAAACCAACTGCTTAAATAGAATCACGATGGCATTAGTGGTGTAGGCTAGGTGGGGGCCACGATGCAGACCAATCAGCACACTCATGACAAAACTGTGCGTGTTTAAATCAGGGATGAGTAACTTTGATGGGGTGGGGGCCACAAAAGACTCACACATGCAGTCCTTTTGGGGCCCTAAGTGAAATTAAGATGTACAGTTCATTTCCTGCCATTCTACACATTTTGCCATAGGTTGTGGAGAAATGTTAGCATTTTTTAAATATGATATCTGACTAAGTGATTTGTTATCAACGTGGGCCCCCCCGGTTGGTATTTCAACCATTATTACTAGAAGTTTAGGTACCTGACCACAAAACTAACTTACAATCAAAAAAATGTTAGCTGACATGAGTGACCTTCAGTGACTGATATCACAAGAGAAAACTGCTGATGCAAAACCATATTTTGAAATTGCACCTTGTGTATTCCACAATTCTAACTCTCAACAGTAAGTTGAGACCTCGAGTGAGGCCACCCCTGCCAAAAAAGAAACGAAACATGTAAAGTGTTGGTCCCATGTTTCATGAGCAGAAATGAAAAATACCAGAAATGTTTCATACGCACGCAAAGATTCTTTCTCTCAAATTGTGTGTACAAATTTGTTGACATCCCTGTTGTTGAGCATTTCTCCTTTGCCAAGATAATCCATCCACGTGAAAGGTGTGACATGTCAAGAAGCTGATTATACAGCACAAGGTGCCACAGACCATGTGTACGTAAATTTGGACTTGAACCTGATCGAACATCTCTGGAGAGACCCGAAAATAGCTGCGCAGCAACGCTGTGCACCTTGTGCTGGCTGGGGACAATAAAAGGCCACACTAAAATGTGCAGTTTGCCACACAACACAATGTTACAGATTTCTGAAGTTCTGAGGGAGTGTGCAATTGGCATGCTGACTGGAAGAATGTCCAAAAGAGCTATTGGCAGAGAATATAAGGTTAATTTCTGTACCATAAGCCGCTCCCAACGTCACAACCGCAAACCACATGTATGGCGCCGTGTGGGCGAGTGGTTTGGTGATGTCAACATTGTGAACAGAGTGCCCCATGGTGGCGGTGGGGTTATGGTATGGGCAGGCATGAGCTATGGCCAACGAACACAATTGCATTTTATCGATTGGCAATTTGAATGCACAGAGATACTGTGACAAGATCCTGAGGCCTATTGTCGTGCCATTCATCCGCGCGCCACAACCTCATATTTCTGCATGATAATGCAAGGCCCCATGTCGCAAGGATCTGGACATAATTCCTGCAAGCTAAACATGTTCCAGATCTTCCATGGCCTGCATACTCACTAAACATGTCACCCATTGAGCATGTTTGGGATGCTCTGGATATATGTGTACGACAGTGTTCCAGTTCCTGCCAATATCCAGCAACTTCGCACAGTCATTGAAGATGAGTGGGACAACATTCTACAAGCCACAATCAACCTCCTGATCAACTCAATGCGAAGGAGACTGCATGAGGCAAATGGTGGTCACATTAGATACTAACTGGTTTTCTGATCTCCGCCCCTACCTTTTTTTAAAGGTATTTGTGACCAACAGATGCCTATCTGTAATCCCAGTCATGTGTTATACATAGATTGGGGCCTAAGGAATTTATTTCAATTGACTGATTTCTTTAAATGAACTGTAACTCAGTAAAAGCATTCAAATTGTTGCATGTTGCGTTTATATTTTGTTCAGTGTATGTACAGTGCATTCGGAAAGTATTCAGACCCCTTGCCATTTGCACATTTTGTTACGTTACAGCCTCTAAAATGTATTAAATTGTTTTTTTTCCTCCATTATCTACACACAATACCCCATAATGACAAAGCAAAAACAGATTTCTAGAAATGTTTTTAGAGTATTTAGACCCTTTACTCAGTAATTTGTTGAAGCACTTTTGGCAGCTGTTACAGCCTCGAGCTTTCTTGGGTATGACGCAGCAAGTTTGGCACAACTGTATTTGGAGTTTCTCCCATTCTTCTCTGCAGATCCTCTCAAACTCTGTCAGGTTGGATGGGGGAGCATTGCTGCACAGCTATTTTCCGGTCTCTCCAGAGTTGTTCGATTGGGTTCAAGTCCGGGCTCTGGCTGGGCCACTCAAGGACATTCAGAGACTTGTCCCGAAGCCACTCCTGCGTTGTCTTGGCTGTGTGCTTAGGGTTGTTCTGTTGGAAGGTGAACCTTCGACCCATTCTGAGGTCCTGAGCGCTGTGGAGCAGGTTTTCATCAAGGATCTCTCCGTATTTTGCTCCGTTCATCTTTCCCTCATTCCTGACTAGTCTCCCAGCCCCTGCCACTGAAAAACATCTCGACAGCATGATGCTGCCACCACCATGGTTCACCGTAGGGATGGTGCGAGATTTACTCCAGATGTGACGCTTGGCATTCAGGCCAAAGCGTTCAAACTTGGTTTCATCAGACCAGAGAATCTTGTTTCTCATGGTCTGAGATGATTTAGATGCCTTTTGGCAAACTCCAAGCGTGCTGTTATGTGCTTTTACTGAAGAGTGGCTTCCATCTGGCCACTGATTGGTGGAGTGCTGCAGAGATGGTTGTCCCATCTCCACAGAGGAACTCTAGAGCTCTGTCACCTGTTTTCGCTTTGCCATTATGGGGTATCATGTGCAAATTAATTTATAAAAATGGTATATATATAAGTTTTGCAAAATATACATCAATGTATTTTTATTTTTTCCACATTTATTTAACTAGACAAGTCAGTTAAGAACTAATTATTATTTACAATGACGGCCAATACTGTCAATGTAAGTATAAAGATTTGCCCATATCCCAACCTTCCTTCCTCCCTCCACACGGCACATCCAAAAAAGTGGAGCATCAGAAATAAATAAGTAAATAAATTATTAGTAAACCTTTGACAAACTTGCTTGGACTGGATAGCATTATATTGATGACTGTACCTATTATGTAATGACCACTGGAAATACCTACTGGGAAACCTTAAAGTATCTCATCAGAGGGGAGCCTCTGCAAGCAATTGAAGTATGATATAAATGTTTGCCATTTTCTAATAAATGTATCAGTGGAACACCTAAGAGAATACTTAATTTTCTCAAGCTTTAGGAAGAACATTACATCATTTAGCCATTGAGAAGTAGAGGGGGGCTGCTGAGCAGACTTCCACTGGAAAATAAATCTGTCGAGCTAATAAGGATGTAAAAGCAGCAACATCAGCATGTTTGGAGTCCAAGGAGAACAAGTATTCTGGAATACCAAAACAGCTATCAAGGGACATGGCTGCAGGTTAATTTCAAACACCATTTTAAAAATAGAATCCCAGTAATTTTGTAGTTTAGAGCATTAAATTAATATGTGACTAAGGTCACATGGTGAGACATCTATCACACATCATTTACATTTGGATATATTTCAGACAATCTGGATTGTACTTTATCAATCGCCTCATCCCAACACTCATGTAAATTCAACACCCATTTCCCGTTCCCAAGCAGATTTAGTTTTGTTGGTGGAATGTTTGTCCAATGACATGATACACAGATTGATCAGAGAAATGACTGCTTTCTCTCGAAGTAATATAGTCACTATGCCATCCCAGGGTTTGCAAGGGCGTGGAGCAGGGAAGCCAGACAATTGGGGGGAGACACAATGCCTAATTGGAAGGTAACAGAAAACGTGTGATGGATGCAAAGAGTATTTAGAGGGCACGTTGGGATAACTAGAAAAAAATCCATATATTCTACATATAAGTCTTTCCTTGTCCAGTAAGATAAAGCAAGTAAGTGATTCTTATCAATAGGACCCATAGTAGATGCAGAGGAGAATTTAAAATGCCTTCAAAACTGGTGTGGAAAGTGTGGTAAAAGTGTGTAAAGCACTACAGGATTGCCAGTATAGCGAGAGGGGGATGCTGGGAGAGGAGCAGAGTATAGCAGGAAGAGAAGCAGAAATACAAGAATGTGCCTCTAGGTGGCACCTGGAGTATGTAACCAGAATGGCAATTTCTGAAAGTTGTCTGCCCAGTAATAGTATAAAAAGTTGGGTAGTGCAAGTCCTCCACTAAACTTGCATCTCTGAAGTAAAGATCTACTGACTCTGGGTACCTTTCCTCCACAGAAAAACGTGGTATAGCAGCCTGATTTGATTGACTTTAAAAAGCACTTTGCTAAAAACAATAGGTTAAACTTTTTAAAAATGTATTTAACATTTTTTTATTTAACCTTTTATTTAACTAGGCAAGTCAGTTAAGGACAAATTCTTATTTACAATGACGGCCTAGATTGAAAATAGATCACGGAACTTGGGTAAACTGTTCATTTTTACAGCATTAATCCTTCCTATAAGTGATAGTGGTAAGGTGGGGATGTAATGAACGAGTTACATTCACTCCAAGATATTTGAAACCAGAGCAGCTTAAGCTGAAAATCCAAGTCTGACTGCTGGAGCTATAGCGCTGCTGAATTGATTGGGAATTTGGAATTTCTTAAATAACTCAGTTGGAAACCCATCAGGCCCTGGAGTTTTGCTGCTCTGCATTGACTTGATAGACTGAATAACTTATTCAAGGATGAGAGGAGAATCAAGATCATCTGCAGTTTCAGCCTCAACTGTGGGAGTCTCCAGTTCACCCAAAAATGTAGTCATATTGGCAGTATCTGATGGAAATGCAGACGTATACAGGGAGGAATAGAAAGACTTAAACGTGTCATTGATCCCCGTAGGGTTAGAAATCATGCTATGAGAGGAATCTTTCATTTTGGGATCAGACGGGTTGCAGCACTGCATTTTAATTGGTGTGCGAGCAGACGACTTGCCCTGTCGCCATGTTCATAGTAGCTAACACGTGAATGCAATATAGTAACCATTCTTTTTCTATAGTGGACAAATTCAGATTGTAAATTCAAGCGTTGCTTATATAGCCCTAGTGATGGCGTCAAGGCATATTGGTGGTCTAAGTCAAGGATGGCTTTAGAGAGTTCTTCAAGTTTAGCTTCCCGAGTTTTGTTTAAATTAGAAGAATAATGTCAACAGTGAAGAGGCGACTCCGGGATGCTTGCCTTCTAGGCAGAGTTGCAAAGAAAAAGCCATATCACAGACTGGCCAATAAAAATACAAGATTTAAGATTGGCAAAAGAACACAGACACTGGACAGAGGAACTCTGCCTAGAAGGCCAGCATCCCGGAGTCGCCCTCTTCACTGTTGACGTTGAGACTGGTGTTTTACGGGTACTATTTAATGAAGCTGCCAGGTGAGGACTTGTGAGACGTCTGTTTCTCAAACTAGACACAAATGTAGTTGTCTTGTTGCTCAGTTGTGCACCGGGGCCTCCCACTCCTCTTTCTATTCTGCTTAGCGCCTTCTGTGAAGGGAGTAGTACACAGCATTGTACGAGATCTTCAGTTTCTTGGCAATTTCTCGCATGGAATTGCCTTCATTTCTTAGAACAAGAATAGACTGAGTTTCAGAAGAAAGTTTTTGTTTCTGGCCATTTTGAGCCTGTAATCAAACCCACAAATGCTGATGCTCCAGATGCTCCAGGCCAGTTTTATTGCTTCTTTAATCAGTACAACAGTTTTCAGCTGTGCTAACATAATTGCAAAAGGGTTTTCTAATGATCAATTAGCCTTTTTAAAATGATAAACTTGGATTAGCTAACACAACGTGCCATTGGAACACAGGAGTGATGGTTGCTGATAATGGGCCTCTGTATGTCTATGTAGATATTCCATTAAAAATCAACCGTTTCCAGTTACAATATTAATTTACAACATTAACAATGTCTACACTGTATTTCTGGTCAATTTTATGTTATTTTAATGGACAAAAAAAATGCTTTTCTTTCAAAAACAAGGACATTTCTAAGTGACCCCAAACGGGGTAGTGTACATTGACCAATACTACAGGTGTGTGCCAAATGTTGCCAGTTATGATTAAATATCTACCATTACTGTCTAAAATAACATTAGTAGTAGAGAAATGTATTATTTTACTAACCAAAATTGCAACCCTTCCGACTTTGGAGTTAAAGTCTGAATGGAAAACCTGACTGAACCTGGAGTTTTGAGCCTTGAGTGATCTTTAATTCGTATATGGGTCTCATGTAAAAATATCACATCTGCTTTTAGCTTTTCAAATGGGAGAAGAGCCTAGACCTCGATAATTAATCGTTTTATTATTCCAAGATAAAAACTTTATAGGATTAGGCCTGCCTATTTCAATAGGACTATTATTAGCATTGTTAGCCATCCACAATATGAGTGAAACAAAAGGTGTGAAAACAGACCAAGCATTTGCAAAGATAAGAGAAAACTGATGAAAAAAGCACCCAAAAACTATTATAAAAAATACAAATAGGACCAAAAAAGCTCACTCACCCTCCCCTCCCACCCAAACCCAAAGTCTCCTTCCCCAGCGAATTGAGACAGCAGATTGAAGTTTGCGTAGCTTCGGTGCATATAAACAGAAAACCTCCCTATCCAAACGCAGAGAGGCTCCATAGTAGTGAGTCGTGAAATATATTTAAAAAGGCATTCACAAAATGGTAAAGTAGGTCAACAGATAACAAAAACCCCATAACAGTCAAACGGAACGGTGCTGAGTCAGGGAGTCTTCAATCAGTGCAACATGTACAATGTGTGTTAAGGATGGCAAAATAAGTGTCCCGCAGTATGTTACCCTGTTACAAAAAAGAAAAGGGGCTGAGTGTCTGTACATGTACGAATGATCAATTGGGTGTAATAAAGTGGTTTAAAAGTCCTCCAGTGAGTATCTAAATCAAAAATCAAAAAGAGGAAAGCTCTGCAAAAGCCTGGAATTTTAGCCATGCATTACTACGCTAGCCATCTAGCCAAATAAAAAGGACCTCCCAAACATGTTAGTCATTTTTATCATAGTTATATAGTGTTTCTGCAGAGTAAAAAAAGGAATGGCAACGTGGTGAAAAAGGCCCTGCCGTAAAAATCTAAACACACTTTCGACTTGGAGGGTAGGCTAGGCTATGCATGCTACCTGGCAAAAGAGTAGGTCATAGATTCAAGATACGGCTCAGAAGTGACTGTCGAACCAACTCTGGGCATCCTCGTGGGAGTCAAACTGTAGCTTCCCCCTGGCATGTTCAACTTGGAGACAAGCAGGGAAGCGAGAATTTCACATTCTTTTCATGAAGGTTGCGTTTCACATTGAGGAATTTAGCTCTTTTCTTGGTGACTCTCGTGCTGAGGCCAGGAAAGATGAACACCTTGTGTCCGCAGAAGTGTAGCTGGTCTCTGCCTTGCCTCTGAAGGATACGTTCCTTGTCACGGTAGTACTGAAAACGGACGATAAACACTATTGACTTGGAGTTGTCGTTTCCTCCCGCTGGGGATGGGCCAATGCTCGGTCCAGCTTCGGGGGTGAGGGAATGATGGCCGGACCTAGCACCTCCGCGAAGAAGTCTGACATGAACTTAACTGAGTAGTTTCTCTGGTATACCAACAACCCAAAGATAGCAACGGTGAGAATGGGATTCCAGGTTATCTATCTTGTCAATCAGCTTTTGGTTTTCGGAGCTCAGACAGGTGACCGTTTTAATCTGAAGTTATACAGATCTAGTTCAAAGCCGTCAAGTTGGCGCCCATGTTCATCCGCAGCGGCTCGGACACCATCCAGGACGGCGGAGAAGGGGGCCAGAGCCGCATCGATGGCAGTTTTGATCTGAGTGCCCCTCATGATCTCATGTTAAATACAGTTTAACTATGATGGCTACAGGTTCGTCTGCCTCACCTAAAGCCCATTTGGGTGGGAAGCTGCTATAGACCACCAAGTGCAAACAGTCAGTATCTGGATAACGTATGAGATATAAACAGAGGTATATTTTCTGGGTGATTTTAAATATTTTCCGGCTTTCATCAAGCTGCACACTCAATAAAAAGCTTCAAACTGTAACTAGTGCCTGCAACCTCATTCAGGTTATCAGTCAACCTGCCAGGGTTGTTACAAACAGCACAGGAATTAAATCATCAAATTAGTGATATGCTAACTTACAAGCCCTAAACAAACTATGCAGTTTTAAGAAAATACATGAAAAAAAGTAAGAGATAAGATTAGGGGTGGCAGGGTAGCCTAGTGATTAGAGCGTTGGACTAGTAACCGAAAGGTTGTAAGTTCAAATCCCCGAGCTGTCAAGGTACAAATCTGTCGTTCTGCGCCTGAACCCACTGTTCCTAGGCCTTCATTGAAAATAAGAATTTGTTCTTAACTGAGTTGCCTAGTTAAATAAAAGGTAAAAAAAATAAGAAAAATACAAAATAATTAAAGAGCAGCAGTAAATAACAATAGCGGGGATATAGACAGGGGGTACTGGTACAGAGTCAATGTGTCAATTTGCGGGGGCACCGGTGTCGAAGTAATTATGTGCATGTTGGTAGAGTTATTAAATTGGCTATGCATAGATAATATCAGAGTAGCAGCAACATAGTGGGGTGAGAGGGAGGGGGCAATGCAAATAGTCTGGGTAGCTATTTGATTAGCTGTTCAGGAGTCTTATGGCTTGGGGATAGATGCTGTTTTAGAAGCCTCTTGGACCTAGACTTGGTGCTCCGGTACTGCTTGCAGTGCGGTAACAGAGAGAACAGTCTATGGCTGGAGTCTTTGACAATTTTTAGGTACTTCCTCTGACACCGCCTGGTAAAGATGTCCTGGGCCGCACACACTACACTCTGTAGTGCCTTGCAGTCGGAGGTCGAACAATTGCCATACCAGGCAGTGATGCAACCCATCAGGATGCTCTCGATGGTGGTAAACCTTATGAGGATCTGAGGACCCATGCCAAATCGTTTCAGTCTCCTGATGGGGCATAGGTTTTGTCGTGCCCTCTTCACAACTTTCTTGGTGCAGTCATGAGTGAACAGAGAGTACACAAGGGGACAAAGCACGCACCTCAGAGGGGCCCCCGTGTTGAGGATCAGCGTGGCGGATGTGTTGTTACCTACCCTTACCACCTGGGGGCAGCCCGTCAGGAAGTCCAGGATCTGTTGGTGCGGTGTGCTTCCCTTTGTAGTCTGTAATAGTTTGCAAGCCCTGCCACATCCAACTAGCGTAGTATGATGTGTAGTATGATTCAATCTTAGCCCTGTATTGACGCTTTGCCTGTTTGATGGTTCGTCGCAGGGCATAGCGGGATTTCTTATATGTTTCCGGGTTAGAGCCCCACTCCTTGAAAGTGGCAGCTCTACCCTTTAGCTCAGTGTGAATGTTACCTGTAATCCATGGCTTCTGGTTGGGGTATGTATGCAAAGTCACTGTGGGGATGATGTCCTCGATGCACTTATTGATAAAGCCAGTGACTGATGTGGTGTACTCCTCAATGCCATCGGAATAATCCCGGAACATATTCCAGTCTGTGCTAGCAAAACAGTCCTGGAGTTTAGCATCTGCTTCATCTGACCATTTTTTTATAGACCGAGTCACTGGTGCTACCCGCTTACATTTTTTGCTTGTAAGTAGGAATCAGGAGAATAGAACTATGGTCAGATTTACCAAATGGAGGGCGAGGGAGAGCTTTGTACTCGTATCTGTGTGTGGAGTAAAGGTGGTGGTCTAGAATTTTTCCCTCTGGTTGCACATTTAACATGCTGATAGAAACGAGGTAAAACTGATTTAAGTTTCCCTGCATTAAAGTCCCCGGCCACTAAGAGCGCCGCCTCTGGATGAGCGTTTTCCTGTTTGCTTATGGCGGAATACAGCTCATTGAGTGCAGTTTTTGTGCCAGCCTCGGTCTGTGGTGGTATGTAGACAGCTAAGAAAAATACAGATAAACCCTCAAGGTAGATAGTGTGGTCTACAGCTTATCATGAGATACTCTACCTCAGGTGAGCAAATCTTGAGACTTCCTTAGATATCGTCCACCAGCTGTTTACATATATGCATAGGTCCTCGGCGCGTGTCTTACCAGAGGCTGCTGTTCTCTCCTGCTGATAGAGTGTATAACCCGCCAGCTGTATATTCTCAATGTTGCAGAAAGTTAATGCTGCAGAAATTGGCTTTAAAGAATTATCCAAATCCATTGGAGGTAGTGATCACAATATAGTAACCATATCTAGGAACCAGTTCCAAAAGCTGGGCCTAATACAGTGTATAAGAAGTTATACAGTAAGTTTTGTGAAAATGGCTGTGAGTGTTTTTGTGACTAGGCTCTGACCTAACATAATCATATGGTGTGCTTTTGCTGTAAAAGTATTTTTGAAATCGGACAAGATTGGTATATTAACAAGAAGTTAAACTTTAATTTGGTGTATTGCACTTGTGAATGTATGAAAGTTACATATTTGAGAAAAAAACATTTTTTAATTTCGAACTCTGCCTTTTCAGCGGAATGTTGTCGAGGGGTTCCACTGAGCTAGCCCTCCTGTTGTCGTTTGACCCCACATGGATTACGACAGTATCAGCTCCCGGCATCTGTGGTAGAACAGTCGGAAGCAGCCTTGTTATATCCTGTACTCGTGCTCCTGGGTAGCACAGGGTTTTTGCTTTGGGGACCGAGATGTTTCTCACCATAGAGCTAGCTGCCTATGATGACAGCTGGTGATGTTGAATGGGCCGGTCTCTCAGGCAGCCTCATGGTCTGGTGAGGATTTGAACCCGAGGTAGAAGCCACCGGAGAGAGAGAGACAGAGCCGAAGACGCAGGTACCTCCGGATCCGATCTTGATTGGGAAGCCACCACTGACGAAGGCGCCACAACCTCTGGATCCAGGGCGGCAAAGCTGTTTCTGGTCTTTGTCAGTTCTGGGCTCAACATCTCCACGGAGACCCCCGTTGCCAGAGGACATCTTCTTCGACTTACACGGCGAGTGACGTACCTCCATGACTGGTTGGTTGGGTCGAGATCAGCTCCGTTCTACAGGGAAGGGGGAGAACCCTGCCTAGCACCGGCCAGTCGGCTGTGGAGTGCCGATACGGTGATGAAACTTCCACCAGAGCGGCTTCCGGCTATTGGGGTGGAAGAAAAATAAAAAGTAGGTGGGTGTGGGTTCCCCAGTAGCTTATGTAGGTTTTCTTCTTGCTTACTAAGAGTAGTTACTTCGCTCCTGTAGTCCTCCGCAAGCAAGCAGTTGCTACATTGAAAGTCAACGCGGTCCACATTGTCCCTTAACAAAGTTGGAAACGTTCAATATCGGCCTCCATTTGAGACCGCCGAGCCAGCTATGCAGTCTCTCCCCCTATACGGAATCTGGCAGGATCCCAGGACAGATAGCAGCGCTCACAGCAATTTAGGCCAACAGAGCCACAGGATTCAAAATAAAATAAAAGTATATAAAACCACTGTTAGCTTTTAAACCCGAGGTCTTTAGTTCAGTTTCAGCGTTCGACAGCATTCAATAACAACAAACATACATCGCGCTCTGATGTTTGTTACCTGTCTAACAGAACACAGAGGGTGTTATTTAATGGAAGCCTATCCAGATAGAATCAGGAATTCCTCAGGGCAGCCCCTCACTTTTTTCAATCTACGAATGACATGCCACTGGATTTGAGTACCGCCAGTGAGTCTATGTATGCGGATGACTCAACACTATACACGTCAGCTATAACAGCGAGGGAAATCATTGCAACACCTAACAAAGAGCTGCAGTTAGTTTTAGGAAGGGTGGCAAGAAATAAGTTTGTCCTAAATATTTCAAAAACATATAAGTACTGTATTTGAGATAAATCATTCACTGAAACCTAAACCTTGAAATTGATTAAGTTGAGGTGACAAAACCCTGGATTGTAAACTGTCATAGTCAAAACATGTTGATACAACAATAGCTAAAATGGGGAAAAGTCTGTTCGTGATAAAGCCCTGCTCTGCCTTGTTAACAAAACTATCAACAAGGTAGGTCCTACAGGCCCTAGTTGTCACACCTGGACTACTGTTCAGTCGTGTGATCGGGTGCCACAGAGGGACCTCAGGAAATTACAATTTGCTTAGAACAGGGCAGCACGGCTGGCCCTTAATTGTACACGGAGGGCTAACAAAAATCCCATGCATGTCAATCTCTCGTAGCTCAAAGTGGAGGAGAGATTCACTTCATCACTACTTGTTTATGTAAGAAGTGTTGGCAGGCTGAATGCACATGTCTTTTTAAACTACTAGTACATAGCTCGGACACCCATATATAAGACATGCCACCAAAGGTCTCTTCACAATCCCCAAGTCAAGAACATACTATGGGAGGTGCACAGTACTACATAGAGCCATGACTACATGGAACTATATTCCACAATCAGGCAGCTGATGCAAGCAGTAAAATCAGATTTAAACAACAGATACAAATACACCTTATGGAACGTCGGAGACTGTGAAGAGACACACATACAGTACTGTCACGCCACCTGATCTGTTTCTCCTGTCCTTGTGCTTATCTCCATCCCCTCCAGGTGTCGCCCATCTTCCCCACTTATCCTCTGGGTATTTATACCTGTGGTTTCTGTCTGTGCCAGTTCGTCTCGTTTGTCAAGCTTACCAGCGTTCGTCCTGTCATCTCCTGTCTTTTCACAGCCTATTTTTTTCTCGCCATCCTGGTTTTTGACCCTTGCCTGTCCTGACCTTGTACCTGCCCCCTGACCCCTCTGCCCATTCCTAATCCTGAGCCTGCCTGCCTTCCTGTACCTTTGCTCCTACTCTGGGATTGTCGACCCCTGCCTGCCTTGACCTGTCATTTTCTTGCCCCTGTGGGTACAATAAACATTGTTACTTCACACAGTCTGCACTTGGGTCTTACCTTAATTCCTGATAGTACGAACTGGCCATGACTGACCCAGCAGACTTGGACCAGCTCCCCAATGCCGCCTCCTCCCAAGGAGCCACCATTGGTAGGCACGAGAATTTGCTTCATGGTCTGATGGAAGGGTTCCAGGCCGTGGTCGAACGTCATGACCTAGCCTTGGATGCATTGCGGGAACAATTCCGTGGGTTGCCTACTAGGCAGCCTACCATGACGGTAACCTCCCAGCCCCTCTATAACCCGGCTGGTAGCAGCACTGTCACACCGGTTTCCCGGGAACCCCACTTACCTCCCCCAGAGTGCTACAATGGCGATTACAGATCCTGCCAGGCCTTTCTCTTCCAGTGCTCCCTTGTTTTCGAGCTGCAGCCTCATTCATTCCCCTCGGACCACTCGAAGATAGCGTACATTAGTACGCTGATGTCCGGGAGGGCACTCGCTTGGGCCACGGCGGTATGGGAGCAACAATCCAGCATCTTCCTCATTCTGGAGGTATTAGTTGCTGAGTAGAGAAGTTTTCAAGGCTCCTGTGTCTGGGAGAGAGGCTGCCCGTAAGTTACTCAAGCTTCAGCAGAACACCCTCAGTGTGGCAGACTATGCAGTGGAGTTCCGCACGCTAGCAGAGGGTACCTGGAACATGGAAGCGCTGTTCAACACATTCCTGCACGGAATATCGGAGGAGGTAAAGGATGAGCTGGCAGCCCGAGAACTACCGGCGGATCTCGACTCACGCATCGCTTTAACCATCCGGATCGATGGTGAGCTATGGGCACGTAGGAGGGAGAAGAGGTCCGATTGTGGTCCCAATCGCACACTCAGGGATCCCACCTTGCAGCTGATGAACTCCAGAAGTCCCCGACGTCTACATCCCCGAGAAGATCCGAGCTTACCCGAGTCCCTCCAAGAGCCTTAGGAGACTGCCGATTCACCTCTTCCCGAGCCGATGTAGCTCGGTAGGTTTAGGTAGGTTCCAGCCGAATACATACCAGACTTGAGACCCAGAGCTGTTTGTATTGCGGTATTGCCAGTCATTTTGTGTACCCTCCATACTTTCCCTACCTTTTCTGTGTCCAGAGGGTCAAAAACCAGGAGGACGACCCTGTACCCGCCCGCCTGACCACTCTGCCCGTCCCTGACCCTGAGCCTGCCTGCCGTCCTGTACCTTTGCTCCTACTCTGGATTATTGACCCCTGCCTGCCGCTGTAGTTATAATAGACATTGTTACTTCACACAGTCTGCACTTGGGTCTTACCTTGATTCCTGATACAGTACACATGATAAGACACACACTTTACACACACAAACACATGGATGTTTTTTGTAATATATGTGAATGTGGCGTAGTTGTCTAAGGGAACACACAAAATGTAAATGGTAAAGTGTTATGAAATGTAATGTCATGTAATATTTTAAACTGTAAGAACATGCCTTATGTTGCTGGACCTCGGGAAGAGTGGGGATCCTTAATAATTACAAATGCAAACCGGTGTGCTTGGAACCTACTACCATACTCAGTTCAAAGGCACTTAAATCTTTAATCTTGCCCATTCACCCTCTGAACAGCACACATACTATACACAAGCCATGTATCAATTGTCTCAAGGCTTAAAAATCCTTCTTTAACCGGTGTCCTCTCCTTCATCTGCACTGATTTGAGGTGGATTTAACCAGATTTAACATCAACAATATGAAGGGTGGTACTCAGTGATGTGTTGGATTTTCCCTAAACATAATACTTTGTATTGAGGACATAACATGTATTTCTTTGTCACATTTTAGGCATATTTACTTTAGTGTCTTATTGCAAACAGGATGCATGTTTTGGAATCGTTTTTGTACTTACTCCGCAATAATCATCTAAGTGACAGAGTAAAAAGAAATAGGCCTGTACAGAATTCAAATAGTGTTTCTATGGGCTATAGTAGTAATGGGCTATAGTAGTAGTATTTAGATTTTGGTATGACCATCTTAAAACAATTCCATATGTTAGCTTAGTAGAATCCCCCCTCCATTTTGACATTATGGAGTATTGTGAATTGTCCAGTGAATATCTCAATGTATTCATTTTCATTTCAGACTGTAGCACAACATTCAAAAGGCACTCGCACATCTGAGCAATCTTATTTGCGGGTGCATGGCAACAATTGAACAAGATGAAGGACAAAGGAAACCACACACTGCTCTTGATAGTATCACTGATCTTTAATAAGCTTACGTATCGGCCTCACAGACTTTGTCAGAGCTTTTGTGAATTTTTTCAAAAGCCCCACCCACATCCATTCCACACATCGAAGGGGGTTGGAGGCAAAGGAAAAATAAGTGCTACCAAATATAGCAATATGCATTTCATAAATATTACAAAAGTGTATAAATAAGACGTATGAAACACGTCTGGAAAACCACAATGAGGACATAGCAAGTTTTCATTTAATCAGTGATACTATCAAGAGCAGTGTACAGTTTCCTTTTTTCCTTCAGACTGTAACACAACAACATGTGGAAAAAGTAAAGAGGTGTGAATTACTTTCTGGAAATTGATCCAACTACAAAAGAGGGTTTCCGCGTGCCGCTTTAGTTGCCAATCTCTGGTTTAAACACTCTGCCTTGATTGCAGGTACAACCACCAACCCTACTCAGGCTGTACCACAGCTTGGGCAGACTGAGCCTGCAGCCACTGTGATGCTACCAGGGGTGCTAACTACGGCCCTGACCTCATCGCCTCCAGTTAGCTTATCGGGAGCAGGGAAAACTGTAACATCATCACCCACAGAGGAGGAGACGACAACCACTTTGATCACCACAACAACCATCACCACGGTGCACATGCCGGGTAAATGCGTTGTGTGATTGCAAGCCTTAACAAGCCTAACATGTTAGGATGATGGTAGTGTTTCATAGGCATTACTTCCATAGGGTTGAGATATTTGTGCATTTTCATTCAAGTGTCCTGACTTTCTCTCTCCAGTGCAGTGCAATGCCAGTCTCTCTGGGATGGAGGGCATTGTGGAGTCTCCAGATCCTCTCTCCTCATCCCCTTACTCTCCTCTGGAGTGCACCTACAGCATCACAGTGTATCCGGGTTATGGAGTGGAAATTCAGGTGAGTCACCGTTAGTCATCATCATCATACCACTATTGTTTATTTTTTTATTATTTTGCACACAAGAAAAATTACAAAGCAATGTGATTAGAGTTTAAGAAGCAAGTGAAAAGTGCACATATGGGAAAGGGTCTGGAAAGGCTCCTTAATGTTGTAGGCACAAAGCGTCTAATGAAGGGGGCTGTGCTTTTATACTGATTGGTTCTCTTGTGTCTTTCTCACTCAAACAACCACTTGGACAGCCAAAAATCAAATGTTGGTTTTCATTAATTTTTACGATATAGCCCGTGTTGACTTTGTGACTCTAGTGGAAAATGCTTATCAAGCACATAGGCTTGAAAATCACAGCGCCAGTTTAAGCACCACCTTCTCCCAATTCTAATTTGTCAAAATAATCCATGAAGAAAACCCAGAACCAGGAACTACTCCAGTGTTGCCAATTTAGCAACCTTTTCAGTATACTTAGTGACTTTTCAGACCCCTCCAACAACTTTTAGTGGTAAAAAAATTCAAGCAAGAAATGCAGTTACTTTTCGGGCTGCCTTCAGGGAGTTTGACACTGAGGAATTCTATGGTTTTGATAGCATTTAGCTAGTCTTGCTAATACCAGCCTCTCTACGTCATTGATGTGAGAGTCTGGAACGGCTGCTTTGATGTGTCGGCAAGAAGCGACCATAATGAAGGGGCTGTGCCCTCAACACTTCAAAGCAGCATCCTACGCTGGTAGGATATCCCCGTTTTGAATTTAGTCATGATCTATTGTTTTACATAGGACCGCTTAAGCCCTTCCGCTTCCAGGATAAGCAAACACACACAGTAGCTAGCTTGCACAAACTTTCAGAGTTCGGACATCATTTGCCGCTATAATCCATTTGATATTTTTGTATTCTTTATTTATTCACGGAAAGCCCATTGAGACCATGGTCGAAGGAGACCATGGTCTCAATAGGTTTTCCCTGAATTAACTGATGACCTAGTAACGGAGTGCTGTAACTGTTTTTCATAAATGTTGAGTTTTGTATTGATTGCTGTTTTGTTTGACATTGTGTTGGTTGTTGTATTGTTGTTATCAGGACCCCCTTGCGAAGGAGCAAGGGGGTCCACCACTACCACATATCTACAGTACAAAATCCATGTGTATGTGTCTGTATAGTGTGTGTCTTTGCCTATTTATGTGTTGCTTCACAGTCACATTTCAGCTTTTTTTTCTTTCATCACATTCCCAGTGGGTCAGAAGTTTACATACACGCAATTAGTGTTTGGTAGCATTGCCTTTTAAATTGTTTAACTTGGGTCAAATGTTTTGGGTAGCCTTCCACAAGCTTCCCACAATAAGTTGGGTGAATTTTGGCCCATTCCTCCTGACAGAGCTGTTGTAATTGAGTCAGGTTTGTAGATCTTGCTCACATATGTTTTTCAGTTCTGCCCACACATTTTCTATTAGATTGAGGTCAGGGCTTTGTGATGCCCACTCCAATACCTTGACTTTGTTGTCCTTAAGCCATTTTGCCACAACTTTGGAACTTTGGGTCATTGTCCATTTGGAAGAACCATTTGCGACCAAGCTTTAACTTCCTGACTGATGTCTTGAGATGTTGCTTCAATATATCAACATAATGTTTTGTCCTCATGATGCCATCTATTTTGTGAAGAGCACCAGTCCTTCCTACAGCAAAGCACCCCCACAACATGATGCTGCCACCCCAGTGCTTCACGGTTGGGATGGTGTTCTTCGGCTTGCAAGCCTCACATTTTTCCTCCAAACAAAACGATGGTCATTATGGCCAAACAGTACTATTTTTGTTTCATCAGACCAGAGGACATTTCTCCAAAAAGTACGATCGTTATCCCCATGTGCAGTTTCAAACCGTAGTCTGGCTTTTTGTATGGCGGTTTGGAGCAGTGGCTTCTTCCTTGCTGAGCAGCCTTTCAGGTTATGGCGATATAGGACTCGTTTTACTGTGGATATAGATACTTTTGTACCTGTTTCCTCCAGCATCTTAACAAGGTCCTTTGCTGTTGTTCTGAGATTGATTTGAACTTTTCGCACCAAAGTACATTCATCTCTAGGAGACAGAACGCGTCTCCTTCTTGAGCAGTATGACGGCTGCGTGGTCCCATGGTGTTTATACTTGTACAGATGAACATGCATTTGGAGATTGCTCCCAAGGATGAACCATACTTGTGGAGGTCCACAATTTTTTTTCTGAGGTCTTGGCTGATTTCTTTTGATGTCATGATGTCAATCAACTGAGTTTGAAGGTAGGCCTTGAAATATATCCACAGTTACACCTCCAATTGACTCAAATGTTGTCAATTAGCCTATCAGAAGCTTCTAAAAACATGACATTATTTTCTGGAATTTTCCAAACTTCTGACCCACTGGAATTGTGATACAATGAATTATAAGTTAAATAATCTGTCTGTAAACAATTGTTGGACAAATGACTTGTGTCATGCACAAAGTAGATGTCCTAACCGACTTGCCACAACTATAGTTTGTTAACAAGACATTTGTGGAGGGGTTGAAAAACTAGTTTTAATGACTCCAACCTAAGTGTATGTAAAGTTCTGTCTTCAACTGTATGTGCTGAGAGAAGGACACTGCACCGTCTAGCCATACTCCCAAGTACTTGTATGAGGGGACTACCAACAGCTCTAAACCCTGAGGTAGTAATGACACCTGTGGTAAGAGGGGCGTTCTTCTTACTAAATCACGACCTTTGTTTTGGAGGTGTTCAGAACAAGGTTAAGGGTAGGGAAAGCTTATTGGACACTAAGAAAGCTTTGTTGAGAGTATTTAACACAAAATCCAGGGAGGGGCAGGCTGAGTATACGACTATCATCTGCATATAAATGGATGAGAGAGCTTCCTAATGCCTGAGCTAGGTTGTTGATGTAAATTGAGAAGAGCGTGGGGCCTAGGATTGAACCTTGGGTTACTCCAGTGGTTATTGGCAGTGGCTGAGACAGCAGATTTTCTGACTTTATACACTGCACTTTTTGAGAGGTAGTTAGCAAACCAGGCCAAAGACCCCTCAGAGACACAAACACTCGACACAAGAATGGAATGGTCTACCGTATCAAAGCTTTGGCCAAGTCAATAACAATAGCAGCACAATATTGCTTAGAATCAAGGGCAATGGTGACATCATTGAGGAATATTAAGGTTGCAGTGACACATCCATAACCTGAACGGAAACCAGATTGATTACCAGAGATAATACTATAAACATCAAGAAACCAGTCAGTTGATTATTGAGAAGTTTTTCAACACTTTTGATAAACAGGGCAAAATAGAAACAGTTAGGATCAGCTTAATCTCCCCCTTTATATGAAGGATGAACTGTGGCTGCCTTCAAAGCAATGGGAACCTCCCCAGAAAGGAGAGACAGGTTAAAATGTTTGGAGATAGGCTTGGCGATGATAGGGGCAACAACCTTAAAGAAGAAAGGGTCTAAACCAACTGACGCAGATGTTTTTTGGGGGTGAAGTTTAAGAAGCTCCTTTATCACCTCGGACTCAATGACTGCCTGCAGTGATAAACTTTATAGCGGGGCAGGGGAAAAAGAGGGAGAAGCATCGGGGATAGTCACATTAGAAGGGGTGGGAGATGAGGAAATGTTGGACAGGCAAGGAGGCATGGCTGAGTCAAATAGGAATCCTGACTTAATGAAGTGGTGATTAAAGAGCTCAGCCATGTGCTTCTTGTCAGTAACAACCACATCATCAACATTAAGGGACATGGGCAGCTGTGAGGAGGAGGGTTTATTCTCCAGGTCTTTAACCGTTTTCCAGAACTTCTTGGGGTTAGACCCACAGAGAGAGAACTGCTCCTTAAGGTAACTAACTTTGGCCTTCCCGGGTAACCTGACTGCACTTGTTTCTCATTTGCCTGTACGATAGCTAGTCAGCCTGATTATGCGTGTGCCGAGCCTTTCTCCAAATTCAATTCTTGAGGTGGAGTAACTCTGCAAGATCACGGTCGAACAAGGGATGAACCTGTTTTTAATTCTCATTTTTACCAATACCATTACCATTGAAAATATCAAAAAATAAGGTCTAAGCATCTTCTACTGGGGTAGAAGAGAAAGAAAAGTAGGTGGGCTTGGATTCCCCAGCTACCTGTTTGCTCAGAGTAGTCCTCTGCAAGCAAACAGTTGCGGTATACATAATGTGAAATCCATTCGAAATTGTGGAGAACCAGTTTTGAATAATGTAAACATGGTGGTTGGCAACCAGTGTTAGGCATTTCTACCCCTCAATGATTCCTAAATGAGTCACTAGATGTCCACCATCTCCCCTCTCCCCAGGTGAAGAAAGTGAAACTGTCCAAGGACGAGTCCCTGACTATCCTTGGCTATGGAGGGACGGGACCAGAACTCTTAGCCAATGAGACCCTAATGAGTGAGGGTCAGGTAATTCGAAGCTCAACCAATCAGGTGCAGATTTACTACCGCAGTCTCCGGCAGACCGATCATGGCATGTTCAGCCTACACTATCAAGGTAAATTCAGAGGGGCATCTTTTCTTTTTCCACTAAAATATTTGAGTCAATAAAATGTTCTTATAAGGGTGCTGTCCACAACAACGAGGAGAAGCACACCATAACTAGAGGTTATTATTTTAGTTGAATGAAAAATAAAAAATGAATCAAAGACATCTCATATTTCACATGAATGATCAAGGTATTCCATCCCAGTGAGCGCTTTGAGTGTGATGGTTTGTTCACATGTCATCCTGCCTTGTTTTGTGCAATTAATCTGTAGCTCTCGCTCTTTCCTCCATGTCTCTCACTCCCTTAATCTGTCCTACATGCAACAGCCTTCCTCCTCTCCTGCTCATTCCCTCTTTCTCCTGGGGGAGGGGGTGTGACAGTAACGGACATCCACCCCGGAGGCCAGGCCCACTTCCACTGTGACCCTGGCTTCCAGGTCAGGGGCCACGAGGTAGCCACCTGCTTGAACATGACTCAACCTCATTGGAGCTCTCCTGAACCTCAGTGTGTGGGTCAGTGTCTGCTACCTTCTGACTGTAGAATCTTTGACCATGTCAATATGATTCAACAATTGTCTGGCCTGCACAGAAAATGTGTATCTGAAACGTACAATGTAGCTTTGTTGTGGCCAGTATGGGTACTGTGAGCTCATGAGAAATTGTTTGTCCATGGAAGGCCCCACATCTCACACAGTTGAGGGAAGTGTTGATGTTTCTGTGGCTGGCCCCAATGCTAGTGTCCACACACATTGTGTATAACTGATGACTCTTGATTGTTCTTCCCAAATGTCAGCTGTGTCTTGTGGAGGGTGGATCCGAAATGCGACCGTGGGTAGAATCTTCTCTCCGCCTCCTCCATCTGCGAGTAACCACAGCAATGGCAATAATCTGAGCTGCCATTGGCTACTGGAGGCCAAGGAGGGACACAGGCTTCACCTCCACTTTGAGAGGGTTGCGCTGGACGAGGATGATGATAAGTAAGTTAAGATGTTAAATGGGTAATCTGAGATTGCTACATCAATTTCTTTACTTTTAAATTCATGATATATACCTTTTAATCCTTGAAAAATATAATTTATAAATGCCTCATGAGCTTCAACTGTTTTACCCCATCAGCACCCAAAATATAACCTTGTTTTTACTTCTATGTAATTGTAAACAAACACTGTATAACATCAAAACATGTAGAAGTCTCATGGATGGTCAGTCTATGAATTTGAGAGTGGTTACATTTCTCCAGCCCCATCCCTCAGCTATTTACCAAATCAGTGGCAGGGTGACAGCGGTGTTATTGTTTAAACTGCAGATTCAGCTGCTCAATTCTACATAATTCTACATAATGTAAAACTATTTTGATTTGTTGAACACTTCTTTTGGTTACTACATGATTCCATATGTGTTATTTCATAGTTTTGATGTCTTCACTATTATTCTACAATGTAGAAAATAGTAAAAAATAAAGATAAAACCCTTGAATGAGTAGATGTTCTAAAACGTTTGACCGGTACTGTAAGTATTCAGACCCTTTACTATGAGACTCGAAAATGAGCTGAGGTGCTTCCTGTTCCCATTGATCGTCCTTGAGATGTTTCTACAACTTGATTGGAGTCCACCTGTGGTAAATTCAATTGATTAGACATGATTTGGAAAGGCAGACACTTGTCTATATAAGGTCCAACTGTTGAAAGTGCATATCAGAGTAAATACCAGGCCATGAGGTCGAAGGAATTATCTATAGAGCGGATTGTGTTGAGGCACAGATCTGGGGAAGGGTACCAAAAAATGCCTGCAGCATTGAAGGTCCCCAAGAAAACAGTGGCCTCCATCGTTCTTAAATATAAGAAGTTTGGATCCACCAAGACTCTTCCTAGAGCTGGCCACCCGGCCACACTGAGCAATTGGGGGAAAAGGGCCTTGGTCAGGGAGGTGACCTAGAACCCGATGGTAACTCTGACAGAGCTCCAGAGTTCCTCTGTGGAAATCATCTCAGCAGCACTCAATCAAATCAGACCTTTTTGGTAGAGTGGACAGGCGGATGCCACGCCTCAGTAAAAGCCGCATGACAGCCCGCTTGGAGTTTGCCAAAAGGCACCTAAAGACTCTCAGGCCATGAGAAGAAACTAGATTTTCTGGTCTGATGAAACCAAGATTTAACTTTTTTGGCCTGAATGCCAAGCGTCACATCTGGAGGAAACATGGCACCATCACCATGGTGAAGCGTGGTGGTGGCAGAATCATGCTGTGGGGATGTTTTTCAGCGGCAGGTACTGTGAGACTACCAGGATTGAGGCAAAGACAAACGGAGCAAAGTACAGAGAGATCCTTGATGAAAACCTGCTGTAGACCTCTTAGGACCTGAGACTAGGGTGAAGGTTCAACTTCCAACAGGACAACGACCCTAAGCACACAGCCAAGACAACACAGGAGTGGCTTTGGAACAAGTCTCTAAATGTCCTTGAGTGGCCCAGCCAGAGCCCAAACTTAAACCCAATCAAACATCTCTGGAGAGACCTGAACATAGCTGTGCAGCAACTCTCCCCATCCAACCTGACAGAGCTTGAGAGGATCTGCAGAGAAGAATGGGAGAAACTCCCCAAATACAGGTGTGCCAAGCTTGTAGCGTCATACCCAAGAAGACTTGAGGCTGTAATCGCTGGCAAAGGTGATTGCTGAGTAAAGGGTCTGAATACTTATGCACATTTAATATCAGTTAGGGGAGGGTTTTGCCGGCAGGAATGTCCTTGTCGGGGCGGCAGGGTAGCCTAGTGGTTAGAGCGTTGGACTAGTAACCGAAAGGTTGCAAGTTCATATCCCCGAGCTGACAAGGTACAAATCTGTCGTTCTGCCCCTGAACAGGCAGTTAACCCACTGTTCCTAGGCAATCATTGAAAATAAGAATTTGTTCTTAACTGACTTGCCTAGTTAAATACAGGTCAAATAAAAATAATAAAAATTGCGCACTAGCGACTTCTGTGGCAGGCTGGGCATAGTGCATGCTGACACGGTCGCCAGGTGTACGGTGTTTCCTCCGACATATTGGTTCAGCTGGCTTCTGGTTCAAGTGGGCATTGTTTCAAGAAGCAGTGCGGCTTGGTTCGGTTGTGTTTCAGAGGACGCACGGCTCTCGACCTTCACCTCTCCCGAGTCCGTATGGGAGTTGCAGTGGTTGAGACAAGACTGTTGCTACCAATTGGATACCACGAAATTGGGGAGAAATGGGGTAAAAAAAAATGCAAATAAATAAATAGATTGAGGGAAAAAACTATTTAATCAATTTTAGATTAAGACTGCAACCTAACAAAATGTCTGTATAATTTCCAAAGGCACTGTACTCCTCCGCACGTATTTTGATACTGTTCAAGTTGTTTTGTGTTTTTGTCTCCCTCTAATTCCTGATTTAGGTTTTGACTATTGTCTAGCACAATAGCAAATTCCTGCTTCTGTTCATCTAATCTATGTGCACGCTCTTCGGATATCCCCAGTTTTTAATTCATTGCCTCGTTCTTGTCTACTGCATTTTACATCGCAGGTCTCTATTTTTCTCTTTTTCCATTTTCATCCGCTGCTGATAAAATGCCATGGTTAGGATGCCTGCATCTTGTGGTCTGGACTGTTCCAGTATTCCACACTACTATTGCATCCACACACTCGTGTCTGGTTTTAAACTTCCCATCTACGCGATAATATGGACCAATTTTGTCAAATTTTGAATATTTTTCCCACCATTTATTTGGTTATTGATGCTGGCCATATGCCTTTTTTAGTGTATCTAATGCTTTGGTAACATTGTCCCCTTCTACCCCTCCCACTCCGGGTGTCTCCTGGACTCTAGAAGCCATATGTTATTTTTGTCACGCTGTATAATGATAGGAGACAGGTGCAGGAATACGTAATAGGGGTTGGTTTTGTTTGTCCATCCAAAATAAAGTACGTCATGAAAATGATGGGGACGAAGCCCAAAACAAACACGAACTGTATATATATAACACCGGGGTGTAACCCAAATAAAAGAGTGAGGTGTAAACCACTGACCTAAAAACTCGATACAACAGACCAATGGACATGGGACAATCGACAAGGACAATGGGGAACAGAGGGCACTTATATACACATACTAATCAGGGGGAATGGGATCCAGGTGTGCGTAATGAGACAAGACAGTCTGGGGTTGGTGGTAATGAATCCAGTTTAGTGACGTCTAGAAGGCTGGTGACTTAGACCTCCGGAGCTGGTGAACGGAATGAGCAGCATTACCAGGGGATCAGTGACAATTATTGACTGTGTCAGCCCCCAATCTGTTAAGTAGTAACAGCTTAGCATGTGATTGGGTTTTAGTCCAATTTCTCAACATAAAATACCACTGTTCCCAACACAGGACCTCCAGGACCATTACCAAAATTACTCACAGTTGTCCTCCTATTTCCACCTAATCTGTCATGGTTCTCCGCCCCAATATGGCGTGGACCAACCTCTCTCTTTATTGCTACAGTTACTACAGACGAATCATGTCAAACATTCATACACACACACCCTACAGCCTCACGGCCACCTCGGCTGGGCTTTCACCCCCCTTATGGGTCTAGCAGGAAATTAACCCCACCCAGGATTTACCCCCTAGAATTTACCCTGCTCAGTGCTTACCTTCCGGGACATACCCTATGCTTTATGGTGCTCGCAGGAACCAACCCACTCGGGGTTTGCCCCCTAGGACTTACCCTCCGGAGGGACTACCCTGCTCAGGCTTACCTTCCTAGACTTACCTCATACCATGAATCTACAACCAGTCGTTATATAATGAGACTACTGAATGAGCTCAGGCATTCAAGGTCTGTGTCATATTATTGTTCAGCCTACGACTTTCATCTCCACAAGATGTTGGAATGATCGTAACAGGTGTAGGAACTGTGCTTACCTTGATTCGGACTTTCGAGTTCTACTGTAAATCGTGGTGAATCCTGCCGACAATGCCAACTGTCGTCTGCAGAATCTAATGGACTAGTCAAAGCTCAAACCAAGTTTATTCACCCAATGGGTCAAACAGCTGAAAAGACAACAACAGGTTTCCGCCAGCACAAGTACTTATACCCTACTATTAGGCGCATTCTCCTCCTTGCACATCTAGACAGCCAATACAACTCTGTTGCTAGGCAGGAAGTTATGTGATATGTGTAATAAAATCTGACCTGACCTGACCTTGGCCTACATTCCTCACTAATCCACAGCTATCCAGCATTATCAGTGACCACAACCAAGTGATGGCCTTTTCCCTCACTCAGTAACTTTCCAGACCGCTAGTTTTTATCCACCCTCCATTGACCCCACCATATACATTCCTTATACATGTACAGTGGGGCAAAAAAAAGTATTTAGTCAGCCACCAATTGTGCAAGTTCTCCCACTTAAAAATATGAGAGAGGCCTGTAATTTTCATCATAGGTACACTTCAACTATGACAGACAAAATGAGAAAAAAAATCCAGAAAATCACATTGTAAGATTTTTTATGAATTTATTTGCAAATTATGGTGGAAAATAAGTATTTGGTCAATAACAAAAGTTTATCTCAATACTTTGTTATATACCCTTTCTTGGCAATGACAGAGGTCAAACGTTTTCTGTAAGTCTTGACAAGGTTTTCACACACTGTTGCTGGTATTTTGGCCCATTCCTCCATGCAGATCTCCTCTAGAGCAGTGATGTTTTGGGGCTGTTGCTGGGCAACACGGACTTTCAACCCCCTCCAAATATTTTCTATGGGGTTGAGATCTGGAGACTGGCTAGGCCACTCCAGGACCTTGAAATGCTTCTTACGAAGCCACTCTTTCGTTGCCCGGGTGGTGTGTTTGGGATCATTGTCATGCTGAAAGACCCAACCACATTTCATCTTCAATGCCCTTGCTGATGGTAGGAGGTTTTCACTCAAAATCTCACGATACATGGCCCCATTCATTCTTTCCTTTACATGGATCAGTCGTCCTGTCCTGGTCCCTTTGCAGAAAAACAGCCTCAAAGCATGATGTTTCCACCCCCATGCTTCACAGTAGATATGGTGTTCTTTGGATGCAACTCAGCATTCTTTGTCCTCCAAACACGACGAGTTGAGTTTTTACCAAAAAAGTTCAATTTTGGTTTCATCTGACCATATGACATTCTCCCGATCTTCTTCTGGATCATCCAAATGCTCTCTAGCAAACTTCAGACGGGCCTGGACATGTACTGGCTTAAGCAGGGTGTAGCATGTGTAGCTACCATGTTGTTGTCATGTTTTGTTGCTACCATGCTGTGTTGTCATGTTGTCATTGTCATGTTTTCATGTGTTGTCCTCGGCCTCTCTTTATGTAGTGTTGTGTTGTTTCTCTTGTCGTGATGTGTGTTTTGTCCTATATTTATATATTTATTTTAATTTTTTTATCCCAGCCTCCATCCTGCAGGAAGCCTTTTGTCTTTTGGTAGGCCGTCATTGTAAATAATAATTTGTTCTTTACTGACTTGCCTAGTTCAATATAGGTTAAATTAAATAAATAAATATGTCAGTCACTGACAGTCACTCAATTAGCCAGCTATCTAAACTTGTTGAATGCTGACCAGGCATGCAGGGCACGTGCCCAGGGGCCCTGACCTACAGGGGGGCCCAATTGATTGTATTAGTAACTCTCATTCAGATATCATATTAACATGGCATAAGTCATGGAATTTTGTGGAATTGCAGGAAATTAGTTATTAAAAGTGAACATTTTCTCTCTAACCTGTGGCAAAATGTGTAGAAGTGCAAAAAATACTGCTTTAACACTGCAGCATTTCTCTAAGCCCCATGACAAAATGTGTAGAATTGCCAGAAATGTACTTTAAAAAAATCTCTCCACCGTCAAGATGGGGCCAGTAAAATGTTTTGCCCGAGAGGTGGTGGGGCCACCCAAGCAAATCTCACTTAGGGCCCCCAAAAAGCTGGGGCCCTTTCTACTGGTATAATGCATTTAGTTAAGAGAGTTAACTACTCTAACTGCACAGATTGATTGCACAAATCAGTTGACTGATCAGTTGACTTGTAAATTATTTTCAAGAAGAGAGACACTGAAGCCCAGCTAGCCTGTTTCAAATGGAGGTCGCTAAACAAACGTTTTCAACGCTGCAGGAACTGTGTTGATGGGAGTGTTGCCGCCATGTTGTCTCTCCACAGCCGACTGTCCGGTGCCCTGCAGTGATTCCTCCCTGAAGGGGTTTCCACCTTCCCTGGAGAATAGAGATAGTAGGATGATTTTGGATGACTTAGTGGATGTTCCTATTCTTGACCCTACTGAGCAGCCATGGAGGCACGTCACTCGCCGTGAAAGTTGAAAGCAGCAGCCTTTGGCAATAGGGGCCTTCTTGGCAGTGGTAAGCCCGGACCGGATACATACTTCAAACAGCTTCACCACCCTGGATCCAAAGGTTCTGGCGCCTTCGTCCCTGGGGACTTCCACTTTGAGATCAGATGCGGCGGTACCTGCATCTTCGTCCCATGTTCTGTCTTTCTCTCTGGTGGCTTCTACCTCGGTTTCAGATCTTCAGAGCTCCCACCTTCATTGGGCCATGAGGGTATCTGGGCGAAAGAAAGTCCGGACCTCCTCAGCCATTTCACCAGCTTTCATCATCGGTAGCTCTATGGTGAGAAACATCTCGGTACCCGGGGAAAAAACCCTGTGCTATCCCAGAGTACAGGACATTACGAGGCTCTCTCATACCATTCTCCGACAGCTGTTGGGGGCTGATGCTGTCGTAGTCCATGTAGGATTAAATGGCATTAGGAGGGCTAGCTTGGAACTGCTGAAAATGGATTTTGAAGAACTGATTCTGGCTCTGAAAGATTCCAAAAAGCGGCCAGTTATTTCAGGCCCGGAGCCATCACTGGCCACGGCTGTGAAAGATTCAGCAGGCTACTGGTATTACACATCTGGCTAAAATACTACTGTAGATCTGTTGCATAGCTTTTATAGATAACTTTGACACCTTTTGGAAACAGAAGATGCTCTACAGGAATGATATGAGTCCATCCAAATCATCTTGGCTCCTGGACCCTGCCCACGGATTTTAAGCCCTGCTCAGATAATCCCTACCATTGTGTTGCTGAGTTATCGTAGTGCTCTTGCAAATGTGCATTGTCCCAGGGCCGTTGGCAGTCATAATATGAGTAACCTAATTTATGTCCTTCTAACTCCCTTCAATGTCAATCCTACAGCTATTGTATGCATTAATCATGCGCCTATGAACCTGAGGTATACTGTTAGCACTGAGGCGGATTGCCCTAGTAGGAAGTCCACTGTCTGCAGCTCACCTTGCATTATCAGCTCAAACATAAATATCACTGTCATCTCTACCACTGATAAGCCGCCCAGTAAAGCAATAAAACAACCAAGAATTCCAGAAAAGTGCTAAAAATAGCCCACATTAAACTGGTACATTCAGACTAGACTAGGTTTATGGGCGTGAAGGGCAAAACAACCGACAAGTACACTTCTGTTCAAAAGTTTGTTGTCACTTGGAAATGTCCTTGTTTTTGAAAGAAAATCAATATTTTTGTCCATTAAAATAACATAAAATTGATCAAATTTGTGTAGATATTGTTAATGTTGTAGCCGGAAATGGCTGATTTTTAATGGAACATCTACATAGGCTTACAGAGGCCGATTATCAGCAACCAACACTCCTGTGTTCCAATGGCACGTTGTGTTTGCTAATTTATCATTAGAAAACCTTTTTGTAATTATGTTAGCACAGCTGAAAACTGTTGTACTGATTAAAGAAGCAATAGAACTTGCCTTCTTTAGACTAGTTGAGTATCTGGAGCATTTGTGGGTTCGATTACAGGCTTAAAATGGCCAGAAACAAATACTTTCTTCGGAAACTCGTCAATCTATTCTTGTTCTGAGAAATGAAGACTATTCCATGCGAGAAATTGCCAAGAAACTGAAAATCTCGTACAACTTTGTGTACTACTCCCTTCACAGAACAGCGCAAGCTGTCTCTAACCAAACTGTTCGGACGCTACATACATTTTTTTTATTATGCGAATTAGCATTCCCCCAGTCTTGCCAAACACCTTGGTATTTGTATTATATTCTAAGTTTGAACCGTCCAGAGTAGTGGCTACTCTGGACGGGCAGGCGGACAGGTGCAGGCAGCGATCGGTTGAAGAGCATGCATTTAGTTTTACTTGCATTTAAGAGCAGTTGGAGGCCACGGAAGGAGAGGCTTTGAAGCTCGCCTGGAGATGAGTTAACACAGTGTCCAAAGAAGGGCCAGAAGTATACAGAATGGTGTCGTGTGCGTCGAGGTGGATCAGAGAATCACCAGCAGCAAGAGCGACATCATTGATGTATACAGAGAAGAGAGTCGGCCCGAGAATTGAACTCTGTTGCACCCCCATAGAGACTGCCAAAGGTTTGGACAACAGACCCTCTGATTTGACAGACTGAACTCTATCAGAGAACTATTACTTGCCTAGAAGGTTCTCAGCTATGCTTTTCGTGGCTGTTTACCACCACAGACAGGGGACGTCACGACGGAGGTGTCTGTTGGAGAAAAAAAAAACAATGTGCTACCACAATGCTATTTCACAGTAAACAAATGAACAACTGCACGTTTATAGGGATGGACATTCAACATGTGCGAGACTTACACGAATGACTGATGATTGGCTGAGAGAAATTGATAAAACGTTTGTGGGATCTGTTTCATTAGACTTCAGTGCAGCTTTTGACATTTTTGATCATAATCTGCTGCTGGAAAAACATATATGTTATGGCTTTACATCCACTTCTATATTGTGGATCAAGTGTTACCTGTCTAACAGAACACGGGGGTGTTCTTTAATGGAAGCCTATCCAACATAATCCAGTGAGAGTCAGGCATTCCCCAGAGCAGCTGTCTAGGACCCTTACTTTTTTCAATCTTTACTAATGGCCTGCCACTAGCTGTGCATAAAGAATGTGTGTCTATGTATGCTGATGACTCAACACTATACACGTCAGCTATCACAGCACATGAAATCACTGCAACACTTAACAAAGAGCTACTGTCAGTTTCAGAATGGGTGGCAAGAAATAAGTTAGTCCTACATATTTCAAAAACTAAAAGTATTGTATTTGGGACACATTCACTAAACACTAAACCTGGTCCAAACATATTGATGCAACAGTAGCTAAGATGGGAAGTGGTCTGTCCATAATAAAGCGCTGCTCTGCCTTCTTAAGAACGCTATCAACAAGGCAGATCCTACAGGCCCTAGTTCTTTCGCACCTTGACTACTGTCCAGTAGTGTAGTCGGGCACCACAAAGGGGACTGTGAAGAGACACTTGCACAGGCAGACACTTGCATACACGCACGATAACATACGCACAACACACACACGTACACAGATTTTCTGTTGTAGATATGTGGTAGTAGAGTAGTGTCCTTGGCAGCGGCTAATGGGGATCCATAATAAATACAAATACTAATAAAATCATTAAACGTCTTGAAGGAATAACCTCTCTCCCTTCACTCTTCTTTTCTCCCTTCTTTCCTTCCTTTTAACTTTCTTTCCTTTCTACCGTCCTTCCTTCCTACCCGCTATTCTTACTCCCTCTGCCCTTCATTCTCCCCTTTCTCCCCACCTTCCGCCTCTCTACTCTTCCTTCTTTCCCTTTATCCTTTCTTCTCCCTCTTTGTCAGGCTGATTGTGCGCAGCGGAAACAACTCCATGTCTCCCCTGCTCTTTGACTCAGACCTGGACGATGTGCCAGAGCGTGGCATCGTGAGCGAGGGCTCCATACTCTACCTGGAGCTCACGGCCGACTCCTCTTCCATCCCGTTACTACTAGCTCTGCGCTATGAGGGTGAGACCTTAAAATGCTCCCAACATCAGTACACACAGTTTCTCTTGTCTCTTTCTCACTCTTATTTGTAATTGACTGTGATATGACTGTGCAATACAGACACTGCTGCTTGCTTTAGTTTAGGGCTGTCCACGACAAAAAAAAAAAACATTTTTGGGGTCGATTGAGAGTCGTTGTGTTCTTTCGACCAATAGATGGGTCAAAATGTTTAAACTTTTTTTTCCATATATGTGTTTGAATAAAACCAATTACGTATGCACTGAGCTTGTCTGATGGTTTAAGCACACTGTTTGATTAAGTCACACAAATGACTCAAGAAAGAGCCCAATAGTCACACTGTTAAAAAAATTGACTGGGGCACGTTGTCTCGCTCTCCTCGCATGCATGTGACCAATAGGGCCTGACCTATAGCCCACCATAATCGCATCAATAAATTGGTTATAACAAACTCCGAACACAGTAATGTCAACAGCAAAATGGAGGCAGAGGACGGAAAAAAGAAACACGAAATGGGCGAATGTTTACTAGTTGCTCAGCAGGGAAAGGGGAAGTCAGATCTGTAGAAGACATTTTACTTAGCTTTGGAAACTACTGAAGATCAAGAAAAAGGAGTATATTGGAGCAAGTGTTACGTTAGTATTGTGTGTGCCAAACAGTTGCTGTTTTTTCGGAACAGTGTAAACAACACCAAATAAATAAATGTACCAGAGAGTCAGCTCTAACACAAAATAAACAATATAGAGCCTTTATTATAGCAGACAAAAAATAGTTGCATGCATTCTTGAATTGCGGTACAGTCATCCCTGGGGCGGAGTGGTGCCTGGGAGAAGGTCAATCCCACAGTGATATGGTCGGTGCGGCAGCAGCGAAGTGGCCTGGGCCTTACTGAACACCTCCCGGGGGTCCTGGTACTCCGCGGGAATGGTGGAGAGGTCCGGGGCAACTTCCGAGCTCCCAGGAAGATGTCCCGAGGCAGGCTGCGCTGACTTCAGGCCATGAGCTTGGCAGAACGGTCTCCAGCCCATGATGGCACCGGCAGACCAGTCAATGAAGGGATTGTGTTGCTGGAGCCAGGAGAATCCAAATACCCTGGGAACCTGAGGAAACTTAATGAGCAGGAACTGGATCATTTCGCTGTGGTTCCCTGACCCACCTAGGTTGATGGGGGTGGTATTGTGGGTGACCCGGCCTATAGAGTGCCCGTCCAGTGCTCTAACGTCCATGGGAATGGATAGGGGCTGAGTGGGGATATCCAACTCGGAAGCCAGGGTAGCATCCATAAAACTCTCAACGGCCCCAGAGTCAATGAGTACCCAGAGAGATTTTGACTGGTTCCCCCACAGCAATATGGAATGAAAGGAGGTGCAAGTAAGGGGAGAGGAAAAGATATCCGTATGGCCCGCCAAAGTACTCACTCCTACCGGTGAGCCTGGTCTTTTAGTGGACAGGTGGAGACGAAATGACCTGTAGTCCCGCAATACAGGCAGCTCTTAGTGTAAAGCCTGTATAGCTGTTCAGCTGGAGACAGCCTAGCTCTGCCTAGTTGCATGGGCTCAGGAAGAGGTAAATCGTCAGTCTTTGGAGGCCCTTGGGGGAACACAGGTAGCCTCGGGTTCTCTCGACAACGGAGCCGTCGGGGACTTCCGGGATACCTTGGAGGCGAGGTGGAATCCATGGACGGGCGGGCAAAATCGAATCTCCTCTCCTTCCGTTGTTCCTGTAGTCGCCCATCAATCTGAATGGTCAAGGCGATGAGCGAGTCAATATCCGTCAGTAGCTCTTTTACTTCCTCCGATATGCTGCGCAGGAACATGTCGGACAGTGCATCCAGGTTCCAGGCACTCTCAGCTGCCAACGTGCGTAATTCCATTGTGTAGTCTGCCACACTGAAGCCTCTTTCCCAGACAATGCAGCATCAAAAACTGTATTTTCCTTTGCCACAAACTCCTTCAGACTGAAGCATATGGCCGAATGTTGTTCCCATACTGCCGTAGCTCAGGCCAGAGCCCTCCCGGACATCAGCGTGATTAGGTACGCTATCTTATTTATAATACAGGGGCAGGCAAATGACAGGTCAAATACAGGCAGGTAGTCCAGAGAAGGTGCAAAGGGTCCAGAACGGCAGGCAGTCTCAGGGTCAGGGCAGACAGGCGTCAATAATCCAGTGAGGTGGGGTAAGGTATAGAATAGCAGGCAGGCTCAGGGTCAGGGCAGGCAGAAACATCAAAACCAGGAATGACTAGGAAACAGGAGCAAGAAACAGACAGGAGCCGGGGAACAAATGCTGGTAGGTTTCACAAACAAAACAAACTGGCAAAAAAACGAACTGGCAATAAACAGACAGAGAACACAGGTATAAATACATAGGGGATAATGCACGTTGTGTTAGCTAATCCAAGTTCCGGGATGCTGGCCTTCTAGGCAGAGTTGCAAAGAAAAATCCATATCACAGACTGGCCAATAGAAATAAAAGATTGGCAAAAATTGTACGAGATCTTCAGCTTCTTGGCAATTTCTCGCATGGAAATGCCTTAATTTCTTAGAACAAGAATAGACTGAGTTTCAGAAGAAAGTATTTGTTTCTGGCATTTTGAGCCTGTGATCGAACCCACAAATGCTCCAGATACTCAACTAGTCTAAAGAAGGCCAGTTGTGTTGCTTCTTTAATCAGTACTACAGTTTTCAGTTGTGCTAACATAATTGCAAAAGGGTTTTCTAATGATAAATTAGCCTTTTAAAATTATAAACTTGGATTAACTAACACAATGTGCCATTGGAACACAGGAGTGATGGTTGCTGATAATGGGCCTCTGTAAGCCTATGTAGATATTCCATAAAAAATCTGCCGTTTCCGGCTACAATTGTTATTTACAACATTAACAATGTCTACACTGTATTTCTGATCAATTTGATGTTATTTTAATGGACAAAAAATGTGCTTTTCCTTCAAAAACAAGGACATTTCCAAGTGACCCCAAACTTTTGAACGGTAGTGTACATAATATAACCATTTACAATTTCAGTATCATGTCTTAGAGTGATGGACTGTGCCATTCCTGTGGCCTCCGCAATGGATTAGTCCACTTAGACTGGCGTGAATCAGGGGTGAATCATGTGCACCATGAAAAAAAAAAAAACATTGCGACTGCTCAACTAAAGAAATCTTGGTCGACCATCAACCAAACAATCGACCGGTTGACTAAATGGGATCAACCCTGCTTGAATTAATCTTATATTATGCATTATCCTACTTCTCTCCTCATATTCACACGTGCAAACTGTTTTATCTCTCTCGCTCTCTCTCAGCCTTTGACGGGGAACACTGTTATGAGCCCTACTTGCCCCATGGGAATTTCAGCGGCAGTGACATCACCTTTCCGTTGGGCACCACAGTCACCTTCTCCTGCTCCCCGGGCTTTGTCATGGAGCAGGGCTCTGGGGTCATTGAGTGTGTGGACCAAAGCGATCCACACTGGAATGAGAGCGAGCCTGTGTGTAAAGGTAATACCATTGAGTACTACCATTACATTATGATAATTTGTTTATAAAGCCCCTTTCATTCACTAAACTAAAAACTAAAGACAATAATACAAGTAATGTTACAATAACTTTTTTTTCCTGTGCTTACTACCCCACACCCTCTCTTCCCACCCCCTCTCAGCTTTGTGTGGGGGAGAGTTGACCGATCCCTCCAGTACTGTTCTGTCCCCCGATTGGCCACAGAGCTACTCCAAGGGGCAGGACTGTGTGTGGCAGATCCATGGCAATGAGGAGAAGCGCATCGAACTGGACATCCAGATGTGAGTTTGACCTCACCAACACCCAACAGGCATAATTCTGGTCTTTGAAGCTGTGGTTGAAGCATTTGGGAGAGGGAATTGTTCTCCTTTAATTTTCCCATGCCTCTTTTGCTTCTGAAACCTCACTTGCATAACATGAGCGCTCCCTTTGCATAGTTTTTTCCCCCACCACACAAGAGGTCCATATGATGGAGGTAGAACTCAAAATAAGCATGTTTATTTAGAAACGTGCATGTTTTGTAAGGAATATACTTGAGGGTTAAAATGTAGGTCGAACAATGTGAGCCTTGCGTTTCGCTGCTTCACTGATGGCTACTTCCGTGGCTGGTGTAGCGACGTCTTTTTGATTATAACCGGGTGCATTTCAACTGTGACTGACAGACATAAAAAAAACTGATGTGATGCTTCCAGTGAAGTTTTTATTGTAAGGATTAGAAATGACAATGTTTGTGAGAAGCTACGTTTTATTATGACATTTTATGATTCCATTTGAAGTGACATTGTGATTTAAAGGGAAAGTTGTTTTCCTCTCCATGTATTTTGTCGCTCTCAAAGTTTGAATATCCGCCACAACGACGTTCTCACCATATTCGATGGTCACGACCTCATGTCCCATGTGATTGGCCAGTACCTGGGGTCACGAGAACGTTTCCAGGTCGTGTCAGGTGGTTCTGAGGTCACTATTCAGTTCCAGAGTGACCCTGACGACTCCTCATTTATTCTCAGCCAGGGGTTCCTTATTCACTACCGTGGTACGTACACATACAGAACTTTTACATACAGAGAATTACATACACATAAACGACATGATATGCAAAACATTGATTGCCCATACATGACATCACACAAATACAAAAATCTACATTTTCCTGGCATATATTCAGTGAAGCAAAATGTTAATAACTTTGATACATATATGAACAGACGATACGATTACGTATTCTACCTCAATTGTGTGTTCTACACGATATATTTAAATCTGACTGTTCTGTAACATTATATACTCCTGAACAAGCACCTGGTTTATCCTACATCTGATGACATCTTCTTTTTCATCCAGAGGTAGAGCCTAATGACACCTGCCCTGCCCTCCCTCAAATCGAATTTGGCTGGATTAGCTCCTCCCACACCTCTCCCGTGAGGGGGAGTGTGTTGACCTATCAGTGCCAACCGGGGTATGACATCAGTGGCTCTGACATCATCACTTGCCAATGGGATCTTTCCTGGAGCAACAGCCCACCCACCTGCATCAAAGGTGAGCTAAAGTGCGTTCCTGCCCGACTACATTGCTGACGCATGCCAGATCATATATTATAGCAATCTGGTGCCCAACGGCACAGTCAAAGTGGCATGCATTCATTGGTTGATGCAATGTAACAGCTGAGTAGGGGAACACAACCCTATACTTCAAACAACACTTCGGATGTGTTTGAGAGCCTCGATTTGACTCTGTTGCACATCACCGACTGAGCATACTAGCTGATTTACAAATCACTTTACATCTTAGAGGTTGAGTAAGACCTACATTCAATCAGATCGAGCATTAACTGGCGATAGCCAAAACCCGCATAGCTGATGTTATGGTGGTGTCGGAGGTGGAACTGCATTGGAGCGTTCAAATCAGTGAGCAGCTGCTCTTGATCATTGTCGCAAAGCCTCACCCGTCTCACATGTTAGAAGTTCAGAACGAGAAAGTGTAGGCTATATAGAAATAATGACGCTCAAATAAAAAATAATTTAAATAATGAGGATTTCTCTCAGCCTAATCAAGGTGTAGATTACATCTCATATTCCAGTGTAAGCAAGGCAACATGGGATTTATCTTAATGCGACTCTGAGCAGCCAATGTCAATGTCCGCTTTATTTTATTTTTTTCAATTTTACCTTTATTTAACACATTCTTATTTTCAATGACAGCCTGGGAATAGTGGGTTAACTGCCTGTTCAGGGGCAGAACGACAGATTTGTACCTTGTCAGCTCGGGGGTTTGAACTCGCAACCTTCCGGTTACTAGTCCAAAGCTCTAACCACTAGGCTATGCTGCCGGTAGAATACCAGGAGCCGTTTGTAGATTTGACAGCTGTAACGCAGTTCCACTTCCGACACCGTCAAAACAACCACTATGCAGATGTTGGCTAGAGCCTTTGAAGATTGCAGAATTAGGGTGCTGTTAAACATTATTAAAAGTCTCAATTTGACATATCACTTTACATATGCGTTTTGGGAGAAATTTACATTTTTCAGAATTTGATGACATCCTTTTTCTGCACAGCAATTTGAAGAAATGGACTATTTTCTAAAGTTATTGTTTTACTATATTTATTTGTTGTCTAATATTAGAAGGCTCTTTAAAGCAATTTGAGTTGTCAATGTGTCAATGCATTGCATATATATCTGTTCTTAATTCAAGGCGTGGTTTCTTTTCAGACAAATTAATTAATGCAGGGAGTAAAAGAGGAATAATAGGCTACTGTCTGTAGTCATAAAAACAATTAGGCTAAATAAATGTATATTATTTTGGGGGGGATTGGCTCTCAGAACTCATTAAGAGGCGGCTTCTATCGTCTATAATCATTCATTGAGACATGTAAACACAAACGGGGAAGTTTGGGGCCATGTGGCAGAGAGTGACGTCGGCGCTGGAGATGGGGGTGTGAGCAGGTGGGTCTGGGCAGGTGTGATGTAGGTGCCATTTGTATGTGTAAATAAAGCCAGTTTATTATTCTGAATTATTTATTTATGTTTTTAGAGGAAGAGAAACCAAAGCCCCCTGTGACTATTTTTCGAAAATAGTTAGTCCACAAGTATAATTGCGCCATCGTATTTACCCAAGTTCTCGCTCAACTCCAAGACCACCCACCAGCAAACATTTTTGGGTCCTGATGCCGGACTCTATAGAGACAAGAGAGACTCTCAGACTGAAACATTCACACCTCCATTAATTTATGAATAGATAGTCAATTTGTGCCACAGTTTAGACTACCGATAGATCAGTGTTCAAACTCCCCCTTGTGATAGTGGCAGATTGTGGTAAATTGCACCACACTATCTACCACAAACGGTCACGGCATAAGCTCAAAACCTTTAAAGGAAGAACCGCTGTAGCTATAGCTCGCCAAATGCTAACCGGAGTGCTAACATTACTAGTAGCAGTAACCGTAAAATCCAGGTATAATGGCAAACACAAACATTGGCTATCATGATATCCTGCAAGTTGTCCGCCAATAAAGATCAGGTAGTTCAGCAAAAATAAAGACATACCTTGAAATAAATAATGACATTAATCTGATTCGTATTTCACCATTCATTTCTGCAAAACATACAGTGTTGGAGTTGCTGTAGCTTGCTTGCTAACGATCTAGCTAGCTTATTCCATCAGCAAACACCATGCTAAATCTGAATGGGCCAGCTTGTTTTGCATGGCTAGTTGCACTTAGATAGCTGTCTATCTTAGTTTTTAATCATCTACTAGTAACATGACATAACATTTTAGGGCACTTTAGTACCTACTTACCCGATTCACCTCCATCACAGAAGTCGTCCGCCGTCTTGCTGTAACACTGGTGGTGTCAGTGGACTTGGAGCCAGCAGAATTTAACTGTGGGCAGAGAACTGTTTCATTTTTTTTTTATTATTACCCTTTTTTCTCCTCAATTTTGTGGTATCCAATTGGTAGTTACAGTCTTGTCTCATCGCTACAACTCCCGTACGGACTCCGGAGAGGCGAAGGTCGAGAGCCGTGCATCCTTCGAAACACAACCCAACCAAGCTGCACTGCTTCTTGACACAATGCCCACTTAACCCGGAAGCCAGCCGCACCAATGTGTCGGAGGAAACACCATACACCTGGCGACAGTGTCAATGTGCACTGCACCCGGCCCACCACAGGAGTCGCTAGTGCTCGATGGGACAAGGACATCCCTGCCGTCAAATCCTAACCCGGACTATGTTGGGACCATGGGTCTCCTAGTCGTGGCTAGCTGCGACAGAGCCTGGACTCTAACCCAGAATCTCTAGTGGCACATGGCAATGCAGTGCCTTAGACCATTACGCCACTTGGGAGGTCCCGAAGTGTATAATTATTATACTTCTTAAAAATGTTTTAATCCATTTTCATTGTTAGATATGTGGAAATATACAGTGCATTCGGAAAGTATTCAGACCCCTTCACTTTTTCCATATCTTGTTACGTTACAGCCTTATTCTAAAATATATATTTTTTAAATCCTCATCCTCAAAGCTCATCAATCTACACACAATACCCCATAATGACAAAGCGAAACCATTTTTCTGGGGATTTTTTTGCAAATGTATTACAAATAAAAACAGAAATACCTTATTTACATAAGCATTCAGAACCTTTGTCATGAGACTCGAAATTGAGCTCAGGTGCATCCTGTTTCCATTGATCATCCTTGAGATGTTTCGACAAATTGATTGGAGTCCACCTGTGGTATCAGATATGAATGTAAGACCGAGATGCAGACCACTTCGGATAACGAATAGTTTAATAATCCCAAAGGGACAGGCAAATAGATAGGTCAAGGCAGGCAGGTGTCAATAGTCCAGAGAAGTGGGGGAAAGGTACAGGACGGCAGGCGGGAAGGTCAAGGGTCGAAACCAGGAGGGCGAGAAAAAGAGAGATTGGGGAAAAAGCAGGAGCTGAGACAAAATGCTGCTTGGCTTGAACAAACAAGACGAACTGGCACAGACAGACAGAAAACACAGGTATAAATACACAGGGGATAATGGGGAAGATGGGCGACACCTGGAGTGAGGTGGAGACAATCACACAGACACGTGAAACAGACCAGGGTGTGATGTGTGGTAAATTCTATTAATTGGACATGATTTGGAAAGGCACACACCTGCCTATATAAGGTCCCACAATTGAACAGTGCATGTCAGAGCAAAAACCAAGCCATGAGGGCGGAGAAATTGTCTCCACAGATCTGGGAAAGGGTACCAAAAAATGTTTGCAGCATTAAAGGTCAACAATAACACAGTGGTCTCCATCATTCTTAAATGGAAGAGGTTTGGAACCACCAAGACTCTTCCTAGAGTTGCCACCCGGCCAAACTGAGCAATCAGGGAGAAAAGCCTTGGTCAGGGAGGTGATCAAGAACACAATGGTCACTCTGACAGAGCTCCAGAGTTCCTCTCTGGAGATGGGAGAACCTTCCAGGAAAGGACAACCATCTCTGAAAAACTCCACCAGTCAGGCCTTCATGGTAGAGTGGCCAGATGGAAGCCACTGTTCAGTTTGCCAAAAGGCACATAAAGGACAATCAGACCATGAGAAACAAGATTCTCTGGTCTGATGAAACAAATATTTAACTGTTTTGCCTGATAGCCAAGTGTCTGGCTCATCACCTGGCTAATACTATCTTTACGGTGAAGCATGGTGGTGGCAGCATCATGATGTGGGTTTGTTTTTCAGCGGCAGAGACTTGTCAGAATTGAGGAAAGATGAACAGAGAAAAGTAGAGATTCTTGAGGAAAACCTGCTCAAGAGCTCAGACCTCAGACTGGGGTGAAGGTTCACCTTCCAACAGGACAACAACCCTAAGCACAGAGCCAAGACAAAGCAGGAGTGGCTTCGGGACAAGTCTCTTAATGTCCATGAGTGACCAAGATAGAGTCCGGACTTGAATCTGATCGAACATCTCTGGAGAGCCCTGAAAAGAGCTGTGCAATGACGCTCCCCATCCAACCAGACAGGGGTTGAGAGGATCTGCAGAGAAGAATGGGATAAACTCCAAGTGCAGGTGTGCCAAGCTTATAGTGTCATACCCAAGAAGACTCGAGGCTGTAATCGCTGCCAAAGGTGCTTCAACAAAGTACTGGGTAAAGGGTCTTAATACTTATGTAAATGTACTATTTCGTTTTTTAATACATTTGCAAAAAATCCTAAAACCTGTTTTTACTTTGTCATTATGGGGTATTTTGTGTAGATTGATGAGCGGAAAAAAATATAAAAAAATAAGGCTGTAACGTATTTTTTTAGGGAAAAAGTCAAGGGGTCTGAATACTTTCTGAATGCACTGTATTGTGCAACCTTCCCTTTAAAGGTAATTATTTATTGTACCAACAACATCTGCAAATCCCAATAAAACTATCACGTTTCGAAGTTTACTGTCCTTGCTTTGTCCAACAACACTATTTTGAATCTAGCAAATACGTTTTGTGGTTCAGAGTGCACTATTTATTTAGTTCCATAGTGCAAATATTTGCTAGCAAGTTTCTCACACTGGATTTATTTTTTATTTCACCTTTATTTAACCAGGTAGGCTAGTTGAGAACAAGTTCTCATTTACAACTGCAGCCTGGCCAAGATAAAGCAAAGCAGTGCGACACAAACAACAACACAGAGTTACACATGGAATAAACAAACATACAGTCAATAACACAATAGAAAAGTCTATATAGAGTGTTTGCAAATGAGGTAAGATAAGGGAGGTAAGGCAATAAATAGGTCAAAGTGGCGAAATAATTACAATTTAGCAATTAAACACTGGAGTGATAGATGTGCAGAAGATAAATGTGCAAGTAGAGATACTGGGGTGCAAAGTAGCAAAAAAATATGATGAGGTAGTTGGATGGGCTATTTACAGATGGGCTATGTACTGGTGCAGTGATCTGTGAGCTGCTCTGACAGCTGGTGCTTAAAGTTAGAGAGGGAGATATGAGTCTCCAGCTTCAGTGATTTTTGCAGTTCGTTCCAGTCATTGGCAGCAGAGAACTGGAAGGAAAGGCAGCTAAAGGAGGAATTGGCTTTGGGGGTGACCAGTGAAATATACCTGCTGGAGCGCATGATACGGGTGGGTGCTGCTATGGTGACCAGTGAGCTGAGATAAGGTGGGGCTTTACCTAGCAAAGACTTATAGATGACCTGGAGCCAGTGGGTTTGGCAACGAGTATGAAGCAAGGGCCAGCCAACAAGAGCATACAGGTCGCAGTGGTGGGTTGTATATGGGGCTTTGGTGACAAAACGGATGGCACTGTGATAGACTGCATCCAATTTCCTGAGTAGAGTGTTGGAAGCTATTTTGTAAATGACATTGCCGAAGTCGAGGATCGGTAGGATAGTCAGTTTTACAAGGGTATGTTTGGCAGCATGAGTGAAGGATGCTTTGTTGCGAAATGGGAGGCCGATTCTAGATGTAATTTTGGATTGGAGATGCTTAATGTGAGTCTGGAAGGAGAGTTTACAATCTAACCAGACACCTAGGTATTTGTAGTTGTTCACATATTGTAAGTCAGAACCGTACAGAGTAGTGATGCTGGACGGGCGGGCAGGTGCGAGCAGCGATCAGTTGAAGAGCATGCATTTAATTTTACTTGCATTTAAGAGCAGTTGGAGGCCACGGAAGGAGAGTTGTATGGCATTGAAGCTCGTCTGGAGGTGAGGAGGTGGTTAATTAACACAGTGTCCAAAGAAGGGCCAGGGTGGAGCCATGGGTGGAGCAGGGTGGCCATGGGTGTAGCCATGGGTGGAGCAGGGTGGTTGCCTAGCAACCAGACCTGGGTTCGAATGCTATCTCTATGAAAACAAAAAAAACTATGTTTTAAGTGAGAAGTCATTGGTCTGAAGCCGAGACATAAAGGAAATTCATGAGCACCACAATGCCTGCTCTATCAAGGTTTTCCAGCACACAGCTTTGACCTACAATTATACTTCAAACAATGAATAGGCATGTTGTTTAAGATTTAAACCTCATCAAATCTTGATGTGCCGTGTGGAGATTATAAGAGTACATGGCCATTAAGGCCAGATCGTTCTTCAAGATGTTCAAACGTTCATAGATGACCAGCAGGGTCAAATAATAATCACAGTGGTTGTAGAGGGTGCAACAGATCAGCACCTCAGGATGACGAGCATTCAGAGGTTGAGACAGCAGGTGAGTTAGAGAGAGAGTGAGAGAGAGAGAGAGAGAGAGAGGGAGGGAGAGAGAGAGGGTCGAAAACAGCAGGTGCGGGACAAGATAGCACGTCTGGTGAACAGGTCAGGGTTCCATTGCCGTAGGCAGAACAGTTGAAACTGGAGCAACAGCATGACAAGGTAGCACCTCTGTTGAACAGGTCAGGGTTCCATAGCCACAGGCAAAACAGCAGAAACTGGATCAGCAGTACAACCAGGTGGACTAGGGACAGCCAGGAGTCAGGTAGTCCTGAGGCATGATCCTAGGGCTCAGGTCCAGAGAGAGAGAGAAATAAAAATTCCTTCAGAAAGTATTAACATCCCTTGCTAACAAAGCAAAAAGTTAAAATAGATATCATTTTTGTATACCTACAGGGGTCCTAAAATTCCAAATCAAATGGCTAAATTATGAAACAATTTCATATGTTAGCTTAGTAGATATTGCGATCGAAGGGCTTAGACTTACAGGGGTTAAAGTGGTAACTACTACATTTACATGAGCCAAGTGATAACAGACAGAGTTGTTAGTTGGACTCAAGTCTACCTGAGTCACAAATTTGATGATTTGAGATTCGACTTGACAGAAAATAAAATGACTTGACTTGGACTTGAGACTGATGACTTGAAATTATTTGGCCAGGTTTGTAATGTTGTGGCACAGAGACTACGTGGATTACTCTAAACGCCAAAAAACGGCAACAGATTGGCTAGTGAAAAGCACAGTGATTGGGCTCTATGATTGGTCCAGCAAACACAGGTCGGGTGGTGAGCTGGCAAACAGATTTTTGATTTTCTGTACAGCTATAGGATCTGGTGCAGAGCAAACGTCAAATTATAGGAAGAGAGGATTGTCATAATAAATAAATATGCAGCTCCAAAAATGGTTTGGTAATCAAGAATATTAACTGTTTACTTTGCAAACTCATCAGCAATGGGGCAACAATTACTAGCATAGACCTACTGGTATTTTGGTACGTAACAATTGCTTGAAATTGATCATTTACATATGAAGCTTGCATTTGGAATTGGTTTGAAATGAATTATTACTATGGCACCATACTCCCGCCAGTGGAGAGTGCATTTTTTCTATCTTGTTTAAACACATAGGCCCTTACTGGGGTCCAGCAACAATAAGGCAGTTATAAAAAATATGACATTACATAAGAAATTGTGATTGACAGCTCAGGAGTTTCATGTATCTCTTTTCAATATAAACAGTTAATCGTACTATGGTTCATAAGTTCATACGGATTCAACATGATATATGTGGCGCCAAAATGTATTTAATTTAAAAAATATATATGTTATGATTTTCTCAAGTAATTTTTTAAAATAAAAAATCCTGCATATACTGTATGTACATACACGGAGTGTGCAAGACATTAGGAACACCTTCCTAATATTGAGTTGCACCCCTTTTTGCCCTCAGAACAGCCTCAATTCGTTGGGGCAGGGACTCTACAAGGTGTTGAAAGCGTTCCACAGGGATGCTGGCCCATGTTCACCCCAATGCTTCCCACCACAGGAGGCTGCTGAGGGGAGGACAGCTCATAATAATGGCTGGAACGGAGCAAATGGAATAGAGTCAAACACATGAAAACCATGTGTTTGATGTATTTGATACCATTCCACTCATTCCACTTCAGCCAATACCACAAGTCCACCCTCCCCAATTAAGGTGCCACCAACCTCCTGTGCTTCCCACAGTTGTGTCAAGTTGGCTGGATGTCCTTTGGGCGGTGGATAATTCTTACCAGCAGCGTTGCAGTTCTTGACACGCTCAAACCGGTGCGTCTAGTAGATAACCCATTCAATGGCACTTAAATCTTTTGTCTTGCCAATTCACCCAATGAATGGCACCATACACAATCCATGTCTCAATTGTTTCAAGGCTTACAAATCAATCATCTACATATCAGAAAATAGGTGTGCTGTTGTTCACTCATTTAGCTCTGTTTCTTCTGTAGTGCTAGGGTAGATTTAAAAAAAAAATGTATACAAAATTTTACGTCATGTCTTGTGTTATCGTCCGCAGTCCAGCAATGTCCTGATCCGGGGGAGGTGGTGAACGGAGCGCGTTCGGTACGCCCAGAGTCTGGATTCGCTGTTGGAACAGTTGTACGCTTCTCCTGTAACCAGGGTTACCAGCTGGAGGGCCCTGGCCAGATCTCCTGCCACGGACGGGATACAGGCACCCCCAAGTGGAGTGATCGCAGCCCCAAATGTGTCTGTGAGTCACTCCCCTGGGTGTTTGTCTGTGTGTGTTGAGATTGATGTCAAACACTGCAATTCTATTGGACTCACACCCCTGGATTTTTCCCACATTTTGTTGTGTTACAAAGTGGGATTAAAATGGATTTAATTGTCTCTTTTTTTGCCAGCGATCAACACATAATACTGTAATGTCAAAATGGAAGAAAAATTCTAACATTTGTAAAAAAAAAAAAGATATATATAATAATTAAAAAGTATGAAAAATAAAACACTGAATCTGGATTAGATAAGTATTCAACCCCCAGAGTCCATACATGTTGCATCAGCTTTGACAGCAATTACAGCTTTCTAGACAAGTCTCTAAGAGCTTTCCACACCTGGATTGTGCAACATTTGCCCATTATTATTTTCAGAATTCTTCAAGCTCAGTCAGATTGGTTGTTCATCAATACTAGACAACTATTTTCAGGTCTTTGTCATAGGTTTTCAAGCAGATTTAAGTCAAAACTGTGACTCGGCCACTCAGGTACATTCCCTGTCTTGGTGAGCAACTATGTTATTGTCCTGCTGAAAGATGAATTCATCTCCATCTGGTGGAAAGCAGACTGAACCTTTCCTCTAGGCGTTTGCCTGTGCTTAGCTCAATCACATTTATTTTTTATCCTGAAAAACTCCCCAGTCCTTAACAATTACAAGCATACCCATAACATGATGCTGCCACCACTATGCTTGAAAATATGGAGAGTGGCACCCGGTAATGTGTTGTATTGGATTTGCCCCAAAAGATTTTGCCACATATTTTGCAGTATTACTTTAGTGCCTTGTTGCAAACAGGATGCGGGTTTTAGAATATTTGTATTCTGTATAGGCTTCATTTTTTCACTCTGCCAATTAGGTTAATATTGTGGAGTAACTACAATGTTGTTAATCCATCCTCAGTCGTTTCCTATCACAGTCATAAAACTCTATAACACCTTTGGCCTCATTGTGAAATCCCTGAGTGGTTTCCCTCCTCTCCTGCCTGTATCTTTGTAATGACTGGGTGTATTGATACACCATCCAAAGTGTAATTTATAACTTCACCTTGCTCAAAAGAATATTCAATGTCGGTTTATTTTCATTTTTACCCATCTACCAATATATCTTTGTGGTTGAAACTGTGTTTGAAATTCACTGCTCGACTGATGGACCTTACGGATAATTGTATGTGTGGGGTACAGAGACAAGGTAGTCATTAAAAAAGAATGTTAACTTTTATTGCGCACAGATTGAGTCCATTCAATTTATGTGACTTGTTAAGCACATTTTTACTCCTGAACTTATTTAGGCTTGTCATAACAATGGGGTTGAATAGTTATTGACCCAAGACATTTTAGCTTTAATTCCACTTTCATAATTCCACTTTCACATTATCGGGTATTATCGGGTATTATGTGTAGGCCAGTAACAAATCATCTCAATTTAATCGATCTTAAATTCTGATTGTAACACAACAAATCTCTCTCTCTCTCTCTCTCTCTCTCTCTCTCTCTCTCTCTCTCTCTATCTTTATTTTCCCTAAACAGTGAAGTACGACCCATGCCCAAACCCAGGTGTGCCAGACAATGGTTACCAGACATTGTACAAGCATAGCTACCAGGCAGGAGAGACGCTACGTTTTTTCTGCTATGAGGGCTATGAACTCATTGGGGAGGTTATTATCAACTGTGTCCCGGGCCATCCATCTCAATGGAACAGTCCACCACCCTTCTGCAAAGGTGACAATCTACATTGGACTGCTGGAAATGAGGATGAGGGGTTAGAGGGGTTAGAGGGGTTTCAAGAAAATCTGCATGAGAATTGAAACACTTGACCATTTTGTAAAGAAGGAATGAAGAATGATGATCTTATAATAATTATCTGCATCTCTCCATCTATCAGTGGCATACGAGGAGCTGTTGGACGATCATAAATTAGAAGGTGATTTTTCGTCTTCTTCTACGTCTCCTTTAGGGGAATTTCTGGCACTTTTCAACCTCATATTCATTCTCCAGTTACTTACAAAGACTATGAGATTCATGGTGACACAGGGAGGACGAAAATGCCTCCCCTGGCTAGAAACTCGTAGTAGGTTTTGAAAATCAAAAAGTTTTACTTTTATTGCAATTTGATGATATCAGAACCTTTCTTCTTCTTTCTAACTACAGAACATAGAAACGTCATGGTAAACAATTTTCAACATAGACAAATTTGTGTGATGAATTTGTACTTTAGAAACGATGTCAGATCTTCAACTTTATTTCCACTATCAGATTTATTTTTAAATCCAGTTTATCAACAAGTTAATAATTGTTATGTTGGATTCACGTCTCCATCTCAACCAAAAATCTAAGTTAAAGAATAGGGCTGGATTCAATCTGATCACGGGTTGTGAAACATGCGGATTGTAAGGTCAATGTTCCCGTGTTCATGGTAAATGCTGCAGATTCCGTCTCAATCGTATTGATAACACATTGGGAATTCAACAAACTTTTGGCTGTCTTCTTGAGTGATCAATGTCTCAACCAAATATGACCTAATTGCTCACGTTGAAATTACTTGGTGTGCTCAGTGGGATGGTAATGGAAATAATGAAAATGAGGTTGGAAGTGGTGAAATTCCCCTTTAATCGCCTTTCTTTAACTTCTTCTTTCATTTATTATTTTGGATGATTTCCCTAGTATCCCAGTCATTTGAGCCCTCCCACCAGATGCTAAGTGAGAACATTGCCTTGGCAATCATCCTGCCAATCATCCTGGTCATCCTTCTGATTGGTGGAATCTACATGTATTACACAAAGTAAGTGCTGTGCAGTTCAGTAGTCACAATTCAAATGCATTCTTCTTACTTTCACCAGATATTGGCATGGTCTGACCTAACACACACACACACACACACACACAACAGTACTGAGCCATTGCATAGATCAGATATCAGAAGTTGACTGTATTCTGTATTCTCTCCCTCTAACCTTTATTTCCCTTTTCCCTCTCCCTCAGTGTATGTAGACTGCAGTGGAAGCCACTTTTCTGGAAGTCTCTCTCTCACACCCACTCATACAGCCCAATTACTGTGGAGTCTGACTTCAACAACCCTCTATATGAGGCAGGGGTGAGTATTTACCCTATTTTTGCCTAATCAAATCCAACTTTATTTGTCACATGTGTAGAATACAACAAGTGTAGACCTTACTGTGAAACTTACAAGCCCTTAACCAACAGTGCAGTTCAAGAATAGTTAAGAAAATATTTACCAAATAAACTAAAGTAAAAAAGGATAAATAGTAACACTATAACAATTACGAAGCTATATTACAGGGGGTATTGGTACTGAGTCAGTGTGCGGGGGTACAGGTTAGTTGAGGTCATTTGTACATGTAGGTAGGGGTAAAGTGACATAGATAATAAACAGCGAGTAGCAGCAGTGTACAAAACAAATGGAGAGGGGGTCAATGTAATAGTCCGGTGTCCCTTTGAATAATTATTTAGCAGTCTTATGGCTTGGTGGTAGAAGCTGTTAAGGAGCCTTTTGGTTCTAGACTCCGGTACCGCTTGCTATGCGGTAACAGAGAAAACAGTCTATGACATGGGTGACTGAAGTCTCTGACAATTTTATGGGCTTTCCTCTGACACCGCCTATTATATAGGTCCTGGATTGCATGAAGCTTGGCCCCAGTGATGTACTGGGCCGTATGCACTACCCTCTTACGGTCAGATGCCGAGCAGTTGCCATACCAGGCGGTGATGCAACCGGTCAGGATGCTCTCGATGGTGCAGCTGTAGAAATATTTGAGGATCGGGGGACCCATGCCAAATCTTCTCAGTCTCCTGGGGGCGAAAAAGCATTGTCGTGCCCTCTTCACAACTGTCTTGGTGTGGTTGGACCATGATAAATCGTTGGTGATGTGGACACCAAGGAACTTGAAACTCTCGACCGCTTCACTACAGCCCCATTGAAGTTAATGGTAGCCTGTTCGGCCTGCCTTTTCCTGTAGTCCACAATCAGTTCCTTTGTCTGGCTCACGTTGAGGGAGAGGTTGTTGTCCTGGCACCACACTGCCAGTTCTCTGACCTCTTCCCTATAGGCTTTCTCATTGTTGTCGGTGATCAGGCCTACCACTGTTGGGTCGTCAGCAAACTTAATGATGGTGTTGGAGTTGTGTTTGGCCACGCAGTCGTGGTTGAACAGGGAGCAAAGGAGGGGACAAAGTACACACCCCCTAGGGGCCCCAGTGTTGAGGATCAGTGTGGCAGATGTGTTGTTGCCTACCCTTACTACATGAGAGCGGCCCGTCAGGAAGTCCAGGATCCAGTTGCAGAGGGAGGTGTTTAGTGCCAGGGTCCTTAGCTTAGTGATGAGCTTCTTGGGCATTATGGTGTTGAACGCTGAGCTGTCGTCAATGAATAGCATTCTCACATAGGTGTTCCTTTTGTCCAGGTGGGAAAGGGCAGTGTGGAGTGCGATTGAGATTGCATGTTGCAGTGTGGAGTGCGATTGCTGAATCATGTTATTGAATGTTGACCTGTTTAAAGGTCTTGCTCACATTGGCTACCGAGCGCGTGGGGTACATAATGGGTGAGTATTGCCCAAGCCCTCTCACTTTGGGGCTAGATTCTATCAGATCCGCATAGTGGTTGCTTTGGCAGTGTCTGAGGTGGAACTGCGTTGGAGCTGTCAAATACACAAGTGGTTCCTTGCGTTACCCTATCACGGACTCTGCAATTGCATGCAACGAAACCTCACCCGACTTTATACCAAACAAGTCAAGCAGCCGCATTACATGTTCAAACACTCTAATGTGTGATGTTCTATTGTCTACACCTCGATTAAACTGATAGAAATCCCCCCCCTCCAAATGAACATGAAAACATGCATTAGCCTGTCATTATTTCTATTATGTGTAGAAGCTACAGTTTCTATCGACATTTTGAACTTCTAATGAGGTAGTAGGGATACTAAGAAAGGGATTGGTTAGTGGCACAAGAGCAGGTGCTCACCGATTTGTCCTTTCATACCGCTGTTAAACCTCCAACACTGCCAACGCGGGTTAACGCCCGATCCGATTGAATCGAGGCCTTAGCTATAGCTGGGTAGGAACTAGCTAACCTGAACCCCTAGCCAGGACACGATTAGCCCTGTCTGTGTAACCAACTGGGAATCAAACCCTAGGTTGTTAGTATAGCAGAATTTCACTTTGTTGTGGAGTTATCTGTCTATATTGTATCAACTTTAATAAACTGCCACGTATTTTTTCAACCTTTCACCTTTTGACTAGTATTTAGGAAAATGTTATCTGTGACTTAGCTTTTTATTTGGCTGGAAATTGCCATGCTATTGACTGTAAATTAACGATAAGTGTATACTCTAGTCCGTTATGAATCCTGGAGATTGCATGTCCTAAACTGCTGTAGAATTTTCTTCTTTAAATGAATTGTTATTTCGGTCTGTTGCATTGCTACCTGGTTCCTAGGACACACGGGAGTATGAGGTGTCCATTTGAAGAAGAAAAGTCTTGAGAAGAATGAAAACCCACAGATAGATAGAGATCTGGAGGAAGAGGAACCATTTTCTTTGTCTTTCAGACGACTTCTTTCACTTCCCTCATCTCCCATTCTGCTATTTCCTCTTCCTTGCCTCTCACTTTTGTTCTCTCTCTTTATCTTTGAGTTTGTGTCTTTACACCTCATTTTTCTTTTTTTTGTGTCTCTAATTTCCCAGTCGCTCTTTCTGTCAGTGATTGTAGGTTTGCACTTCCTTGGGCCAGATTCAATCCAATCGTGTTTTGTCCACTATGCAAAACAATGCTAAAGGCAATGTTCCAGCACTAGTGGAGACGACATTCACGGTAAACTCTGCATATGTCAGTTCAATTGGAAATTACCTTTAAATGTTGCACTTTAACGTGGATTTTCCACGGCCCAGATTGAATCTAGGCCCTTGTCTTCATCTGTTCATTGTGTGCAGCGAGGACTGTCTCCCAGTGGTGTGCTGTTTTCCACAGTCCAACTTTTTGTCTAAAATTAGGATTGGTGCCTTACAGAGGTTAAGAGACAGAAAAAGGGAGAGCTGAGATATATTTATGAGATAAAATCACATAGAGAGAAACAAAAAAGTAAAGGGAGAGACAGGAATGCAGACACACTCATGCTCAGTTGCACACAGTATACACACACAGACACACAGAGAGAGAAAGAGAGAGAGCGAGAGAGATGCATACACACATTGAATGTAAATATTTGGTGGAATATTGAGGCTCATATATACAGAAAATTCAGTGCCAAAATATAACATTGCATAATGTAATGTAACTTCATGTTTCAACTCTCGTTGCCATAGTAAAATGTAAAATTACAAAGCCAGCATTTCATATTGTTCTTTGCCATTTCTGAAGTGTATTTCCACTTGACTGAGAAAAAGGTGAAGATCTGAATGTCGTCACGCTTATAGCACGCAATGATTGTATATTTTACCGCTTCTGCTCAATCATGTTATGATTATCAACGATTATTATTGTTATCAGTGCAAATTTGAAGATGTTGTATATGCACTATGTTGAAGAAAATAAGCTAACTTGGCTGCTTGCTGTGATGCAGTATTTAACTGACATGCTTTTTGAATTTCTTACCAGTTTATTGTCTGAACAGTAAATCTAATTTAATTCACTGTGCCAATATAGGGGTCCAGGAGACTCTTTTGCATTGTAAAGGTATTATTTGCATCATAATTTGTCATGAAGGCATTATTTATTTGCTGAAATGTAATATTAAATAAAAGTCTCTGAATGGTGAAAGGTCTTGTGTGGCTCAGTTGGTAGAGCATGGTCTTTGCAACACCAATGTTGTGGGTTTGATTCCCACGGGGGACCAGTATGAAATGTAATGCACTTTAATGTCATGTAAATCCCTCTGGATAAAAGCATCTGTTATATTCTTTAAACATTTGTAATAGCTTTTAAATTATATTGTGCATGTACAGAAGACTGAATGCCCAAGACAAAATATCAGATGTGTACATTGTTTAAAGTTTGATCTGATATACTCTATGGAGGAACTGCTCTGTGGAGGAACAATCACACCAATTTACTGCTGTTAATCTGTTAAATAGATTGAGGAACAGGTTGTGTTGACCAACCCTTTAAGCCTGTCACCCATATTTAATGACATAGGAGATAAGGGTGACAGCACAAACTTAAGTCAGTGAAACCCAGTCAAAGACAGTACACTAATTGATACAAAAACACCAAACCAACACAGAGTGGGAAGGAGAAATGCAGTGAAACATAAATATGGTGAGGAATGGGTCACACAGCAAAATAAACCCAAACACTGTTTTGTTTCTGTAAATCACCAAATAACAGTAAATGAGCAATGCTAGCATGTGATATCTGTGCATATTGGTATCACTTTCATTGTGTTGACCTATTTCCAGATAGTCAAAAGGATGTGGAATCAGAATCATGTCGAGTTCAAGTACAGTCATTGCAAAATAGATTTAGTCTTAAAGGGGACTGTGACACATTTATACATTCTATTGCTAGTGACAAGATGACATTTTAAAAAAATAGTACAAACAGAAAATATATGAGGCTCATATTGAAGCTGTCATCAAGGAAAAGGGTGGCTACTTTGAGGAATCTCAAATATCTTATTATTTGTTTAACACTTTTTTGGTTACTACGTGATTCCATATGCGTTATTTCATAGTTTTGATGTCTTCACTATTATTCTACAATGTAGAAAATAGTAAACAAAGAAAAACCCTTGAATGAGTAGGTGAGTCCAAACTTTTGACTAGTACTGTTACGCAGTTCTAGGAGTATTGGGTGCGGAGTCAGGCGCAGAGAGCAGAGGGTAAAGGACAATCGTGTTTATTCCGGCAGAGAAAACGGTCACTCAACAACCCGGTCGCATTCCGCTTCGCTCCACAGGTAGTATCACATTTTCATTTCATTTCATTACAGCACAACGGTTTGATTTGTTTGATCGTAGCTAGCTACATAGCTAGCTACATAGCCGTCTGTGTATCAAAGATAATTGTGTAGTCTAGAGCGATTTTCTAGGTTAGCTAGCCAGCTATTGTCGTTCTTTTAACGCAACGTAACGTAATCAACACTGCTAGCTAGCCAGCTAGCCCCCGAATAGCAGCACTGTAGAAACTATTACGCTCAACGGAACAACTTGATTAGTGTAGTGTCAACAACGCAGCCACTGCCAGCTAGCCTACAAAGTCAACAACGCAGCCACTGCCAGCTAGCCTACTTCAGCAGTACTGTATCATTTTAATCATTTTAGTCAATAAGATTCTTGCTACGTAAGCTTAACTTTCTGAACATTCGAGACGTGTAGTCCACTTGTCATTCCAATCTCCTTGCATTAGCGTAGCCTCTTCTGTAGCCTGTCAACTATGTGTCTGTCTATCCCTGTTCTCTCCTCTCTGCACAGACCATACAAACGCTCCACACCGCGTGGCCGGGCCACCCTAATCTGGTGGTCCCAGCGCGCACGACCCACGTGGAGTTCCAGGTCTCCGGTAGCCTCTGGAACTGCCGATCTGCGGCCAACAAGGCAGAGTTCATCTCAGCCTATGCCTCCCTCCAGTCCCTCGACTTCTTGGCACTGACGGAAACATGGATCACCACAGATAACACTGCTACTCCTACTGCTCTCTCTTCGTCCGCCCACGTGTTCTCGCACACCCCGAGAGCTTCTGGTCAGCGGGGTGGTGGCACCGGGATCCTCATCTCTCCCAAGTGGTCATTCTCTCTTTCTCCCCTTACCCATCTGTCTATCGCCTCCTTTGAATTTCATGCTGTCACAGTTACCAGCCCTTTCAAGCTTAACATCCTTATCATTTATCGCCCTCCAGGTCCCCTCGGAGAGTTCATCAATGAGCTTGATGCCTTGATAAGCTCCTTTCCTGAGGACGGCTCACCTCTCACAGTTCTGGGCGACTTTAACCTCCCCACGTCTACCACGCCCTCCTCTCCTCTTTTGACCTCACCCTCTCACCTTCCCTCCCTACTCACAAGGCAGGAAATACGCTCGACCTCATCTTTACTAGATGCTGTTCTTCCACTAACCTCATTGCAACTCCCCTCCAAGTCTCCGACCACTACCTTGTATCCTTTTCCCTCTCGCTCTCATCCAACACTTCCCACACTGCCCCTACTCGGATGGTATCGCGCCGTCCCAACCTTCGCTCTCTCTCCCCCGCTACTCTCTCCTCTTCCATCCTATCATCTCTTCCCTCTGCTCAAACCTTCTCCAACCTATCTCCTGATTCTGCCTCCTCAACCCTCCTCTCCTCCCTTTCTGCATCCTTTGACTCTCTATGTCCCCTATCCTCCAGGCCGGCTCGGTCCTCCCCTCCCGCTCCGTGGCTCGACGACTCATTGCGAGCTCACAGAACAGGGCTCCGGGCAGCCGAGCGGAAATGGAGGAAAACTCGCCTCCCTGCGGACCTGGCATCCTTTCACTCCCTCCTCTCTACATTTTCCTCCTCTGTCTCTGCTGCTAAAGCCACTTTCTACCACTCTAAATTCCAAGCATCTGCCTCTAACCCTAGGAAGCTCTTTGCCACCTTCTCCTCCCTCCTGAATCCTCCCCCCCCTCCTCCCTCTCTGCAGATGACTTCGTCAACCATTTTGAAAAGAAGGTCGACGACATCCGATCCTCGTTTGCTAAGTCAAACGACACCGCTGGTTCTGCTCACACTGCCCTACCCTGTGCTCTGACCTCTTTCTCCCCTCTCTCTCCAGATGAAATCTCGCGTCTTGTGACGGCCGGCCGCCCAACAACCTGCCCGCTTGACCCTATTCCCTCCTCTCTTCTCCAGACCATTTCCGGAGACCTTCTCCCTTACCTCACCTCGCTCATCAACTCATCCCTGACCGCTGGCTACGTCCCTTCCGTCTTCAAGAGAGCGAGAGTTGCACCCTTCTGAAAAAACCTACACTCGATCCCTCCGATGTCAACAACTACAGACCAGTATCCCTTCTTTCTTTTCTCTCCAAAACTCTTGAACGTGCCGTCCTTGGCCAGCTCTCCCGCTATCTCTCTCAGAATGACCTTCTTGATCCAAATCAGTCAGGTTTCAAGACTAGTCATTCAACTGAGACTGCTCTTCTCTGTATCACGGAGGCGCTCCGCACTGCTAAAGCTAACTCTTCTCCTCTGCTCTCATCCTTCTAGACCTATCGGCTGCCTTCGATACTGTGAACCATCAGATCCTCCTCTCCACCCTCTCCGAGTTGGGCATCTCCGGCGCGGACCACGCTTGGATTGCGTCCTACCTGACAGGTCGCTCCTACCAGGTGGCATGGCGAGAATCTGTCTCCTCACCACGCGCTCTCACCACTGGTGTCCCCCAGGGCTCTGTTCTAGGCCCTCTCCTATTCTCGCTATACACCAAGTCACTTGGCTCTGTCATAACCTCACATGGTCTCTCCTATCATTGCTATGCAGACGACACACAATTAATCTTCTCCTTTCCCCCTTCTGATGACCAGGTGGCGAATCGCATCTCTGCATGTCTGGCAGACATATCAGTGTGGATGACGGATCACCACCTCAAGCTGAACCTCGGCAAGACGGAGCTGCTCTTCCTCCCGGGAAGGACTGCCCGTTCCATGATCTCGCCATCACGGTTGACAACTCCATTGTGTCCTCCTCCCAGAGCGCTAAGAACCTTGGCGTGATCCTGGACAACACCCTGTCGTTCTCAACTAACATCAAGGCGGTGGCCCGTTCCTGTAGGTTCATGCTCTACAACATCCGCAGAGTACGACCCTGCCTCACACAGGAAGCGGCGCAGGTCCTAATCCAGGCACTTGTCATCTCCCGTCTGGATTACTGCAACTCGCTGTTGGCTGGGCTCCCTGCCTGTGCCATTAAACCCCTACAACTCATCCAGAACGCCGCAGCCCGTCTGGTGTTCCACCTTCCCAAGTTCTCTCACGTCACCCCGCTCCTCCGCTCTCTCCACTGGCTTCCAGTTGAAGCTCGCATCCGCTACAAGACCATGGTGCTTGCCTACGGAGCTGTGAGGGGAACGGCACCTCAGTACCTCCAGGCTCTGATCAGGCCCTACACCCAAACAAGGGCACTGCGTTCATCCACCTCTGGCCTGCTCACCTCCCTACCACTGAGGAAGTACAGTTCCCGCTCAGCCCAGTCAAAACTGTTCGCTGCTCTGGCCCCCCAATGGTGGAACAAACTCCCCCACGACGCCAGGACAGCGGAGTCAATCACCACCTTCCGGAGACACCTGAAACCCCACCTCTTTAAGGAATACCTAGGATAGGATAAAGTAATCCTTTTCACCCCCCCCCCCCTTAAAATATTTAGATGCACTATTGTAAAGTGGCTGTTCCACTGGATGTCATAAGGTGAATGCACCAATTTGTAAGTCGCTCTGGATAAGAGCGTCTGCTAAATGACTTAAATGTAATGTAAATGGTCACGTCAAAACACCAGGCGCAACACCGGCCCAAAATCAGGACCCAAACAGTCCAGCGAAAACAAGCAAATAGCACAACCACAAAATTGAACAGAGGAACAAGCCTGCACAAAAGCAGGCTGGTATATCAGGCTTAAATAGCCCTAACCAAAACCTAAACAAGAAACAGGTGTAACCAATAAGACAAAACTTCCACCCCACTTTAGCTGAGACGGGTAGTAGACAGTCCAATACAGTGTATTGCATTGGGGACTATGGAAGGGGTAGAGTAAAAAGCCAGCAACTGTCCGTACGACACAGTCCCCCTCCAAAACTAAACATATTTGGTTAGTAGATACTTTTTCCAACTCACTTTAGCTGAGACGGGTAATAAACAAACTGAATTGGTCCACTCACACAGACAGCATCGTGAAGAAGGCGCAGCAGCGCCTCTTCAACCTCAGGAGGCTGAAGAAATTCGGCTTGTCACCAAAAGCACTCACAAACTTCTACAGATGCACAATCGAGAGCATCCTGGCGGGCTGTATCACCGCCTGGTACGGCAACTGCTCCGCCCACAACCGTAAGGCTCTCCAGAGGGTAGTGATGTCTGCACAACGCATCACCGGGGGCAAACTACCTGCCCTCCAGGACACCTACACCACCCGATGTTACAGGAAGGCCATAAAGATCATCAAGGACATCAACCACCCGAGCCACTGCCTGTTCATCCCGCTATCATCCAGAAGGCGAGGTCAGTACAGGTGCATCAAAGCTGGGACCGAGAGACTGAAAAACAGCTTCTATCTCAAGGCCATCAGACTGTTAAACAGCCACCACTAACATTGAGTGGCTGCTGCCAACACACTGACACTGACACTGACACTCAACTCAAGCCACTTTAATAATGGGAATTGATGGAAATTATGTAAATATATCACTGGCCACTTTAAACAATGCTACCTTATATAATGTTACTTACCCTACATTATTCATCTCATATACTGTACTCTATATCATCGACTGCATCCTTATGTAATACATGTATCACTAGCCACTTTAACTATGCCACTTTTTTACATACTCATCTCATATGTATATACTGTACTCGAAACCATCTACTGTATCTTGCCTATGCTGCTCTGTACCATCACTCATTCATATATCCTTATGTACATATTATTTATCCCCTTACACTGTGTATAAGACAGTAGTTTTGGAATTGTTAGTTAGATTACTTGTTGGTTATTACTGCATTGTCGGAACTAGAAGCACAAGCATTTCGCTACACTCGCATTAACATCTGCTAACCATGTGTATGTGACAAATAAAATTTGATTTGATTTGATTTGAAACTGTTTCCTCTACAGTCCAATATGTATTCCATATACAGAGAATTGCATTGGCGGCTGTGTTCTGTTGCATGGGTAAATAGTCACAAACTCTGAATTACCCAATAGATAGTATGACAACTGCTAGGCACAGCACATAGCATTATGGTTTCACAGAACTACAATAAGACACATGAGGCTTTTAGCTACTAGAGGGTGCAACTAGTATAATACACATGAGGCTGTAAGCCGCTAGGCCATACAGTATAATCACAGATAGAACATTGTTAGTAATAGAAAAATATTTGGTATAATCATCTATCTATACAGCAAACTGAAAACAAATTAAAACTCTGATAGGATCTGTAAGGACCAAGAAACACTTATAAGCATAGCACCAGTCACATACATAACATTACTAATACTGACTATTAACTACTACTACATTATGAGGTGAAGTACATTGAGAAATTGTAATGCTTTTAATGTCATTGTATAATTTTGGAACATATTTGTAAAATTATGCACTATGACTATGCAAAGCTGCAAGAAAATAATGATTTAGTATACACATAGCGTTTTAGCGCAGACCTTTATTTTTGAGACAAAATCGTAAAACCGGAAGTCTTATTGTTGCTGTCTGGAGCTAATCTTGTCGGGATGGTGGCTGCAAGAGTGCGCTTGTTTGAAATGTAAAAGCGTTGTGGTAGCTTTTGATAAAGAAGAACATCAAGACGAAGCAGCTGCTTTATAAGTGGGATGCACTTTTGAGCACTACATCCCGAGGGGTTCTTGCTGATTGTACAGAGATTGTGACAGCCGGTTAAATGGCGTCCCTTGAGAAGGCAAGAACAAGATGTATGTCATTAAAGATCCCATGGCCCTTATCATAAGAGTAGGGCTGTTTAACCCCTGTGTCCTGGCTAAATTCCCAATCTGGCCCTCAAACCATCACGGTCACCGAATAATCCCCAGTTTACAATTGGCTCATTCATCCCACTCCTCTCACCTGTAACTATTCCCCAGGTCGTTGCTGCAAATGAGAACGTGTTCTCAGTCAACTTACCTGGTAAAATAACGGATAAATAAATAAAAATGTACATATTCTTCATCCCTTTACACTTGTGTGTATAAGGTAGTTGTTGTGAATTGTTAGGTTAGATTACTTGCTGGTTATTACTGCATTGTCGGAACTAGAAGCACAAGCATTTCGCTACACTCGCATAAACATCTGCTAACCATGTGTATGTTACAAATAAAATTTGATTTGATGGTCTACAGTACCCTCAACAGTAGGTTGTGTAGCTGGAGGACAGCTAGCTTCCATCCTCCTTTGGGTACATTGACTTCAATACAAAACCTAGGAGGTTCTTGGTTCTCACCCCCTTCCATAGACTTACACAGTAATTATGACAACTTCCGGAGGACGTCCTCCAACATATCAGAGCTCTTGGAGCATGAACTGACAAGTTGTCCACCCAATCAAAGGATCAGAGAATGAATCTACTACTGAAAGCAAAAGCTACAGCTAGCTAGCTCTGCAGTGCATAAAATGTGGTGAGTAAGTGACTCAGAGACATAAAGACAATAGTTGAACAGTTTTGAACAAATTAATTTCTTCAAAAATGGAGGAGCAAGAGAGAGAGACTTCATAATTTTTTTCCACTTTCAGTTTCACTTACTTAGCTAGCAAATGCCGCTGGCTAGTTTACCCTACTCAGATACCCTGCTCAAACAGACGGGTGCTATGTTAGCTAGCTGGCTATGACTATCCAACACAGTTGAAAAAATCTGGCGCGTTTCGGCTGCATGGCCTTCTCCCTGACGAAAGCCAGTGTCGGATTTTTAAAACTTTGTTTCTATTGAACATGCTATACAAATAAAGACATTTTAATTAATTATATGAAGAGTGCCTTGATCCTCCTTTCTTTTTGATGACCGATTCACCCCTTTTACCAAAGAGCACATTCTGTCTACCAAAATGTACTATTGTGTACCTTATTAGCGCTTCTCTTTCTTTCTACAACACTGGAACTCTTCCATGTCAAGGTAAGCGTTTGGTTTTATTAATTTATTGCCACTGGGGCCCACCAGTGTAACTGCTTACTGACTTAACACTTACTTTACTGCATGATTGTAGCATGTTTACTAACGCATTAGTTATGTTAGCTATGTTGACTAGGACGTTACTTTAGCTAATATGGGGACAACGATGTAGGCTGTGTGTTGCAGTTATGACATGGTTTGGCTTGGAAAGTTTTTTTTCCCGCCTGGTCACGTACAGCTGATGTGTTGTGCATTCAAGTCTACAAAGGAATGGAAAAGGTGAGAGGAGGAGAGTGTATAGAGGCGAGAAGGAACCAAGGTAATGATAGTTTCAGGTTGGATATTCACCAGATATTTGCGCTTTCAAACCTCAATAGCTTTCAAACCACTTAAGCCACAAAGTCCAAATAAGTGTCAGGATGTTGTAAAAATTGCATGTCTTATTTTCACATTTTGGACATTAATTCGCTTCCCAAAGCTAATAAACATGGGGAAATGTGAGCAGCATTCCATATTCCTAGTTGAATTAGTTGGGGAGTGTAAACATTTGAATTTCAATAGCTCCTTAGTTATGTGACCTACTGACCTCAACCAAGGTTCAGAATGTCCACTGACTACCCTTCTATATTGCACACCCTTTTGTTTGTCCCTTTTCATCTCAGGTGATTTTGCATACATTTTTCAAAATGTTACATATCAATAGTTCCTTGATCATGTGACCTACTGACCTCAAACAAGGTTCAGAATGTACATTCAGGGGGCCTACACATTGCAAAAGGTGCCACTGAGTGTACATTCTAAACCTTGTTTGAGATCAGTAGGTCACATGACCAAGGAGCTATTGAAATTCAAAAGTTTACAAAATTCATGTAAAATCATTTGAGATGAAAATGGACAAACTAAAGGGTGTGCAATATAGAAGGGTAGTCAGTGGATATTCTGGAAGTAGTTTGAGGGTTGTAGGTCACATAACCAAGGAGTTATGGAAATTAAAAAGTTTGAAAAATCCATGTAAAAACGTTTGAGATGAAAATGGACAAACTAAAGGGTGTGCAATATATAAGGGTAGTCAGTTGACATTCTGAACCTTGTTTGAGTCCAGTAAGTCACATGACCAAGGAGCTATTGAAATTAGAAAGTTTGAAAAATGTATGTAAAATCGTGTGAGATGAAAATATACAAACAAAAGGGTGTGCTACATATACAGTTACTCAGTGGATATTCTGAACGTAGCTTGAGGGTTGTAAGTCATATGACTAAGGAGCTATTGAAATGTGAAACTTTCATTGTAAAATCTCATGAGATGCAAATGGACAAACAGAAGGGTGTGCAGTGTGTAGGCCCACTGAGTGTACATTATGAACTTTGTTTGAGGTGTGTGGGTCACATGACCAAGGCGCAATTGAATAATAAAAAATAATAATTTAAAATAGTGCGAGATGTAAGTTTTAGGAGTATTGGTTAATTCGTCACTATGTTGACGGTCCCTAACTGCTGTTGGTGGACGTAAGGAAAACTACAGGTGAATGTCCAACCTGAATCTGTTTTTACCCCGGTCGAGAACCGATACAATGTGGTGTTTACCCGTGATCAGGTGTGTATTCAGTCCGCCGATTTTGTTGAAAAACTTTTCTTAAACAGAAGCAAACGAAACGGGGATATAAAATGCCAGAATTTGTCCTATAGAAACTCTTGTTTGCAACTGTTGGACTAATGAGGCGGTATTGAATGTGTCACTCTCTGTCCATGTGTCACTCTTTGTCACCTTAAAAATGTATCTCGACCTGTATGCACCTACGTTGTAAACATTCATTCACAGGCAAGGTTGTAGCAACCTCATGATGGGTATAGGGAAAATTTGAGTATCATATAGTAGCCTAAACCTATCGATGTTACATTGAATGGAATATGAATGACAGTAATCCAATATGCTGTAATAGAAATAAGACCATGCTGTCCTGTCTCAGCCTCCAGTATTTATGCTGCAGTAGTTTGTGTCGGGGGACTAGGGTCAGTTTGTTATATCTGGAGTACTTCTCCTGTCCTATCCGGTGTCCTGTGTGAATTTAAGTATGCTCTCTCTAATTCTCTCTTTCTCTCTCTCGGAGGACCTGAGCCCTAGGACCATGCCTCAGGACTACCTGGCATGATGACTCCTTGCTGACCCCAGTCCACCTGGCTGTGCTGCTGCTCCAGTTTCAACTGTTCTGCCTGTGATTATTATATTACTTTGAGATATCAGCTGATGTACAAAGGGCTATATAAATACATTTGATTTGATGCTCATGAAAAAAAGCATCATCCCATAAACAGCACTGACAGCCACTGATAAGGAGACATATACTTGGAATACGTAGGAGGAATGGAGGGGAAAAAGAGAGGCAGAGGAGGTCTGAGAAAGAGATGGAGGAAGAGGGTGAGCTTGAGGCAGTTAAAAATTGCAGGAAAAGGGGAGATGGTTTGTTTTAGAAGAATGGTAGAAAGTGTAAGCAGGGTGAGCTGAAGACAGGAGGTATCAGAGGTAGTAGGTGTGGTGAAGTTCTCTGAGCCGAGGCTTGCACTGAGGGTCAGGATTTTTATTTTATTTTTTTATTTCACCTTTATTTAACCAGGTAGGCTAGTTGAGAACAAGTTCTCATTTGCAACTGCGACCTGGCCAAGATAAAGCATAGCAGTGTGAACAGACAACACAGAGTTACACATGGAGTAAACAATTAACAAGTCAATAGCACAATAAAGATGAGTCTGTGACAGTTGGAGTGACCCTTGCCTTTTGGCTGATCCAGTTGTCATTTCAGGGTGGGTGAAAACAGAGTTGGGTGCTGTGGATTCAGAAACCAAAAGTGGTGTTGTGATAATTGTTTGTGTTTCTGCTGGTCAGAGGGAGAAGGCACTCCACGTTAAATGAATGGGGGCAAGAAAATTGAATTGTTTTGCTTTCAAGAAAAGGGTGCCATTGAAAGGAGTGATTGCTGGGGTAGCAGTAAATGTAAAAGTTGACCAACTGAAGGAGAAGATTCCTGGTGTTTGTGATGCTCGTCGTTTGGTGCGAAGCAGACAGGGTGGCGTGAGTGGTGGAACAGGAGTCATTGTCTGTTCTTTTTAATAATATAATAATATATGCCATTTAGCAGACGCTTTTATCCAAAGCGACTTACAGTCATGTGTGCATACATTCTACGTATGGGTGGTCCCGGGGATCGAACCCACTACCCTGGCGTTACAAGCGCCATGCTCTACCAACTGAGCTTTTGATGTTGAGTCTTTGCCCAACAAAGTGATGTTAGGATATATAAGTTATCCCGTATTAGCTTTTCTGGTGAATACATTACGTTGTTACAGGTGTCAAGCTTATGGGCATGTAGCAGCAGTGTGTAGGTGTGAGAAGTGTGCAGAAGGGCATGAGACAAAATAATGTGTAGCATTGGGAAAAGTAGTGGTATGTGTTAATTGTAGGGGTGCCTATGGGGCTGGGGATCAGAAATGTCCCAGGCAGGTTGAGGTTTCCGGGTTAGAGTAGTGCAGAAGTTGTCATATGCTGAGACAGTGAAAAAAGTAGAGGAAGATGGGACAAGGGGGAGGGATCCTGAGAGGAGTGGTGTGAGTAGTAGATCTGTACCAGTACAGGGGGATAGGTCAACAAGTGATATGCTTCAGTATGATTAGATTTTTAGCATTTATAGCAATGGTTATCAACTGTTCTCCAGGGATGAAACATAGGTCGCAGAAAATTGAGGTTGTGGTGGCAGCTGCAGAGAGGTAATTTGGGTGTGAGATAAAGAAGGGTAACAGGGTGTATTAAGTGGTGGTGTCCCATCCTTTCAGATTGTTGGCCTGAGGTAGGACTAAATATATTTAAATAGTGGAGTAGGGTGGTGTTATTCTTTTAAATATTTTTTTTTTGTGATGGTAGGGTATTTGTTTACTTATGCATTTTTTTTAAAGCAAAGTATACGGGAGTTGTACTCCAGTCTACTAGGTGGCGGTAATGCAACATTTATTGGAGGCCAAACGCCGTTAAACCCCATCGAATAATAAACTAATCTTGTCGATGACGTTAGCTAGTCAAGCAAGCTAAACATGTCAAAATGACCTCGTCCTAATTAACCATAGTATTTCCCTAATTCGTGCAACCTTGTTAAGTGTTTTCTTTTTCCGTTGTTTTAAATTCTCATTTTAATAGCATTGGAGATTTGGAGCCACCACAAAAGTTAACCGCTAATGTTAGCTAGCAAGTCGGCTAGCCTGGTGAGTACGTTAGCTAGCTAACGGCTTGCCTTTAGCATCCAACCAGAGACGTTACGGTGGCTTGAAACTAACGTTAGTAAATGTAGCTACCTAGGTAACAAGCCAAATACTAACTAGCAAGTTAACTAGTGTGATTGTAGCGAGCTACTTTGTTGTCTAGCAAGATGTCTTGCAGTGTCTGGAAAAAGCTAGCTAACGTTACCCATTCAAATTTCACCTGGACATGATGATAACTGGCCTAGAAGTAGGCAGGGCAAATACCCGAAATCGTCAAAATAAATTAAATCACAGCACGTTTTTGGACTCATCCAGTAGTTTTACCGGATTAAGTAGTTACACTACCGCTGGAAACTACTGTAGATTATAATTTAACATGAAGAAAAAATGACTTGCTTCAGCTTTTTGAAATAATGTGTGGCCACTCCTCAATGGTCCAGTTTTTGATCGGTGCCAGAGTAATTATGTTCTGATTTCAGATTTAAATAGCAGAGTAGAGGAAGATTTCATATGCTCTCAATTTGTGTAATTTGTTGGGTAAGTGGTCAAAGTAATTGATTTGTGTTAAAAGTGACATTTGTTTATAGTGAATGGAATGTTTGGAGTGATGTCACAATGGGAACTTTTAGAGGTATAAAAGCTATCAAAAAGTTGTATGTGAGCACACTATTCCAGACCAGTCTACACGTTTTAAAGTTAGAAAGACATTTCTAGCTTAAATAGTACGGTGTAAGAGGAGTAGCCTTAAATAATGATATCTATAAATCAGAATTATTGCAGTATTAAAAGTTTAATGTTAATTACTTAAAAAATTAACCTAGTTTTCTCCCCAATTTTGTTATAGCCAATTGGTAGTTAGTCTTGATTGTGTATGTGTGCCATTTGGAGGGTGAATTGACAAGACAAAATATTTAAGTGCCCTTGAACAGGGTGTGGTAGGTGCCAGGTGCATAGGTTTGAGTGTGTAAAGAACTGCAACGCTGCTGGGTTCTTCACGCTCAACAGTTTCTTGTGTGTATTAATGGTCCACCACCACCCAAAGGACATCCAGCCAACTTGACACCACTCTGAAGCATTGGGAGTCAAATCCAATTGTATTTGTAAATGCCATGAAATGCTTACAAGCCCTTAACCATCAAAACAGTGTTTTAATAATATAGTTACGAAATAAACAAAAGTAATAAAAATGAGGCTGTATGCAGAGGGCACTGGTACCAAGTCGATGTGCGGGGATACAGGTTAGTCGAGGTAATTTGAACATGTTGTTATTGGTAAAGTGACTATTCGTAGATAATAAACAGCGAGTAGCAGTGCTGTAAAAACAAAGGGAGGGTGGCCATTTGGTTAATTGTTAAGCAGACTTATGGCTTGGGGATAGAAACTTAAAGTGCCTTTTGGACCTAGACTTTGCGCTCTGGTATCGCTTGCTGTGCTGTAGCAGAGAAAAGTCTAAGATTGGGTGACTAAAGTCTGACCATTTTTTTGGGCCTTCCTCTGACACCGCCTAGTATATAGGTCCTGGATTGCAGGAAGCCTGGCCCCGGTGATGTACTGGGCCATACGCACTACACTCTAGCGCCTTACGGTCGGATGCCGAGCAGTTGCCATACCAGGTGGTGATGCAACCGATCAGGATGCTCTCACTCGTGCAGCTGTATAACTTTTTGAAGATCTGGGGACCCATGCCAAATCTTTTCAGTCTCCTGATGGTGTTGGAGTCGTGCTTGGTCACGCAGTTGTGGGTGAACATGGAGTACAGGAGGGGACTAAGCATGTACCCCTTAGGGGCCCCCGTGTTGATTATCAACGTGGCAGATATTGTTGCCTATTCTTACCACCTAGGGGGCGGCCGGTCAGGAAGTGCAGAGGGAGGTGTTTAAGTCCCAGGGTCCTTAGCTCAGTGATGAGCTTTGTTGACACTATGGTGTTTACTGCAGCTCAGCGTTCAATGAACAGCATTCGCACATGGGTGTTCCTTTTGTCCAGGTGTGAAAGGGCAGTGTGGATTGAGTCATCTGTGGATCTGTCGGGGCGGTATGCGAATTGGAGTAGGTCTAGGGTTTCTGGGTTGATGGTGTTGATGTGAGCCATGACCAGCCTTTCAATGCACTTCATGGCTACTGACGTGAGTGCTATGGGGCGGTAGCCATTTAGGCAGGTTACCTTTCGCTTTCTGGGCACAGGGACTATGGTGGTCTGCTTGAAACATGTAGCTATTTCAAACTTCAGGTACAGGTTGCAAATGTCAGTGAAGAAACTTTCCAGTTGGTCTGTGCATGCTCTGTGTGTACGTCCTGGTAATCTGTCTGGCCCTGCTGCCTTGTGAATGTTTACCTGTTTAAATGTCTTGCTCATATTGGCTACGGAGAGCATGATCACAACATGGGCCAGCATCCCTGGGATTGCTTTCGACACCTTGTAGAGTCCATGCCTGATGGATTGAGGCTGTTCTGGAGTGCAACAAAATACTACGAAGGTGTTCCGAATGTTTTGTATACACTTCTGTACGTTGAATTATTTTGCCATATATAATTAATCACATATACTTCTCACTAGTTTAATCATTTTGAGATGATAAAAGACTCCTAAACACAATTTAACCTGGTGCTCTAGATTAGAGCGTCCATTGGGTCTGTGCAGCAGGCTGAACATTTTACATCCCTACTGAAAGGCAGGTTTCTGACGAAGGTAGAGGGATCGCTAGCTAGCTAATGTTACCTACTCGGCTAGAGTGCAGTATCTCTAACTTAAAGTATCTAAAGCCAGGATGGCTAACTACTTGTCTGAACTGTTTATATAATGCAAGTGCTTTCTATATACACTACATGACCAAAAGTATGTGGACACCTGCTCATCGAACATCTCATTCCAAAATCATGGGCGTTAATATGGAGTTGGTCCCCCCCACTTTGCTTCTATGACATCCTCCACTCTTCTGGGAAGGATTTCCACTAGATGTTGGAACATTGCTGCGGGGACTTGCTTCCACTCATCCACAAGCATTACTGAGGTCGGGCACTGATGTTGGGCGATTAGGCCTGGCTCGCAGTCAGCGTTCCAGTTCATCCCAAAGTTTTTAATGGGGTTGAGGTCAGGGCTCTGTGCAGGTCAGCCAAGTTCTTCCACATCTTGTCAACCCGTTTCTGTATGGAGCTGGCTTTGTGCACGGGGGCATTATGATGCTTAAACAGGAAAGGGTCTTCACATAACTGTTGCCACAATGTTGGAAGCACAGAGTCCCCACTCCAGCCGACACTTGGCGTTGCGCGTGGTGATCTTAGGCTTTTTTGTGTGCGGCTGCTCGGCCAATGGAGACCCATTTCATGAAGCTCCAGACAAACAGTTCTTGTGCTGACGTTGCTTCCAGTGGAAGTTTGTAACTCTGTTGTGAGTGTTGCAACCGAGGACAAGGGCTGTCCCCAACTAAAAACAAAAGTTGTGGTCGACTGAATTTCAATTTGTCCATTTTTAAACTGATATTTTTCCATATGTAGACACACCCTATGTGTTTTAATAATAGTTTGATGCTTTACGCTTACGGTTTGATTCCTCAAGGGCCCTAGAGATCTCGGTAACCAGAAGGAAAACAAATGTAACCTGACCCAACTATTCTCCTGCTGGCTTTCACATATTCTGCCATTATTCTCCAGAAGTTTCCAATAATAAAGCTACACGAGGAGTCTCCAACCTTTCTCATGTGGAATTCAAATTGTTTTTCTACCGATCCAGTTATGGTTTTCATATGCACATTTTCGTGAAACCGTTTAATTTATAACGTTTTCATATCTAAAAATCATTGTCGTAGTTAATCAATTCTATCCAAATTAAATGAAAATGATACTTTTAGGTTGAACTTCTATTGCTATCTATGTAAAAATTGCCTACATAAAGCCCCAGTTGGTCCCCCCTCCCCCCAAAATGTGCAGCCTGCAGGTGAACTTGAAACATTGTATTGACTATTAACTTGGGTCTTGCCAAAAGCTTGTGCTAGCTAACTTGCAACATTGTATAAAATATTCACATTTTGTACTGCTTGAGCTATTAGCTCAAAAGTATTGTGGAGCTCCTGCACCTAAATACACTGCTCAAAAAAATAAAGGAACACTAAAATAACACATCCTAGATCTGAATTAATGAAATATTATTATTAAATTATCAATGGAAATCAAATGTATCAACCCATGGAGGTCTGGATTTGGAGTCACACTCAAAATTAAAGTGGAAAACCACACTACAGGCTGATCCAACTTTGATGTAATGTCCTTAAAACAAGTCAAAATGAGGCTCAGTAGTGTGTGTGGCCTCCACGTGCCTGTATGACCTCCCTACAATGCCTGGGCATGCTCCTGATGAGGTGGCGGCTGGTCTCCTGGGGGATCTCCTCCCAGACCTGGACTAAAGCATCCGCCAACTCCTGGACAGTCTGTTGGTGGATGGAGCGAGACATGATGTCCTAGATGTGCTCAATTGGATTCAGGTCTAGGGACCGTTCCCGTGCGGGCCAGTCCATAGCATCAATGCCTTCCTCTTGCAGGAACTGCTGACACACTCCAGCCACATGAGGTCTTGCATTCGGAGGAACCCAGGGCCAACCGCACCAGCATATGGTCTCACCTAATGGCAGTCAGGCTACCTCTGGCGAGCACATGGAGGGCTGTGTGGCCCCCCCCAAAGAAATGCCACCCCACACCATGACTGACCCACTGCCAAACCGTTCATGCTGGAGGATGTTGCAGGCAGAACGTTTTCCACAACGTCTCCAGACTCTTGCACGTCTGTCACGTGCTCAGTGTGAACCTGCTTTCATCTGTGAAGAGCACAGGGCGCCAGTGGCGAATTTGCCAATCTTGGTGTTCTCTGGCAAATGCCAAACGTCCTGCACGGTGTTGGGCTGTAAGCACAACCCCCACCTGTGGACGTCGGGCCCTCATACCACCCTCATGGAGTCTGTTTCAGACCGTTTGAACAAACACATGCACATTTGTGGCCTGCTGGATGTCATTTTGCAGGGCTCTGGCAGTGCTCCTCCTTGCACAAAGGCGAAGGTAGCGGTCCTGCTGCTGGGTTGTTGCCCACCTACGGCCTCCTCCACGTCTCCTGATGTACTGGCCTGTCTCCTGGTAGCGCCTCCATGCTCTGGACACTACGCTGACAGACACAGCAAACCTTCTTGCCACAGCTCGCATTGATGTGCCATCCTGGATGAGCTGCACTACCTGAGCCACTTGTGTGGGTTGTAGACTCCGTCTCATGCTACCACTAGAGTGAAAGCACCGCCAGCATTCAAAAGTGACCAAAACATCAGCCAGGAAGCATAGGAACTGAGAAGTGGTCTGTGGCCACCACCTGCAGACCCACTCCTTTATTTGGGGTGTCTTGCTAATTGCCTATAATTTCCACCTGTTGTCTATTCCATTTGCACAACAGCATGTGAAATTTATTGTCAATCAGTGTTGCTTCCTAAGTGGACAGTTTGATTTCACAGAAGTGTGATTGACATTGTGTTACATTGTGTTAAGTGTTCCCTTTTATTTTTTGGAGCAGTGTATAAACAGTACCAGCACCCAATATGAGTTCCGGAACCGTTTTCAGTCCACGTCGAGCACTGATAAGAAGCCTATTTCATGGCTTTTCCACTGGATCAGAGCATGACATTTTTTTCCTTTCACACCGAGTGGTTATAAAAAGGGAGAGAGAGCTGGAAAGATTTTTCAAATACTTTGAGGAACTATTGTAATTCTCAATGGATGTAAAAACATACTGTTTGCTTGCTGTTTGAGGTGAATAAAACATTACTAGTGGTGGTGCGTTAAGCCAATCAGAAATGCTATCAGATCTCCAAGTGGGCACATTTATATTAGAGGTCGACCGATTGATATAAACTCAGCAACAACAAAAAAATGTCCCTTTTTCAGGACCCAGTCTTTAAAAGATGTATAAATCCAAATAACGTTCCAGATCTTAATTGTAAAATGGTTGAAACACTGTTTCCCATGCTTGTTCAATGAAGCATAAACAGTTAATGAACATGCACCTGTGGAACGGTCGCTAAGACACCAACAGTTTACAGACGGTACCCAATTAAGGTCACAGTTATGAAAACTTAGGACACTAAAAGTGTCCTTTCTACTGACTCTGAAAAACACAAAAATATACGCTACCGTTCAAAAGTTTGGGGTGACTTAGAACTTGCCTTGTTCTTGAAAGAAAAGCAACAAAAAAAATGTCCCTTTAAAAAAAAAAAAAAAAAAAGTTTAGACATTGTTAATGTTGTAAATCACTGTTGTGGCTGGAAACGACTGATATTTTAATGGAACATCTACATAGGTGTACAGAGGCCCATTATCAGCAACCATTACTCCTGTGTTTCAATGGCGGTTGTTAGCCTTTTTAAAATGATAAACTTTAGCTAATTGATCATTTTGTTAAAACAGCTGAAAACGATTCTGATTTAAAGAAGCAATAAAACTGTCCTTTAGACTAGTTGAGTATCTTGAGCATTTTTGGGTTCGATTACAGACTCAAATGGCCTGTAATGGTCTATTCTTGTTATGAGAAATGAAGGCTACTCCATGCGAGAAATTGCCAAGAAACTGAAGATCTCGTACAACGCTGTGTACTACCCCTTCAGACACCGCAAACTGACTCTAACCAGAATAGGAGTGGGAGGCCCCGGTGCACAACTGAGCAATAGGACAAGTACATTAGTGTCTGGTTTTGAGAAACAGACATCTCACAAGTCTTCAACTAGCAGCTTCATTAAATAGTACCCGCAAAACACCACACTCAACATCAACAGTGAAGAGGTGACTCTGGGATGCTGGCGTTCTAGGCAGAGTTGCAAAGAAAAGTCATATCTCAGACTGGCCAATAAAAATGAAAGATTTAAGATCGGCAAAAGAATACACACTTGACAGAAATATGGCTTTTTCTTTGCAACTCTGCCTAGAAGGCCAGCATCCCGCAGTACATGAACAATGGTAGACATCTTGAAGCATGTCGGGACAACAGACTGGGATAGGGAGAGATTGAGTATGTCCGTAAACACTCCAGTCTGCTGGTCTGCGCATGCTCTGAGGCCGCGGCTAGGTGTGCCATCTGGACCGGCAGCCCTGCGAGGGTTAGCACACTTAAATGTCTTACTCCAGTTAGCCACGGAGAAGGAGAGCCCACAGTTCTTTGTAATGGGCCACGTCTGTGGCTCTGTGTTATCCTCAATGCGGGCGAAGGTGTTTAGCTTATGCGGAAGCAAGATGTCGGTATCCGTGACGTGGCTGGTTTTCCGTTTTGTAGTCTGTGATTGTCCGTAGACCCTGCCACATACGTCTCGTGTCTGAGCCGTTGAATTGCGACTCCACTTTGTCTCTATACTGACCGTTTGCCTGTTTGTTTGCCTTACGGCGGAAATAACTACACTGTTTGTATTCGGCCACATTCCCAGTCACCTTGCCATGGTTAAATGCAATGGTTTGCTCTTTCAGTTTGCAAAAACAGTCTACTTTCTCTTTTGCAGCTCAAGCAGTTATTCTAGGCAAGGCTATTCTGTGTCAAGTCATTTGCTCAAGGCCCAAGCCTATACTTCGCCAGCTACTGGTATCACGTTATTATTGAATGCAGTTCTAAAACAAGCTTTGGACATTTTATTTTGGAAATGAAACTGGATGCTCTAAAGCAACTAACTTCTGTGGGACTGGGGGGCAGTATTGAGTAGCTTGGATAAAAAGGTGCCCAGATTAAACTGCCTGCTACTCATGCCTAAAAGCTAGAAAATGCATATAATTAGTAGATTTGGATAGTAAACACTCTGAAGTTTCTGAAACGGGTTAACTGATGTCTGTGACTATAACGGAATTCATATGGCAGGCCAAAACCAGAGGAAAAAATCCAAACAGGAAGTGTGAAATCTGAGGTTTGTAGTTTTTCTACTCATTCCCTATCAAACAGTGTCTATGGGGTCATATTGGACATCAAACCTTGTTTGATGTGTCTACTGTGAAGTGGGAGTGAATGAGAGGGGAATGAGTCAGAGTGCCATTAGCTGACCACGTGCATTCACGTGATAGTTAGCTTGCGTTCCATTGCAATTTTACAGACAAGGGAATTCTCCAGTTGGAACATTATTGAAGATTTGTGATAAACTTCCGGATTGGATTTTTCTCAGGCTTCCGCCTGCAACATCAGTTCTGTTATACTCACAGACAATATTTTTACAGTTTTGGAAACTTTAGTGTTTTCTATCCTAAGCTGTCAATTATATGCATATTCTAGCAACAAAATATCCCGTTTACTACGGGCACGTTATTTTTCCAAAAATGAAAATACTGCCCCCTAGTCACAAGGTTAACACAGGTGTGAGTGTTGACGAGGACAAGGCTGGAGATCACTCTGTCATGCTGATTGAGTTTGAATAACAGACTGGAAGCTTCAAAAGGAGGGTAGTGCTTGGAATCATTTGTTCTTCCTCTGTCAAACATGGTTATCTGCAAGGAAACACGTGCCGTCATTATTGCTTTGCACAAAAAGGGTTTCACAGGCAAGGATTTTGTTGCCAGTAAGATTGCACCTAAATCGGATCCTCAAGAACTTCAAGGAGAGCGGTTCAATTGTTGTGAAGAAGGCTTCAGGGCGCCCAAGAAGGTCCAGCAAGCGCCAGGACCTTCTCCTAAAGTTGATTCAGCTGCGGGGTCAGGGCACCACCAGTACAGAGCTTCCTTAGGAATGGCAGCAGGCAGGTGTGAGTGCATCTGCACGCACAGTGAGGCAAAGACTTTTGGAGGATGGCCTGGTGTCAAGAAGGGCAGCGAAGAAGCCACTTCTCTCCAGGAGAAACATCAGGGACAGACTGATATAAGGTACAGGGATTGGACTGCTGAGGACTGGGGTAAAGTAATTTCCTCTGATTTATATCCCCTTTACGATTGTTTGGGGCATCCAGAAAAAAAGCTTGTCCGTAGAAGACGAGTTGAGCGCTACCATCAGTCCTGTGTCATGCCAAAAGTAAAGCATCCTGAGACCATTCATGTGTGGGGTTGCTTCTCAGCCAAGGGAGTGGGCTCACTCACAATTTTGCCTAAGAACACAGCCATGAATAAAGAATGGTACCAACACATCCTTCGAGAGCAACTTCTCCCAACCATCCAGGAACAGTTTGGTGACGAACAATTCCTTTTCCAGCATGATGGAGCACCTTGCCATAAGGCAAAAGTAATAACTAAGTGGCCTGGGGAACAAAACATTGATATTTTGGGTCCATGGCCAGGAAACTCCCCAGACCTTAATCCCATTGAGAATTTATGGTCAATCCTCAAGAGGCGAGTGGACAAATAAAACCCCACAAATTCTGACAAACTCCAAGCATTGATTATGCAAGAATGGGCTGCCATCAGTCAGGATGTGGCCAGGGCAGATTGCAGAGGTCTTGAAACAGAAGGGTCAACACTGCAAATATTGACTCTTTGCATCAACTTCATGTAATTGTCAATAAAAGCCTTCCATAGTAACATCTGAGACATATCTAAAGACACTGAAGCAGCAAACTTTGGAAATTAATATTTGTCATTCAACTTTTTGCCACGACTGTACTTTCAACCTTTTGGCAGATATCTTGCTCCATACTGAAACCGCCTATTCTCAACCATAGGGAATGGGAGCATATCAACAGCTATAAACTAAAGACTGTAAAAATTGTAAACACAGCTTATCCTTCGCTCTTGTAATTTCTTTAGCCCGGTCAGAATCAGCTGCCAAGGGCTGCTTGAATGACCATGTTTTTTTGCCTTTTTCTTGCTCTGGGTGACGTTGGCATAAATCTGTCAACATATTTGTGGTGTTGGCAGCTGTATAGACTGTTCTCGTTGTCCGTGGCGAATTACTGTTAATGTTTTATCCACAACTGTCCACCGCCATTGTAATCTAATCTACTGGGAAGCCAATGTTTTCCCAAACTGGAGATTTAAACAATGGAGGATTCTTCAATTCTGGATTATCGATTCTTCCACTCGCCACAATACCGAACTAGTTCCCAGCTGCGCCTCACAAAAGGACAGTTTGAAATGCACCAATTTAAGATTAGAACTTTGACTACAACGTGCCCATCGGCTCTAGTTTTAACTTAAATTTTTCTTTCTTCTCAGATTTACTCAAGAGGCAATAGGCCTACAATGCAGTGTAGGCATAGCCTGTAGGCCTAGTGTTTTCATTTTGAATTAAAACAATTGATGTATTCATTCGGGTTCACGGTGCTGTCTGTTCAGAGGTCCCCGTGTACCATTACACCCATAACATCCACCTAATTTATGTTTGTTGACTGATATTTGTTTTTGATAATTCAATTGAAATCACATCCCCCAACTGAGGTCTCCTGTTTTTAAATCAGAAACTTCTGTAACTGCAAGCACGCCTGATGTCTGCCGAGGCTTCCGCAGGGAGTGTGGCAGCTGCCTCCATCCTCGCCACCCAGGCCTCTGGCCATTGCAGCGAGGAGAAGGGGGTTGGAGGTGGTCTGGCGGGGAGTAAATATGTGAAGCTGAATGTTGGGGGCTCCCTGCATTACACCACAGTACAGACCCTGAGCAAAGAGGACAGCTTACTGAGGAGCATGTGCAATGGAGGAGCAGAGGTCACCATAGATTCAGAGGGTAAGTATGGACCTACAGTTGAAGTCTGAAGTTTACATACACTTAGATTGGAGTCATTAAAACTCATTTTTCAACCACTCCACAAATGTATTGTTAACAAACTATAGTTTTGGCATGTGCATGACACAATTTTTCCAACAATTGTTTACAGACAGTGAATTATAAGTGAACTAATCTATCACAATTCCAGTAGGTCAGAAGTTTACATACTAAGTACATTTTTTAATGTTTTATACAATATTTGAAATATACAGTAAACTTGTTATGAAGCCGCTCAATAACTACATCATACCAGTCATCCAACAGATTCCCATTCAGAGCGACACACAGAAGAATCCAGGCTCGATGCCCTGCTCAAGGGCATGTTTACCAATCTACTACCAGGCCAAAGAATGTGAACCCAAACCCTCCTTCCAAGACCCCCAGGAAGAATTAAGAATACATTAATTCCATACCACACCCCTGAGAACCCCCCACATACACTAAGTTGACTGTGCCCTTAAACAAGGAAAATTCCAGAAAATTATGTCATGGCTTTAGAATCTTCCGATAGGCTAATTGACATAGAGTCAATCGGAGGTGGATGTATTTCATGGCCTACCTTCAAACTCAGTGCCTCTTTTCTTGACATCATGGGAAAATCAAAAGAAATCAGCCAAGACCTCAGAAAAAAAAATGTAGACCTCCAAGTCTGGTTCATCCTTGGGAGCAATTTACAAGGTACCACGTTCATCTGTATAAACAATAGTACGCAAGTATAAACACCATGGGACCACGCAGCTGTCATACCGCTCAGTAAGGAGACTGTCTGTCTCATAGAGGTGAACGTACTTTGGTGTGCAAATCAATCCCAGAACAACAACAAAGGACCTTGTGAAGATGCTGGAGGAAACGGGTACAAAAGTATTTATATCCACAGTAAAACAAGTCCTATATCGACATAACCTGAAATGCCGCTCAGAAAGGAAGAAGCCACTGCTCCAAAACCGCCATAAAGCCAGACTACGGTTTGCAACTGCACATGGGGACAAAGATCTGACTTTTTGGAGAAATGTCCTCTGGTCTAATGAAACAAAAATAGAACTGTTTGGCCATAATGACTATCGTTATGTTTGGAGGAAAAAGGAGGAGGCTTGCAAGCCGAAGAACACCATCCCAACCGTGAAGCATGGGGGTGGCAGCATCATGTTGTGGGGGTGCTTTGCTGCAGGAGGGACTGGTGCACTTCACAAAATAGATGGCATCATGACGACAGAACATTATGTGGTTATATTGAAGCAACATCAGTCAGAAAGTTAAAGCTTGGTAGTAAATGGGTCTTCTAAATGGACAATGACCCCAAGCATACTTCCAAGGTTGTGGCAAAATGTCTTAAGGACAACAAAGTCAAGGTATTGGAGTGGCCATCACAAAGCCCTGAACTCAATCCTACAGAACATTTTTGGGCAGAACTGAAAAAGCATGTGTGAGCAAGGAGGCCTATACAAACCTGACTGTTACTCCAGCTCTGTCAGGAGGAATGGGCCAAAATTCACCCAACTTATTGTGGGAAGCTTGTGGAAGGCTACATGCAACGTTTGACCCACGTTAAACAATTTAAAGGCAATGCTACCAAATACTAGTTGAGTGTATGTAAACTTCTGACCCACTGGAAATACAAGCTGAAATAAATCATTCTCTACTGTTATTGTGATATTTCACATTCCTAAAATAAAGTGGTGATCCTAACTGACCTAAGACAGGGACTTTTTACTAGGATTAAATGTCAGGAACTGTGAAAAACTGAGTTTAAAAGTATTTGGCTGAGGTGTATATGTAACCTTCCGACTTCAACTGTATGTGTGTTATTTATGTATGCCAGTGTTTCCCAATATTTTATTCTAGGATCACGCAGGCTTGCACATTTTTGTTCCTGTCCAGCACTACCACACTTTGTGCAACTAATGGTCACAAATGTTGCGAATCAGGTTTGCTAATGCTGGAAGAAAACATGTAGTCTTATGGGGGCCAAAGGAATGGATTGGAAACACTGGGCTGTGTTCAGCAGGACATAACGGTGTGCATCATTCAATTTATTGGAAACAATGCTGTACTGAACAACCAGTTGAAGAATGTTGTGATTTATGGTGGCTCAGAGGGCAATTTTGTGCTGTGTGCTACTGCACTGGTTTTGATATTTCAAATGGTTACACCCATATCAACGACTGAATAACGGTGCTCTCCATTTACTCCTGTTTGCAGCGTGTGACGGGATGTGACTTATTTACCTTTTTTCTTTTATCAATGTCCTCAAGAATTCCTAAAGCAATTGACACATGTAAAAATGTGAAATTTAGATGAGTGATTCTTGCCTATCAGTGCTCACTCAATATTTTTCCTCTTTCTTAGGCTGGGTAGTGCTGGACAGGTGTGGTCGCCATTTTGGCTTGGTGCTGAACTTTATGCGGGACGGCTCGGTACCGCTTCCGGAGTCCCACCGAGAGCTGGAGGAAGTTCTGAAGGAGGCTCAGTACTACAGGGTCCAGGGGCTAGTCCAGCACTGCACTTCTGCCATGCAGGTAAGACCCAGACTGACCCATAGCAAATTATCATTGAGTATCAGTAAAATTAAATGTCCTTCATAGAGGTCGACCGATTTTATGATTTTTCAACGCCGATACCGATTTATTGGAGGACCAAAAAAGCCGATAGCGATTTCCATCGGACAATAAAAAAAATTAAAAAATTGAAATGACAATTACAACAATACTGAACACTTATTTTGACTTAATATAATACATCAATAAAATCAATTTAGCCTCAAATAAATAATGAAACATGTTCAATTTGGTTTAAATAATGCAAAAACAAAGTGCAATATGTGCTAACGTTTCAGTTCCTTGCTCAGAACATGAGAACATATGAAAGCTGGTGGTTCCTTTTAACATGAGTCTTCAATATTTCCAGGTAAGACGTTTTAAGTTGTAGGAATTATAGGACTATTTTCCTCTTTATACCGTTTGTATTTCATTAACCTTTGACTATTGGATGTTCTTATAGGCACTTTAGTATTGCCAGTGTAACAGTATAGCTTCCGTCCCTCTCCTCTCTCGAACCAGCAACACAACAACAGCCACCATCGAAGCAGTGTTACCCATGCAGAGCAAGGGAAACAACCACTCAAAGACTCAGAGCGAGTGATGTTTAAAACGCTATTAGCGCGCGCTAACTAGCTAGCCATTTCACTTCTGTTACACCAGCCTCATCTCAGGAGTTGATAGGCTTGAAGTCATAAACAGCGCAATGCTTGACGCACAACGAAGAGCTGCTGGCAAAACGCACGAAAGTGCTGTTTGAATTAATGTTTACGAGCCTGCTTCTGCCTACCACCGCTCAGTCAGATACTTGTATGCTCAGTCAGATTATATGCAACGCAGGACACGCTAGATAATATCTAGTAATATCATCAACCATGTGTAGTTAACAGGTGATTATGATTATTTATTTTTTTATAAGATATAAGAAGATTTATTTATTTATTTATTCTTTTATAAGAAGATTTGATGCTAGCTAGCAATTTACCTTGGCTTACTGCATTCGCGTAACATGCAGTCTCCTTGTGGAGCGCAACGAGAGAGGCAGGTTGTTATTGCGTTGGACTAGTTAACTGTAAGTTTGCAAGATTGGATCCCCCGAGCTGACACGGTGAATACCTGTCATTCTGCCCCTGAACGAGGCAGTTGACCCACCGTTCCTAGGCCATCATTGAAAATATGAATGTGTTAACTGACTTGCCTAGTTAAAGGTATATAAAAAAAATTGGGGGGAAAATCGGCGCCCATAAATACCGATTTCCGATTGTTGTAAACTTGAAATCGGCCCCAATTAATCGGCCATTCCGATTTTAATCGGTCGACCTCTAGTCCTTCGCTCTTTTTTGTCTTTAAGCTAAATCTGTAAGTCTTATCAAAAGGCTTTCAAAGTGCAATGTACTGTATGTTAGTCAAACAACTATTATGCACATACAATCTCCAATGCTTACATTGGATCCCAATGTTTGTGTGTTGAATACCCAGCCCAAAGTGTCAGCCTCCCATAGTGTGAGTCCGATGTTCATGTGAATCAAATGCCTTTGATGTCCCACAGAAACAAAGGGATGTCTATGAGGGGGTTTGCCGTATTCCCATGATTACCTCAACCAAAGAAGAACAGAGAATGATAAACACCTGCAGGAAGGTGAGAGGCATAGAAAGAAAGTGGGAGGGAAGACTGGTATAGGTAGGAAGGCTGTTCATGACAGATGGCATACTGGTTTGACTTGAAATGCTTACTTTGATCTCAGACCTTAGCTCTGGTATCATTGCTTAGCTTTAGCTCTTATACTGATTTTTAAGTCTATTTGAGTTTAGATTTTTTTTATTGCTTTGTGTAAAGTGTCTGAAAAGCGCTATACAAGCAAAAATTATTATTCAATTGGACACCCAACATTTTTCAGCAGTTTAACTTTTCAAAACAAATGTAATAAAAAATGCTCTATTTGCTACTGTTAAATTAGTACTAATGTTTCCTGTCTCCCACAGCCTGTAGTAAAACTACAGAACAACAGAGGGAACAACAAGTATTCGTACACCAGGTATTTTTTATTTTCTTTTCTGAGACCAATGCGTCTTTTTCAGATGAGCCTTGAATTACAGAAATGATAGAAAATACACACATCAAAATGCAAGCAGAAAGAGAACAATCAGGTTTCTTAATTCCCCTAGAGGTCCCAAAACATCAAATTTAAGAACATTTTGAAAATTGTTCCACAAATAAGGTGGAGGAAAATTTAAAAGCTGATTTACCTAACTCAGTAGAGACCAAAGGAATTTCCAGTTAGGCATCCCTGAGACCGAGGTGTGGTAACTCATGTCTAAAGTTTAGTAATGATTTAGTAAGGGAGTTTTTGTAAAAGATCTTTATAAATTCAAACATGGCAATGATTCAAACTTACATCACATCAGAGGGCCAAACAACTGCCTGGTAGAGAATGCCGTGATGAGTACTAAAACTGTCGCCGGTATCAAAGCACAGTGCTATAGTCTAGGATCGATAGGAACGTCAACTGAATAATCCGCTTTCTATAGAAGAAGCCCATTTGTATTCTCAACTTCTTAACTAACTCATCAATATGCTTTTTAAGACAGCTTTTCAACCTATCCAGATGCCCAGATATTTGTAAGCAGGGACACGATCAGTATAAGAACCATCCAAAGTACATAAGCTTAAATCATCTAATTTTTATGTAATTTATGTAATACTAATTTCAGGTCAGTTTTTCTGTAATATAATGAAAGCATGCTGTAGTTCCGATTAGCGCTTGGTCAACCGTGGGGGCAATGGCATACACGCACGACAGTATCATTGGTGCGGCATACAAGTGCAGGTACATTTTTTTTTTTACAGAAAAGTAATTGTTAATGTAAACATATTGCAAAGTACAGACCCAGAATCGACCCCTGTGGTACACCTTTCGTTATGTCCAGATTTCACATGGTTTTTTTAAAAGTCATTTGTAAACCAATTACATGCAGGCCAATTGAGGAAAGCCTCACAATTCGCAATGAGTGATCAACAGTATCGGAGGCCTTTGATAGGTCAATGAAGAGGCCCGCACAATGTTGCCTTTTATCCATCCTGTTACCCACATCATTTATACATGTAACTAGGGATGCAGCAGAGAGTGCCATGACCTGGTCTAAAACATTTAGAATACATTTCAAAGATAAGAAAGTTATTAGTTGAGAATTAATCAATGATTTGAATCTTTTAGCTAGGCAATTAAGTTTAAAAAGAGGACAATAAGTATTTAGGTCTCAAGGTCACCACATGGTTAATGATTCCGCAATTGGTTGTAGAGCTACAGCAAAAATGGATTAAGCGTATCAATCATCAATCTTAAGCAAGGCATCTAGTACATCACAAGTAGTAAATTGTTGAAATGAAACCAATTCACTAGAAGTAGACGCGTTAACCAGCCGGCTAGAGGCTTGGTAGAGGGTAGAGCAGTCGCTTGACTGACCAGGGTCAATTAAACCACTGTTTCTCTCAAATAAAAAACCTGTTGAGATAAAATTATTTAAAATCATCACTTATCCCATTCTCAGTTATGATACCAAAGTCAGACAGAACTCCGTTTTTCACAATTCCTGACATTTAATCCTTTATGTGTGAAAATTCCATGTCTTAGGTCAGTTAGGATCATCACTTTATTTTAAGAATGTGAAATGTCAGAATAATAGTAGAGAATTATTTATTTCAGCTTGTATTTCTTTTATCACATTCCCAGTTGGTCAGAAGTTTACATACACTCAATTTGTATTTGGTAGCATTGCCTTTAAATTGTTTAACTTGGGTCATGTTTTCGGGTAGTCTTCCACAAGCTTCCCACAATAAGTTGGGTGAATTTTGGCCCATTCCTCCTGACAGAGCTGGTGTAACTAAGTCAGGTTTGTAGGCCTCATTGCTTGCACACGCTTTTTCAGTTCTGCCCACAAATTTTCTGTAGGATTGAGGTCAGGGCTTTGTGATGGCCACTCCAATACCTTGACTTTGTCCTTAAGACATTTTGCCACAACGTTGGAAGTATGCTTGCGGTCATTGTCCATTTGCGACCAAGCTTTAACTTCCTGATGTCTTGAGATGTTGCTTCAATATATCCACATAATGTTCTGTCCTCATGATGCCATCTATTTTGTGAAGTGCACCAGTCCCTCCTGCAGCAAAGCACCCCCACAACATGCTGCCACCCCCGTGCTTCACGGTTGGGATGGTGTTCATCGGCTTGCAAGCATCCCCCTTTTTCCTCCAAACATAACGATGGTCATTATGGCCAAACAGTTATATTTTTGTTTCATCAGACCAGAGGACATTTCTCCAAAAAGTATTGTCTTCGTCCCCATGGCCAGTTGCAAACCGTAGTCTGGCTTTTTTATGGCGGTTTTGGAGCAGTGGCTTCTTCCTTGCTGAGCGGTCTTTCAGGTTACATCGATATAGGACTTGTTTTATTGTGAACATAGATACTTTTATACCCGTTTCCTCCAGCATCTTCAAGGTTGATTTGCACTTCTCTCACCAAAGTACGTTCAGCTCAAGGAGACAAAACGCATCTCCTTCCTGAACAGTGTGACGGCTGCGTGTTCCTATGGTGTTTATACGTGCGTACTATTCTTTGTACCTTCAGGCATTTGGAAATTGCTCCCAAGAATGAACCAGACTTGTGGAGGTCTAAAAAATTTGAGGTCTTTGCTGTTTTCTTTTTGTTTTCCCATGATGTCACGTAAAGAGGCACAGAGTTTGGGGGTAGGCCTTGAAATACATCCACAGGTACACCTCCAATTGACTCAAATGATGCCATCAGAAGCTTCTAAAGCCATGACATTTTCTGGAATTTCCCAAGCTGTTCATAGGCACAGTCAACGTAGTATTTGTAAACTTCTGACCTACTGGAATTGTGATACAGCGAATTATAAGTGAAATAATCTGTCTGTAAACAATTGTTGGAAACATTACTTGTCATGCACAAAGTAGATGTCCTAATCGACTTGCCAAAACAATAGTTTAACAAGAAATTTGTGGAGTGGTTGAAAAATGTCTAAGTGTATGAATGTCTAAGTGTCGTAAGTCCAATCTAAGTGTATATAAACTTCCGACTGCAACTGTATATATATATATATATATATATATATACTCCAATTTAGGCCCTCCTCCTTGTCTCCAATCCTTACATATAATGGTTAGACCGGAACAGGTTAATAGGGTAATAAACCATTTCTCCCTCCAGGGGAACCGATCTGATCTCAACCCCTCCTTCACCTAATCCACAGATGTCCGTCCGCTTCCCCTATAGCAATCTTGTGACTTCTTCCCATACACCCAACACATTTCAAAGCCATCTGTCTTCTACAGATAACGATTAACTTCTGATGTGAAAACGAGTCTCTTTCACTCCTTTATATGCTATGCTTCTGCGTATAACAATGTTCCAAGTTTCATCCAGAATCTAACACCACTAAACAACTATTGATTTTAGAGTCAGTGTGGAAGAGGTGAAAAAATTGTTTATCAACAATGACAACCCACCGGGGTCTGAAAATCACTATGGATAATAGCGGACGATATCGCAACTTCTTCAATTTAAGCTTACTAGAGAGCGTGTGCCCTCAGGCCTGGAGAGAAGCTAAAGTCATTCCGCTACCCAAGAATAGTAAAGCCCCCTTTACTGGCTTAAATAGCCTACCAATCAGCCTATTACCAACCTTTAGTAAACTTCTGGGAAAAATGGTGTTTGACCAGATGCAATGCTGGTTTCACAGGAAAAAGAATGACAACAGACTTTCAGCACGCTTATATGGAAGGATACTCGACAAGCACAACACTTACACAAATGACTAATTGGCTGAGAGAGATTGATGATTAAAGGATTGTGTGGGCTGACTTCAGTTTCAGTACAGCTTTTGACATTAGCGATCATACTCTGCTGCTGGAAGAACTTGTGTTATTGCTTTACACCCCCTGCTATAATGTGGATTAAGAGTTACTTGTCTAACAGAACACAGAGGGTGTTCTTTAATGGACGCCTCTCAAACATATTCCAGTTTGAATCAGGAATTCCCCAGGGTAGCTGTTTGGCCCCTTGCTTTATACAATTTTTACTAACGACATTCCACCTACTTTGAGTAAAGCCACAGTGTCTTTGTATGCTGATGCCTCACCACTACACACGTCAGCTACTACAGCAACTGAAATTACTGCAACACTTAACAAAGAGCTGCAGTTAGTTTTAGAGTGGGTGGCAAGGAATATGTTAGCCTTAAGTATTTCTCTAATGTAAAGCATTATTTTTGGGACATATCATTCACTAAACCTTTAACCTCAACTAAATCATGCAATAAATAATGTGGAAATTGAGGAAGTTGATGATTAAACTGCTTGGAGTTACCCTGGATTGTCAAAACATGTTGATACAACAATAGCTTAGATGGGGAGAAGGATATCCATAATAAACCGCTGCTCTGCGTTCTTTATTTAATGAACATTTTATTTCACCTTTATTTAACCAGGTAGGCCGGTTGAGAACAAGTTCTCATTTACAACTGTGACCTGGCTAAGATGAAGCAAAGCAGTGCGACAAAAACAACACAATTGCTGATGGGATAAACAATCGTACAGTCAATAACGCAATAGAAAAATGTGTACAAAATTGAGGTAAGGCAATAAGTAGGCCAATAGTAGCGAAGTAATTACAATTTAGCAATTTACTCTGGAGTGATAGATGCGCAGATGAGGTGCAAGTAGAAATACTGGTGTGCGAAAGAGCAGAAAAACAAACAAATATTGGGATGAGATAGGTAGTTGGTTTGATGGGCTATTTACAGATGGGCTTTGTACAGCTGCTCTGACAGCTGACGCTTAAAGTTGGAGACATAGAGAGGGAGTTATCTTCAATGATTTTTGCAATTAGTTCCAGTCATTGGCAGCAGAGAACTGTATAGAAAGGAAGCCAAAGGTGGGGATGACCAGTTAAATATTCCTGCTGGAGCTATGGTGACCAGTGAGCTGAGATAAGGCGGAGCTTTACATAGCAATGACTTTTAGCCTACTATGTGTTCAATGTCGGCCTACATTCCATGAGACTAAAAAAACATGCAGGGCGTAATAGGTGACTGGAAATTGCGTTCTAGGCGATTGCGTTTGTATGATGCAAGAAACAAATTTTACAAAATCAAAGTAATTTTATTAATACAATAGAGAATCAGACAATGTAGGCTACCTTCTGCCTATTGGCTTCTTTTTGCATATTCAAGCCCGTCTCAAAATGCAACGTTTTTTAAGACAAAATCTAAGCTCTTACCTGACTCTCTTTTAAAAGATGGCAAGAAATGTTCACGTTTTGTGCTTTTATTGGACGCAATCACTCTCCCATTGCTGACTAAAAAATGCTATAACTTGGCAAATAACTAGCAAAATAGCAAAGAATATCAACAAATGTGCAAGGTGAGGGTTGCAAAATCTGCTCTTTGATCTCAAAAGCACATATTTGACAGCAGATGATTGAAAGACCGCCTACTACATCAAAATGACTGACTCAAGCTTAAGGTGGCTGATACTTTGTTGATTTGATCACAATTCCCACATTAGAAGGAAACGATCTGTTTAAGGAAATGTGTACACTAGAGTTGCCCCTTTTTAGTTTAAGTTCAATCTTGCACGGGCCAGCATTTGTTCTGCGCGAAAATCCTGAGAGAGTTGCGTGGCCGCGTGTGTGCAGCTTAGAGGGAACATTGCCCAGGAGTTTAGGTATATCCAATAGGTAGTCATGTTATAGCTGCTGTTGATTTTATAGGTGATTCCATGCTCAAAGTCTCTATTTTAGCAAGCACTGCCACAATTAAGCTAAGCAACAAAAAAGTTACATTAGTTACTGCCTACTCTGAGAAATGTAAAACCAAATATTTCACTTTGAGATTTCAGTGTTTCATGCATGTCAGGCATTGTTGCCAAGGGGTGATGCATCTCAAGTCAGGATCTCATGCTCTCTGCATGTGTATGTTGACAATGGTGCTGTCTTAGGAATTGACCCAACTCCTTGCTTTTCCCTCTCCTTCAGTAACTCGGACGACAACCTGCTGAAAAACATTGAGCTGTTTGATAAACTGGGGCTGCGCTTCAACGGGCGTGTCCTGTTTGTCAAGGACGTGCTCGGGGACGAGATCTGCTGCTGGTCCTTCTACGGTGAGGGCCGCAAGATCGCTGAGGTGTGCTGCACATCCATTGTCTACGCCACTGAGAAGAAACAGACCAAGGTAAGCCCAATTAAACCAATTTCACTCTGAGCTTCCACAGCTAAAACACTAACATGGAGGCTAGCAACATCAGGGTTTAGGTAAATGCTAGGATATACAGTGCCGTCAGTATTTACACCCCTTGACTTTTTCCACATTTTGCTGTTAAAGTGGGATTCAAATGGATTTAATTTACATTTTTGTGTAACGACGTAAAGTACTCTTGTTTCAAAGTCTCACAAATTCATACTTACAAAAAAAAAACGGTATCTTGGCTAGATGAGTCAATACATGTTGGAATTACCTTTGGAATACTCACCAGCTGTGAGTATTTCTGGATACATTTGAAGAGCTTTCCACACCTGGATTGTATAACATTTGCCCATTTTATTATTATTTTCAAAATTATTCAAGCTCTGGCAAGTTGGTTGTCCGTCATTGCTGGACAACCATTTTCAGGGTTTGCTATTTAAGTCAACTGTAACTCAGCCACTCATTCACGGTCTTGGTAAGCAATTCCAGTTTAGATTTGACCTTGTGTTTTAGGTTATTGTCCTACTTAAAGGTGAATTCATTTCCCAGTGTCTGGTGGAAAGCAGACTAAACCAGGTTATCTTCTAGGATTTTGCCTGTGCTAAGGGGTTAACACACCTACTCTTATGGTAAATGCCATGGGATCTCCAGTGACCACAAAGTCAGGACACCCGTTTAACATTCAATCCGAAAGACTGCACCCTAAACAGGGCAATGTCCCCATTCACTGGCATTAGGATATCTTTTTTTTGACCCTCCAACACCACTTCCAGCAGTGTCTGGTCTCCTGACCAGGACCAACCCTGCTTCAGAGGCAAGCTAGCAGTGGGATGCAGGGTGGTAAATGCTGCTGGCTTATATTTAGCCTAGGTATAATTTCACAAACCCTGAATTCATTAGATTATTGCTGACTGTTTGAAATGCAGTGTATTTGACAGTTATTTGTACAACAAAGCATTACACAAAAACATGAGATCTAAATATACTATATATACAAAAGCATGTGGACACCCCTTAGTGGTTTTGGCTATTTCAGCCACAAATAAACTTCAGGACCCTGTCTTTCAAAGATAATTCGTAAAAATCCAAGTAACTTCACAGATCTTCATTGTAAAGGATTTAAACACTGTTTCCCATATTTGTTCAGTGAACCATGAACATGCACCTGTGGAATGGTCGTTAAGACACCAACAGCTTACAGACAGTAGGCAGTTAAGGTCACAGTTATGAAAACTTAGTAGAAAGGCCTCTTCAGTGTCCTGACTCTGAAAAACACAAAAAGAAAGATGCCCAGGGTCCCTGCTCATCTGCGTGAACGTGCCTTAGGCATGCCACCAGCTAGGAGGCATGGGGACTGCAGATGTGGCCAGGGCAATAAATTGCAATGTCCGTACTGTGAGATGCCTAAGACAGCGCTACAGGGAGACAGGACGGACAGCTGATCGTTCTCAGTGGCAGACCACGTGTAACACCTGCACAGGATCAGTACATTCGAACATCACACCTGCGGGACAGGTACAGGATGGCAACAACTGCCAGAGTTGGACCAGGAACGCACAATCCCTCCATCAGTCTGAGACTGTCCTCAATAGGCTGAGAGGCTGGACTGAGGGCTGGTAGGCCTGTTGTCTGGTGAGGACCTGTTTTACATCACCGGCAAAAACATTGCCTATGGGCACAAACCCACCGTTGCTGGACCAGACAGGACTAGCAAAAAGTGCTCTTCACTGACGAGTTGCGGTTTTGTGATTGTCGGATTCACATTTATCGTCGAAGAAATGAGCGTTGCACCGAGGCCTGTACTCTGGAGCGAGATCGATTTGGAGGTGGATGGTCCGTCATGGTCTGGGGCGGTGTGTCACAGCATCATCGGACTGAGCTTGTTGTCATTGCAGGCGATCTCAACGGATCTCAAACCCATTGAGCACGTCTGGGACCTGTTGGATCGGAGGGTGAGGGCTTGTGCCATGCCCCCCAGAAATGTCCGGGAACTTGCAGGTGCCTTGGTGGAAGTGGGGTAAAATCTCACAGCAAGAACTGGCAAATCTGGTGCAGTCCATGAGGAGATACACTGTGGTACTCAATGCATCTGGTGGCCACACCAGATACTGACTGTTACTTTGGATTTTGAACCCCCCCCACCCCTTTGTTCAGGGACACATTATTCAATTTCTGTTATTCACCTGTCTGTGGAATCTTACTATGTTCATACAAATATTTACACATTACCGAGTTCCATACTGCCTCTGGAAGCAGCTGTCAGCATTGTTCGTCGGGACCTTCATGAAATAGATTTCCATGGCCAAAGCAGCCGCACACAAGCCTAAGATCACCATGCGCAATGCCAAGTGTCAGCTGGAGTGGTGTAAAGCTCGTGGCCATTGGACTCTGGAGCAGTGGAAACCTGTTCTTTGGAGTGATGAATCACGCTTCACCATCTGGAAGTCCGACGGACAAATCTGAGTTTGTTTCATGGTTCAGGCTAGGCCCCTTAGTTACAGTGATGGGAAATACATTTTACATTTAAGTCATTTAGCAGACGCTCTTATCCAGAGCGACTTACAAATTGGTGCATTCACCTTATGACATCCAGTGGAACAGCCACTTTACAATAGTGCATCTAAATCTTTTAGGGGGGTGAGAAGGATTACTTATCCTATCCTAGGTATTCCTTAAAGAGGTGGGGTATCAGGTGTCTCCGGAAGGTGGTGATTGACTCCGCTGTCCTGGCGTCGTGAGGGAGTTTGTTCCACCATTGGGGGGCCAGAATAAGGCCAGACAAATATTAATGTACAGCATACATTCTAGATGATTCTGTGCTTCCAACTTTGTGGCAACAGTTTGGGGAAAGCCCTTTCCTGTTTCAGCATCACAATGCCCCGTGCACAAAGCGAGCTCCATACAGAAATGGTTTGTCGATCATTTTGAAAGCACTTTCCTGGCCTGCACAGAGCTTGGACTTCAACCCCATCGAACACGTATGGGATGAATTGGAACGCTGACAGAGCCAGGCCGAATTGCCCAACATCCGTGCCTGACCTCACTAATGCTCTTGTGACTGAATGGAAGCAAGTCCCCGCAGCAATGTTCCAACATCTAGTGGAAAGCCTTCCCAAAAGAGTGGAGGTTGTAATAGCAGCGAAGGGGGACCATTTCCATATTAATGCCCATGATTTTGGAATGAATGTTTGACAAGCAGGTGACAAATTATGTGGATATATAGTGTATATCGTGAATCAGCCATAAGTTCGAAAAAATGTAGGTATGATTTGTATGCCGTTTCGCCCATCCCTAATACTCATAACATGATGTAGCCAGCACTGTGCTTGAAAATATGAAGAGTGGTAGTCTGTAATGTGGTTGTATTGGATTTACCCCAAACGTAACACTTTTGTATTCAGGACACAAAGTAAAGTGCTTTACCAATTGCTTTGATGTATCACTTTAGTGCCTGTTTTGAAATATTTTTATTCTGTCAATTAGGTTAGTATTGTGGAGTAACTCCAATGTTGTTGATTCATCCTCAGTTTTCTCCTATCACAGCCAGTAAACTCAAACTTGAAAACAGCTATCTTTGGACTTATGGCAAAATCCCTGAGCGGTTTCCTTCCTCTCCGGCAACTGATTTTAGGAAGGACGCCTGTATCTTTGTAGTCATTCGGTGTATTGATACAACATCCAAAGTGTGATTTAACTTCACCATGTTGAAAGGGATATTCAATGTCTGCTCCCCCCCCCCATCTACCAATAGGTGCCCTTCTTTGCAAGGCATTGGAAAACCTCCCTGGTCTTTGTGGTTGAGTCTGTTTGAAAGTCAGTGCTCGACTCTGACTTTACAGTTAATTGGAATGTGTGGGGTAGTCATTCAAAAATCATGTTAAACACTTGTTGCACACAATGAGTCCATGCAACTTATGTGACTTGTTAAGCACATTTTCAATCCTGAACTTATTTAGGCTTGCCATAACAAAGGGGTTGAACACTTGACTCAAGGCATTTACCCTTTTTTTATTTTTTTATTAATTCTTCAAAAAATTTCCAACAAACAATTCCACTTGACATTGACATGGAGCATTGTATGTATGCCAGTGACCAAAACATCTCAATTTAATTATGTTTAAAAAGTAAAGGGGTGTGAACACTTTTTTTCCCCCTACTTAATTGGTAAAGTGCCTTCGGAAAGTATTCAGACCCCATTAGTTTTATTCCACATTAGTTATATTACTGCCTTATTCCAAAATTGAACTACACACTACCCCATAATGGCAAAGTGAAAACGAGTTAAGAAAATTTTACAAATGTAAACTGATACCTTATTTACATAAGTATTCAGACCCTTTGCTATGAGATTTGAAATTGAGCTCCGATGCATTCGGTTTACCCTTGATGTTTCTATAACTTGATTGGAGTCCACTTGTGGTAAAATCAATTGATAGGATATGATTTGGAAAGGCACACACCTGTCTATTTAAGGTCCTATAGTTGACAGTGCATGTCAGAGCAAAAACCAAGCCATGAATTCGGCGGAACTGTCCGTAGAGCTCCAAGACAGCAATGTGTCCAGGCACAGATCTGGGGAAGGGTATCATAACATTTCTGCAGCATTGAAGGTCCTCAAGAACATTCTTAATTGGAAGAAGTTTGGAACCACCAAGACTCTTCCTAGAGTTGGATAGGCCAAACTGAGCAATCCACTCCTCAGTAAAAGGCATAAGCCCGCTTGGAGTTTGCCAAAAGGCATCTAAAGACTCTGACCATGAGAAACAAGATTCTCTGGAAGCCAAGATTGAACGCTTTTGCCTGAATGCCAAGCGTCACGTCTGGAGGAAACCTGGCACAACCCCTACGGTGAAGCATGTTGCCAGCATCATGATGGGATGTTTTTCAGCGGCAGTGACTGGGAGACTGGTCAGGATCGAGGGAAAGATGAACTGCGCAAAGTACTGAGAGATCCTTGACGAAAACCTGCTCCAGAGCGCCCAGTACCTCAGACTGGGGCAAAGGTTCACCTTCCAACAGGACAATGACCCTAAGCATGGACCCAAGACAACGCAGGAGTGGACATGTCTCCCTATCTAACATTTCTGGAGAGACCTGAAAGTAGCTGTGCAGCAACACTCCCCATCCAACCTGACGGAGCTTAAGAGGATCTGCAGAGAATGGGAGAAACTCCCCAAATACAGGTGTGCCAAGCTTGTAGCGTAATACCCAAGAAGACTGGAGGCTTTAATCACTGCCAATGGTGCTTGAACAAAGTACTGAGTAAAAGGTCTGAATACTTATGTAAATGTTTAACTTTATTTATTTTTAAATTAGTAAAAGTTTCTAAACCTGTTTTTGTTTTCATTATGGTGTGTTGTGTGTAGATTGAGGTAAAAAAAAAAAAAAAAATACATTTTAGAATAAGGCTGTAATGTAAAAAATGGTTGGAAAAAATCAAGGGATTCTGAGTACTTTCCAAAGGCACTTTAAATATAGAATTCTCTATAATATAGAATTCTCTAATTCTCTACCCATTCTTTGCCTCCCTGTGTCCTGCTCTTCCTTCTCCCTGTCAGGTGGAGTTTCCTGAAGCCCGCATCTTTGAGGAGACCCTCAACATCCTCATCTATGAGAATGGGCGTGGTTCTGGCCCGGGAGGCGTGGCCCTTTTGGAGTCATCATCGCCTGGGGCCAGCCAATCAGAGGAGGAGGGGGCCAGCGCAGGGGACCGAAGGGTGAGGAGGATCCACGTAAGGAGGCATATCATGCACGACGAGAGAGGGCACGGCCAACAGACTGTGTATAAGGACTGAGAAAAGAGTGAACTGTGGGGATAAGGAGAGGATAAAGAGAGGGAGTTGGCGGCAGGGTAAAGATACAGGTTGTTTGGCGGCGGGGTTTTGCATGGAGAGGTTAGGGCGGATGTTTAGTAGGGGGGGTGGTACAGGTTCTTATATAAGGAAGCAGATGTGGGACTTAAAGATGCTTATTATCAAGGACTGAGATATTTATTATTTTTTGGTGCCCGATTGGGGAAAACAACCCCTAACCCAAAAGGTGGGACTAATACACTAATGGATGTGCACAATTATGGGAGAAAGGTAGAGAGAATTGGACCACAGCATAGGTCTGCAAATACCTAGGGGCTAGATTGGGCTATCTCCCGACCAGGTTTGGGTGGTGGTGATGTGACTGGAAGATGGAGGGGTTCGCTGGTTCAACTAAGGTACTTTAACTGCACTGAAAGGGAACCGGGATGGTGGAGTGAGGTGGTGGTAGTAGGTTAGAGACAATGAGACTGCTGAGCATTGCTGGATGTTTATTCCTTTTGAATTGATTACTGTTGTATGTATTTGTCTCTATTTATTATTATTTGGTTAATTTGTCCTTTTTATATAACTTTAAATACATTATTTATTATTTATTCTGTATAGATGTTGGTGGGAATTGTATGTGTTGAGGGTGCTGATCTGATTTGATATTTTGACCAGTTTATGCACTGATCACTTTCCTAACCGACACTTGATGCCATGCTCATCCAATGTCACGTATGATCATGTTTAACTGCCATGTGAGTTCATGTGTACACATTGACTTGCTAAATCATGTTTTAATATTTTTTTTGTCCATGATGCTACCGTGCCTAATTGAAACAGGATTTCATGTTGTCGGATGGTGAAATCGGGCTTTATTTGTCTCTCTAAAAATCATGTTTAAGTCTTTGTATTCAATTTGGTACATATTCCTTCCTCGCACTAGTCTGATCACAAAAAAAAATTAACAGGTGAAATGAAGGAAGTGATCTGAACCTGGGAAGTGTTTATGTCCCAGGGGTTATTGGACACTTGTTAACCCATAGACGCATGTAATCTGGCAGGTAAATCTCACATCCTAATCCTATAACAAAAAGTTTGGGGCAGTCCTGGAATAAAATGCATTTGCAAAGAATGTTTTTTTAATCCAGGATTAGGGGCTTAATCTGGGTCAAGAAAAACATCCCATAGTGTCTGCCAAGATGTGCAAACAATTTTTTCCCCCCGTCAAATGTTCTTTGTGATATTGTAACTATCTGGGGTTTTAGATATTTTATGGACCATCAACATTCTCAATAAAAATCTGAACCCTGCATCTTGGTGTTTTGTGTGTTGGAGCGAGTGGAAAATCCCACTCTTCCTGTCCTCTTAATCTTCTCGAATGGACAGATGAATGAATATGCATTCACCTTTCCATTAATGCAGGTGAATGACGAGAAGGGCCGCGTTATATTATTGAAATCCAGGCTGTATCACAACCAGCCGTGATTGGGAGTCTCGTAGTGCGGCGCACACTTGGCCCAGCGTCGTCCGGGTTAGGCTGGTGTAGGTCGTCATTGTAAATAAGAATGTATTCTTAACTGACTTGCCTAGTTAAATAAAGGTTACATTTAAAAAATATGCCCCTCTAGGAAACTCGTAATGCCAAACATACGGTTTACACTAGATTACACAGCCACAAAGTCAAAATTGGCTAGCTTTTTGTCTTAATTTAAGTTTAGGCATAAGGTTTGCAGTGTGTAAATGTCAGGTCAGTGCTTGACTTGGACTGAAATAGTTTCAGGTACTCATTTTGGATGACGGTACTGTTTACATTTAGGTGAAGGAGCTCCACAATACGTTTGCTGAGATTCTATAATAGGAACAGAAGCTCAAGCAGTAGAAATGTTATGGTTCCGGTACTTTGCTCCTATGAGCTCCTGCCTAAATCATGCACTGGGTTAAATTTAAAATAAAATTAAGAAGATAAATTGTAGAGAGGTGGGGTTTAGCCATTTTTGTGGCTGTTAACTAGTGACGAAACTAACATAGCAGGTGTAAAAGAAAGACTTCCAACTTCAGTGCGTTCAAGACTACTGAACTCGAGAAATATTTTGAACGGTCATCCATCTCGGAATTTCAGAGCGCCAACCTGGAGATTACTGACGTCATGAGTTGCCCTTTTCTTTGCGAGGGTCTAAGACCTTTTGCAACGCCCACTTCCGCTCAACTTCCTACCCGATACATGTCCTGTAAACTTGATTGTAGCCATACTAGCCTTTAAGTCTCGTATCATTATCTCATTATATTAAGATTTCATTTCTATAGCTTTTCATTTGGATCATTCTTATTAACAATTCTGCTTATCCATTCAGTTAGAGATTTTTGTAATTTGATTGTGTTCTTTGTCTCTTAGCTAGCTAAACTCAGCAAAAAAATAAATATCCTCACGGTCAACTGCGCTTATTTTCAGCAAATGTAACATTTGTATGAACATAAGATTCAACAACTGAGACATAAACTGAACAAGTTCCACAGACCTGTAACTAACAGAAATTGAATAATGTGTCCCTGAACAGGGGGGGGGTCAAAAGAAAGTCAGTATCTGGTGTGGCCACCAGCTTCATTAAGTTATGCAGTGCATCTCCTCCTCATGGACTGCACCAGATTTGCCAGTTCCTGCTGTGAGATGTTACCCCCCTCTTCCACCAGGCACCTGCAAGTTCCCAGACATTTCTGGGAGGAATGGCCCTAGCCCTCACCCTCTGATCCAACAGGTCCAAGCCGTGCTCAATGGGATTGAGATCCGGCCTCTTCGCTGGCCATGGCAGAACACTGACATTCCTGTCTTGCAGAAAATCACGCACAGTATTAGCAGTATGGCTGGTGGCATTGTAATGCTCTAGGGTCATGTCAGGAGGAGCCTGCAGGAAGGGTACCACACGAGGGAGGAGGATGTCTTCCCTGTAACGCACAGCGTTGAGATTGAGCTTGTTGTCATTGCAGGCAGTCCGATGATGCTGTGACACACCGCCCCAGACCATGACGGACCATCCACCTCCAAATCGATCCCACTCCAGAGTACAGGCCTCGGTGTAACGCTCAATCCTTTGACGATAAACGCGATTCCGACCATCACCCCTGGTGAGACAAAACCGCAACTCGTCAGTGAAGAGCACTTTTTGCCAGTCCTGTCTGGTCCAGCGACGGTGGGTTTGTGCCCATAGGCGACGGTATTGCCGGTGATGTCTGGTGAGGACCTGCCTTACAACAGGCCTACCAGCCCTCAGTCCAGCCTCTCAGCCTATTGCGGACAGTCTGAGCACTGATGGAGGGATTGTGCATTCTTGTTGTTGCCATCCTGTACCTGGCCCGGGTATCCTGGAAGGATATTGACCTCATCCCGTCAGTTGAGGATGCCTGGAAATTCTTTAAAAGTAACTTCCTCACCATCTTAGACAAGCATGCTCCGTTCAAAAAATGCAGAACTAAGAACAGATATAGCCCTTGGTTCACTCCAGACCTGACTGCCCTTGACCAGCACAAAAACATCCTGTGGCAGACTGCAATAGCATCGAATAGTCCCCGCGATATGCAACTGTTCAGGGAAGTCAGGAACCAATACACGCAGTCAGTCAGGAAAGCAAAGGCCAGCTTTTTCAAGCAGAAATTTGCATTCTGTAGCTCTAACTCAAGGTTCTGGGACACTGTAAAGTCCATGGAGAATAAGAGCATCTCCTCCCAGCTGCCCACTGCACTGAGGCTAGGTAACATGGTCACCACCGATAAATCCATGATCATCAAAAACTTCAACAAGCATCTCTCAACGTCTGGCCATGTCTTCCTCCTGGCTACTCCAACCTCGGCCAACAGCCCCCCCGCAGCTACTCGCCCAAGCCTCTCCAGGTTCTCCTTTCCCCAAATCCAGATAGCAGATGTTCTGAAAGAGCTGCAAAACCTGGCCCCGTACAAATCAGCTGGGCTTGACAATCTGGACCCTCTGTTTCTGAAACTATCCGCCGCCATTGTCGCAACCCCTATTACCAGCGTGTTCAACCTCTCTTTCATATCGTCTGAGATCCCCAAGGATTGGAAAGCTGCGGCAGTCATCCCCCCTTCAAAGGGGGAGACACCCTGGACCCAAACTGTGAGACCTATATCCATCCTGCCCATCTCAGGTCTTCGAAAGCCTAGTCAACAAACAGATCACTGACCATCTCGAATCCCACCGTACCTTCTCCGCTGTGCAATCTGGTTTCCGAGCCGGTCACGGGTGCACCTCAGCCACGCTCAAGGTACTAAACGATATCATAACCGCCATCGATAAAAGACAGTACTGTGCAGCAGTCTTCATCAACCTGGCCAAGGCTTTCGACTCTTGTCAATCACCCCATTCTTATCGGCAGACTCAGTAGCCTCGGTTTTTCTAATGACTGCCTTTCCTGGTTCACCAACTACTTTGCAGACAGAGTTCAGTGTGTCAAATCGGAGGGTATGTTGTCCGGTCCTCTGGCGGTCTCTATGGGGGTGCCACAGGGTTCAATTCTCGGGTCGACTCTATTCTCTGCATATATCAATGATGTTGCTCTTGCTGCGGGCGATTCCCTGATCCACCTCTACGCAGACGACACCATTCTGTATACTTCCGGCCCGTCCTTGGACACTGTGCTATCTAACCTCCAAACGAGCTTCAATGCCATACAACACTCTTTCCGTGGCCTCCAACTGCTCTTAAACATTAAACGTCACCCCGCTCCTCCGCTCTCTCCACTGGCTTCCAGTTGAAGCTCGCATCCGCTACAAGACCATGGTGCTTGCCTACGGAGCTGTGAGGGGAACGGCACCTCAGTACCTCCAGGCTCTGATCAGTCCCTACACCCAAACAAGGGCACTGCGTTCATCCACCTCTGGCCTGCTCGCCTCCCTACCACTGAGGAAGTACAGTTCCCGCTCAGCCCAGTCAAAACTGTTCGCTGCTCTGGCTCCCCAATGGTGGAACACACTCCCTCACGACGCCAGGACAGCGGAGTCAATCACCACCTTCCGGAGACACCTGAAACCCCACCTCTTTAAGGAATACCTAGGATAGGATAAAGTAATCCCCCCTTAAAAGATTTAGATGCACTATTGTAAAGTGGCTGTTCCACTGGATGTCATAAGGTGAATGCACCAATTTGTAAGTCGCTCTGGATAAGAGCGTCTGCTAAATGACCTAAATGTAATGTAAATGTTAAACGCTAGTAAAACCAGATGCATGCTTTTCAACCGTTCGCTGCCTGCACCCGCACGCCCGACTAGCATCACCACCCTGGATGGTTCCGACCTAGAATATGTGGACATCTATAAGTACCTAGGTGTCTGGCTAGACTGTAAACTCTCCTTCCAGACTCATCTTTCTATTCCGCAACAAAGCCTTCTTCACTCACGCCGCCAAACTCACCCTAGTAAAACTGACTATCATACTGATCCTCGACTTCGGCGATGTCATCTACAAAATAGCTTCCAATACTCTACTCAGCAAACTGGATGCAGTTTATCACAGTGCCATCCGTTTTGTTACTAAAGCACCTTATACCACCCACCACTGCGACCTGTATGCTCTATTCGGCTGGCCCTCGCTACATATTCGTCGCCAGACCCACTGGCTCCAGGTCATCGACAAGTCCATGCTAGGTAAAGCTCCGCCATGTCACGATGGCAACACCCACCCGTTGCACGCGCTCCAGCAGGTGTATCTCACTGTTCATCCCTAAAGCCAACACCTCATTTGGCCGCCTTTCCTTCCAGTTCTCTGCTGCCTGTGACTGGAACGAATTGCAAAAATCGCTGAAGTTGGAGACTTATCTCCCTCACCAACTTTAAACATCTGCTATCTGAGCAGCTAACCGATCGCTGCAGCTGTACATAGTCCATTGGTAAATAGCCCACCCAATTTACCTACCTCATCCCCATACTGTTTTTATTTATTTACTTTTATGCTCTTTTGCACACAAGTATCTCTACCTGCACATGACCATCTGATCATTTATCACTCCAGTGTTAATCTGCTAAATTGTAATTATTCGCCTACCTCCTCATGCCTTTTGCACACAATGTATATAGACACTTTTTTCTGTGTTATTGACTTGTTTATTGTTTACTCCATGTGTAACACTGTGTTGTCTGTTCACACGCTATGCTTTATCTTGGCCAGGTCGCAGTTGTAAATGAGAACTTGTTCTCAGCTAGCCTACCGAGTTAAATAAAGGTGAAATCAAATAAATAAAAAAAGCATGAGAAATGGTTTTTAAACCTAAGTTATCTTTGAAAGAAAGGGTCCTGAAAAAGGGACATTTCTTTTTTTACTGAGTTTATTACCACGCTAACTAGTAAGGTGGCTAGCAATTCGTCAACACCCCCGTCCCTTACCAACCATGGCACTGTTTTACTCAAGGAGCTTGCAAGAGCTGCCAAAGATAACAGTAACGGATGTATATCGTCTGGCCAAGACCAGTAGCAAAGCACCGACCTCCAAGTTGAAAAAAGGATTCAAACTTTGTCTCCAGTTACCTTTTCAACTATGAAGGTAAGTTTTTCCAATTTGCCTATCAGACCAGACAAGGACGTTTATTCAAAGCTGTAACGTAGTTTAAGACATGCATTTTACAGTAGCTCGCTAACATTTCTCATTTTTTATTCCAAACTGTTTTCGAACAGGGACAAAGTGATGAGAGGTCAGCATAGGGGCTTGCTGCTACAGGTCCATGAGGAAAAATGAGAAACCACAGTTTGAGTGTAGGGTGAAAAGTCAGCTGTTTGTGAGACTACATGCCGGTTACACAGTCAGAGATGAAGCCTCGTCTTAGACTAAGAAGTAACAGTCAATGGAGATCTGCATTAAGAGGCATTGCTTAGTCTAGGACTAGGCTTAACCCATGTCGATGAAACCGTTATTGGTGTAGTAATTGTTCAGTTGTCTTCCTTGCTGTTTATGTATGCTCTTATGTTGGACGCATTAGATTCAATTTAAACAAGGGCATACCCTTAATAGAAAAGTTTAAACCTGTATTGCTGTAATGAATTTAGTGGCTGTTGCATGTTTCGCCAGTCATTTCTGTCTGCTGGTCGTGACACACGAGTGATTTTTATAGTCTAATAATTACATTTTTACATCATAGGTTGTACTTAAGCCCTAAGAACCTGTAACAATGACACATCACTGTTCATGTGTTGCTGGCACTGCATTATGCAACCACAGTTGCATTACTATTCCAGTCTGCACACAATTCCCAGATGGGAACACCAGTCGTCCCACCTGTGCACAGCTGCACAGAGGCCTAGCAGCAGTGGCATAAGCCAAGAACTATGGCATGTTTTAATAGCTATACCACATAACATCATATGGTTATAATAATGTCATAATGCTAATAAATTATTTAATGAAAACATAAATTGTATCATGATTAGATTTAGAATAGTGCCCCTGTACTATCTTTTTACAGGGTCTGCAACCTGGGCCCATAGGAAAAATGACCATCACCAAGTGCATGGCAGAAGGAGGGATTAGGTGAGTATTACCTAGTAGCTGGTCATATTCTATTACACTTTGACTATATGCAATGATTTAATTTCAGGTGGTTTTCAAGTACATTGTTTAGATTTGCTAACCACAGCGGCTGCTGTACACTACAGCACCCTTCTTGGAACACTCCCTGACCTCTCAGTTTTACAGATAGAAGAGGCAAAGCATTACATGGGCTTGCTCCTACCTATCTCTCTGATTTGGTCCTGCCGTACATACCTACACGTACGCTACGGTCACAAGACGCAGGCCTCCTAATTGTCCCTAGAATTTCTAAGCAAACAGCTGGAGGCAGGGCTTTCTCCTATAGAGCTCCATTTTTATGGAACAGTCTGCCTACCCATGTCAGAGAAGCAAACTCGGTCTCAACCTTTAAGTCTTTACTGAAGACTCATCTCTTCAGTGGGTCATATGATTGAGTGTAGTCTGGCCCAGGAGTGGGAGGGTGAACGGAAAGGCTCTGGAGCAACGAACCGCCCTTGCTGTCTCTGCCTGGCCGGTTCCCCTCTTTCCACTGGGATTCTCTGCCTCTAACCCTATTACAGGGGCTGAGTCACTGGCTTACTGGGGCTCTCTCATGCCGTCCCTGCAGGGGTGCGTCACCTGAGTGGGTTGATTCACTGTTGTGGTCATCCTGTCTGGGTTGGCGCCCCCCACTTGGGCTGTGCCGTGGCGGAGATCTTTGTGGGCTATACTCGGCCTTGTCTCAGGATGGTAAGTTGGTGGTTGAAGATATCCCTCTAGTGGTGTGGGGGCTGTGCTTTGGCAAAGTGGGTGGGGTTATATCCTTCCTGTTTGGCCCTGTCCGGGGTGTCCTCGGATGGGGCCACAGTGTCTCCTGTCCCCTCCTGTCTCAGCCTCCAGTATTTATGCTGCAGTAGTTTGTGTCGGGGGCGAGGGTCAGTTTGTTATATCTGGAGTACTTCTCCTGTCCTATTCGGTGTCCTGCATGAATCTAAGTGTGCGTTCTCTAATTCTCTCCTTCTTTCTTTCTCTCTCTCCGAGGACCTGAGCCCTAGGACCATGCCCCAGGACTACCTGACATGATGACTCCTTGCTGTCCCCAGTCCACCTGGCCATGCTGCTGCTCCAGTTTCAACTGACCTGAGCCCTAGGACCGTGCCCCAGGACTACCTGACATGATGACTCCTTGCTGTCCCCGGTCCACCTGACTGTGCTGCTGCTCCAGTTTCAACTGTTCTGCCTTGTTATTATTCGACCATGCTGGTCATTTATGAACATTTGAACATCTTGGCCATGTTCTGTTATAATCTCCACCCGGCACAGCCAGAAGAGGACTGGCCACCCCACATAGCCTGGTTCCTCTCTAGGTTTCTTCCTAGGTTTTGGCCTTTCATGGGAGTGTTTCCTAGCCACCGTGCTTCTACACCTGCATTGCTTGCTGTTTGGGGTTTTAGGCTGGGTTTCTGTACAGCACTTTGAGATATCAGCTGATGTACGAAGGGCTATATAAATAAATGTGATTTGATTTGCATACAAGAGCTTTGACCCTCTATCCAAGCCATTGATCTGCAGCATGGGAAAGGTACAGGTGGGGAACCTCCTGTCTTACCAGCAGCCTCCAATCACAACATGACACAGTTCACCATAAGGAGACACCAGCATTCCCGTCACTGCCCCTAGATGGCAACTTTCAAGGCTGTACATTTGTGCTCAGTGAAGACCAGCTTCACATAGTCTCTTCAGGTGAGAGAATACAGAGATCCAGTGGTGTTCACTAATTAGAAGGGTGACTGGTACTAATGTGTACATGCAAAAGTTCTTAGGCAGGAAAAACTAAATAAACAAGGGAGAAGCTCCTTTATCTTTCAATTAATGAAAGAGAAACAAAACCAATCTCTGAAATTAATGAATTAAAAATAATTAAGTTAATAATGTTTCTGTCCTCTTGTCCGTGTAAAAAAAACTCTTTAGAACATTTTGTTCAGAGTATAAGCAGAGGTGTTAATTAACAAATGGACTACAGGGTGTAAGACAATGGATGGTCACAGCAAAAAAAGTTAAGATGCATTGCAGTAATAGCTCATTGCTCCTTGGCCCATGCCTTCACAAGAGGCCCACAACTGGGAGTTTTGTGAAAAGGCAAGCCACAGCCCAGATGCAGTTGATGCTTCCCATCGGTGACATGAGGATCTTTTGGACATCGTAGTTATTCCACATCGAAGGTACTGCTCCCTTCAGACGTCGAAGCCCACCATAAGGTTCAATGAAATCTCAATTTCCTAAATTTCAATAAAGATGCCGAAACAAATAACGTTAACGTCATTAGCACTAACGTTAGCTAGGTACTGGTAGCTAACATTCACTATTGTGGAGAGATGTACTGTTTGGATTCTTTACATACAATAGAAATAAGCGGAATCATTTTTATGTAATTAATTTCTTTATTGTTTTGGCCAAATTTCAAATACACAAATGTAAATTTACAAACAGAAAACCACATTTTCGTATCCTACAAAAAGAAATTGAACTGTATTTTAAGACGGTTAAATGCTCTACTAACAAAAAAGCTGTTAGAATTGTAAGTATATGCATGTCCCTTAAGGTCCTTGTGTAATTGTAATGTGATATTGTACCCCCAAGCTCGATTGTCCATTGTTTGTAATCTATGTATGCTTGTGTTCCCTCATGTGCTTTATGTATTGATTTGTTGTTAATAAAAAATAAAATAAAAACTGGTAGCTAACATTTCTAGCTAAAGAGACAATCGAATTACAAAAAACACTAACTGAACGGATAAACAGAATTTAAAACACGAATGATTTTTTTAAAAAGCTATAGAAATATGATTATATTAATATACTGAGGTAATGATAAAACGAGCGATTTTGGGGCGAGTATGGCTACTAGTTGGACGGAAGTGGGCGTTGCTACGTTGTGCAAAAGTTCTGTTGTCTTGAAATCCACATGACACAAACAGCAAGTAACACGTAGCTACTTGCGTCATTACGCTTACGCAATGTTGTGCCAAATCTGGAGGGGAAAAAATCAAGCAGCAACGTTTTTATCTGGCTATTAAATGAAGTCAGCGGAGGAAACACAGATTCGGAGGTTCGTTTCTGGACAACTCCGTGATTGTCCTGACCTAAGGTAAACTCACTTTTGCAGTTTCTTTAAGACGAAGTCAAATCATGCATGGAAATTCTTGCTAGCTCGTGGCAAAGGTTTAACATACCATAACCGCTCTTGCGTGGTTGGCTTGCATGTTCCCCATTTTGCCGTGTCTGCTCTCTACCGCTCAGGGCCCGGTTTCCCAAAAGCTAAGTTCATCATTAGAACCATAGTTAAATCTCGAGCTGTTTCCCTTAAACCATCTAAAGTTACACTTACACGCTTATTAATTACTGATTGCCTCAACCCACTCGAATGCCTCGTTCACAATACCCATGCCTCGTTATTTTTGAACGACTCTTTTTACTGACTGGAAAGTTATTTTTTTCCTGAATGACTCGTTCATAAAAGGCGAGTCTGTATAGACGTCTGTATTGTGGCCCCCGAAGGGTGCAGTGGTCTAAGCACCTCATCTCAGTGCCATAGGCGGCACTACAGTCCCTGGTTCGAATCCAAGCTGTATCACATCCGGCCGTAGGGCTGCGCACAATTGGCCCAGCGTTGTCTTGGTTTGGCGCGGGTAGGCTCTCATTGTAAATAAGAATGTGTTCTTAACTAACTTGACTAGTTAAATTTGAAAAATTCACTCTGCAGAAGTCAGAGCATTTATACTTTGTGGAGCAGAGCTCTTGTGAAGAAAGTTGTCCTTCAGTGGATTTTATATGGTGGTTGTCAACCAACTTTAAGGTTAAGGTGCCTTTATTTATTTTTTATTTAACTAGGTAAGTCAGTTAAGAACAAATGTTTATTTACAATGACGGCCTACCCCGGTCTAAATCCTACCCAATAATCTTGTCTCTCTAAGGAAATTAAATACTACATCCCCTGAAGATTTCCCCAGCACTATGTCATATTCGTCATAATGTCAGTTTTTCATTCTCTGTTTCATTGAAAATGTATCTATTTCATTCTCTTTTTTTCCTCCTTACTCTGTCTCCTAGCACATTGACTCTTGGCATCTTAAGAGGGCGGTATTTGGCATGTGCTGGCCAGGACTCACTAAACCAGGAGAACAGACAGTTGATGAAGAGAGTGGTAGAGGAGGAACTGCTGAGGATGCAGGTAAAGATGTTTGTGAGTAGATACGATTTGTCAATCAATATATCTCCCTCAGACCTGGATCAAATAGGTAAGTACTTGAATTAAACTCAATTTAGTTTGCCCAGTACCATGGAACTCAAAAGTGCAAACCTTCAGCCTAACTCAAGCAGATTGCAGGTACTTTCACATATAGCCTATGTCTGTATGTATTTGTAAGTAAAGTTTATGACATGTATTTGACCGTTTGATGCCCCATAACTTTTGATTAAATATTTTCTTTCTCCATTGAGTACACACAGATCTGAAGTGATTGGGTGAAAAGATGACCGCTACAGGTCTTGGGTGGTCAGAAGTGTGGAAGGAATAATTTTGAAGTACATTTTGTTCTTAAATACACTGAACAAAAATATAAACGCAACATGTAAAGTGTTGGTCCCATGTTTCATGAGCTGATTTTGCAGATGCACAAAAAGCGTATTTCTCAAATTTTGTGCACAAATTTGTTTACATTCCTGTTAGTGAGCATTCCTCTTTTGATAAGAATCCTTCCACCTGACAGGTGTGGCATATCAAGAAGCTCATTAAACAGCAAGATCATTACACAGGTGCACCTTGTGCTGTGGGCAATTAAAGGGCACTCTAAAATGTGTGGTTTTGTCACACAACACAATGCCACCAATGTCTGTTTTGAGGGAGCTCGCAATTGGCATGCTGACTGCAGGAATGTCCACCAGAGCTTTTGCCAGAGAATTGAATATGAATTTCTCTGCCATAAGCTGCCTCCAAAGTGGTTTTGGAGAATTTGGCTGTACGTCCAACCGGCCTCACAGCCGCAGACCATGCAGTTTGTTGTCGTAACTGACTTCAGTGGGCAAATGCTCACCTTCGATGGCCATTGGCACTCTGGCGAGTGTGCTCTTCACGGATGAATACCGGTTTCAACTGTACCGGGCAGATGGCAGACAGCGTTTTTATAGTGTTTGGGCGACGGTTTGCTGATGTCAATGTAGTGAGCTGAGTGTGCCATGGTGGTGTTATGGTATGGGCAGACAAATTATGGACAACAAACAGAATTGCATTTTATCAATGGCAATTTTAATGCATTGTCGTGCCATTCATCCGCCTCCATCACTTCATGTTTAAGCACGATAATACTCAACCCCATGACGCAAGGATCTGTACACAATTTCTGGACGCTGAAAATGTCCCAGTTCTTCCATGGCCTGTATACTTACCAGACATGTCACCCATTGAGCATGTTTGGGATGCTCTCGATCGCCGTGTACAACCGCTTTCCCACCAATATCCAGCAACTTCACACAGCCAATGAAGATGAGTGGGACGACATTCCACAGGCCACAATCGACAGCCTGATCAACTCTATGGAAATATGTCGCACTGCATGAGGCAAATGGTGATCACAGATACTGACTGGTTTTCTGATCCATGCACCTGACTATTTGTATTTTTTTAAATGTGTATTTTATTTATTTTTAATTGTAAGGCATCTGTGATCAACAGATGCATATCTGTATTCCCAGCCATGTGAAATCCATAGATTAGGGCCTAATGAATTTACAGTGAATTCTGAAAGTATTCCCCTTGATTTGTTCCACAATTTGTTACGTTACATACAGCCTTATTCTGAAATAGATTGCATTCCCCTCCCCCTCCTCAATATACTACACACAGTACCCCATATTGACAAAGCAAAAACAGTTTAAAAAAAAAAAATATTTGCACATTTTATCAAATAAAAAACCTCACATTTACTTTAGCATTCAAACCCTTTACTCAGTACTTTGAATCGCCTTTAGCAGCAATTACAGTGTCAAGTATTCATGGGTATGACAGTACAAGCTTGACACACTTGTATATGTGGAGTTTCTTCCCTTCTCTGCAGATCCTCAAGCCCTGTCAGGTTGGATGGGGAGCATCGCTGCACAGCTATTTTCAGGTCTCTCCCGATATGTTCAAGTCCGGGCTCTGGCTGGGCCACTCCCGGCCATTCAGAGACTTGTCTTGGCTGTGTGCTTAGGGTCATTGTCCTGTTGGAAGGTGAACCTTCGCCCCAGTCTTGTCCTGAGCGTTTCATAAAGGATCTCTCTCTACTTTGCGCCGTTTATCTTTCCCTCGATCTTGACTAGTCTTGCTGCCACTGATAAAAAATCCCCACAGCATGATACTGCCACCACCATGGTTCACCATAGGGATGGTGCCAGGTTTCCTCCAGATGTGACACTTGGCATTCAGGCCTAAGAGTTCCATCTTGGTTTCATCAGACCAGAGAACCTTGTTTCTCATGGTCTGAGAGTCTTTGGGTGCCTTTTAGCAACCTCCAAGCGGGCTGTCATGGGCCTTTTACTGAGGAGTGGCTTCCGTCTGGCCACTCTACCATGAAGGCCTGACTGGTGGAGTTTGTCAGAGATGGTTGTCCTTCTGGAAGGTACTCCCATCTTCACAGAGGAACTCTGGAGCCCTGTCAGAGTGACCATCGGGTTCTTGGTCACTTCCCTGACCAAGGCCCTTTTTAATTTTTATTTATTTCACCTTTATTTAACCAGGTAGGCAAGTTGAGAACAAGTTCTCATTTACAATTGAGACCTGGTCAAGATAAAGCAAAGCAGTTTGACAGATACAATGACAGAGAGTTACACATGGAGTAAAACAAACATACAGTATAAACAAGTCTATATACAAAGTGAGCAAATGAGGTGAGAAGGGAGGTAAAGGCAAAAATGGCCATGGTGGCAAAGTAAATACAATATAGCAAGTAAAACACTGGAATGGTAGTTTTGCAATGGAAGAAATATAAATAATGGGGTGCAAAGGAGCAAAATAAATAAATTAAATACAGTTGGGAAAGAGGTAGTGGTTTGGGCTAAATTATAGGTGGGCTATGTACAGGTGCAGTAATCTGTGAGCTGCTCTGGCAGTTGGTGCTTAAAGCTAGTGAGGGAGATAAGTGTTTCCAGTTTCAGAGATTTTTGTAGTTCGTTCCAGTCATTGGCAGCAGAGAACTGGAAGGAGAGGCGGCCAAAGAAAGAATTGGTTTTGGGGGTGACTAGAGCGATATACCTGCTGGAGCGTGTGCTACAGGTGGGAGATGCTATGGTGACCAGCGAGCTGAGATAAGGGGGGACTTTACCTAGCAGGGTCTTGTAGATGACATGGAGCCAGTGGGTTTGGCGACGAGTATGAAGCGAGGGCCAGCCAATGAGAGCGTACAGGTCGCAATGGTGGGTAGTATATGGGGCTTTGGTGACAAAACGGATTGCACTGTGATAGACTGCATCCAATTTGTTGAGTAGGGTATTGGAGGCTATTTTGTAAATGACATCGCCAAAGTCGAGGATTGGTAGGATGGTCAGTTTTACAAGGGTATGTTTGGCAGCATGAGTGAAGGATGCTTTGTTGCGAAATAGGAAGCCAATTCTAGATTTAACTTTGTATTGGAGATGTTTGATATGGGTCTGGAAGGAGAGTTTACAGTCTAACCAGACACCGAAGTATTTGTAGTTGTCCACGTATTCTAAGTCAGAGCCGTCCAGAGTAGTGATGTTGGACAGGCGGGTAGGTGCAGGTAGCGATCGGTTGAAGAGCATGCATTTAGTTTTACTTGTATTTAAGAGCAATTGGAGGCCACGGAAGGAGAGTTGTATGGCATTGAAGCTTACCTGGAGGGTTGTTAACACAGTGTCCAAATAATAATAATAATAATATATGCCATTTAGCAGACGCTTTTATCCAAAGCGACTTACAGTCATGTGTGCATACATTCTAAGTATGGGTGGTCCCGGGAATCGAACCCACTACCCTGGCGTTACAAGCGCCATGCTCTACCAACTGAGCTACAGAAGGACCACAGAAAGGGAGAAGAAGAAGGGCCGGAAGTATACAGAATGGTGTCGTCTGCGTAGAGGTGGATCAGAGACTCACCACCTTCTCCCCGGATTGCTCAGTTTGGCTGGGTGGCCAGCTCTAGGAAGTCTTGCCGGTTCCAAACTTCTTCAATTTAAGAATGATGGAGGCCACTGTGTTCTTGGAGACCTTAAATGCAGCAGACATTTTTTTGTTGTACCCTTCCCCAAATCTGTGCCTCAACACAATGCTGTCTCTGAGCTCTACGGACAATTCCTTCAACCTCAAGGCTTGGTTTGTGCACTGTCAACTATGGGACCTTTATATAGATGGGTGTGTGCCTTTCCAAATCATGTCCAATGAATTTACCACAGGTGGACTCAATGAAGTTGTAGAAACATCAAGGATGATCAATGAAAACAGGATGCATCTGAGCTCAATTTCTAGTCTCATAGCAAAGGGTCTGAATACTTATGTAAATAAGCTATTTCTGTTTTTCATTTATTTTTAATAAATGTGCAAAAATGTCTTAACCTGTTTTTGCCTATTCATTATGGGGTATTGTATAGATTGAGGGAACTTTTTTTGTGTTGTGTGAATTTTACCCTGTTTTCTCCCCAATTTCGTGGTATCCAATTGTTTAGTAGCTATTATCTTGTCTCATCGCTACAACTCCCGTACGGGCTCGGGAGAGTTGAAGGTTGAAAGTCATGCGTCCTCCGATACACAACCCAACCAAGCCGCACTGCTTCTTAACACAGCGCGCATCCAACCCGGAAGCCAGCCGCACCAATGTGACAGAGGAAACACCGTGCACCTGGCATCCTTGGTTAGCGCGCACTGCGCCCGGCCTGCCACAGGAGTCGCTGGTGCGCGATGAGACAAGGATATCCCTACCGGCCAAACCCCTCCCTAACCCGGGCGACGCTAGGCCAATTGTGCGTCGCCCCACGGACCTCCCAGTCGCGGCCTGGGCGCGAACCCAGAGTCTCTGGTGGCATAGCTGGCGCTGCAGTACAGCGCCCTTAACCACTGCGTCACCCGAGAGGTCGAGGGAACATTTTTTTTAAATCCATTTTTGAATAAGGCTGTAACGTAACAATGTGAAAGGTCAAGAGGTCTGACTTTCCGAATGCTCTGCATTTCAATTGACTGATTTCCTTGTGAATTGTAACTCGGTTAAATCTTTAATTGTTGCATTTTTATATTTTTGTTTAGTTTATTTCGGATGAAGTCACTACAGTTTTCCAGTCCCAATTACATTACATTCATGTTATTGCTGCTGGTAGGTGCATGCTGTCACGACAGTCCCGAGCTGTTGCATTTATCTCGATTCGAGCTGGTTTCGATTATAATCTGACCTGGGACCTCTGCCTCTCTCTCAGGACAGTGACAGCAGTGACAATGAAGCCATTAACCACGTTACCCCGACGCCTCTCCACAACAAACGGAAGAGGGGTGAGGAGGAGGAGAAAGGAGGCAGGACCAAAGCAGATGGATCCAAGGCAAAGAGATCTCGGCTTCAGTTGGCCCAATCAGGTCCTTTCCAATAGTAGTGGCCCTTGGGTGAAATTCTCCTCACTTAAAACGGCACAGAACTGTTAACGAAAATGTCTCCGTACTATTTATTTATATTAAGCTTGTTTTTTAAATAAATGTCTGAAAATTTATATTATCCAATAACTTGAGTTAGTGTGTTGCAACTTGTCCACAGCTCAACTTATATTATGTGCAGTACCATCTAAGTTTTTAATTATAGCGGTGCAATGAAAATTCTGCCCTTTTGTCATAGTGAAAGCCCACAGTGTGTGCTGCGGTTCATATTGCTGGTCAAATATTAACTTGAGACACATTTATTCAGATTTGTGTGAGCCATGCCTATTATGAAGTTGAGACTCATCCCATGATTTGTTTTAAAGAATTAAGACTTACAATATCTGTGATAGCCACAAAGGTATTTTAAGCAATATTTTCTCAATCTAATTTGGACATTTTATTTCCTTCAACTATTTTAAGATTCCCCAGATTCTGGACTCGAGAGAGTGGGAAATGGAGAAAGGCAGATGGCGGAAGAAGAGGGGAAGGACATGGAAAGTGTTGAGCAAGTTTCCCAAATCGGCACCAAGAAAAACAAAGGGGGACACAAAGGAGTACACGATGGTGGGAAGACTGAAACTAGCTCAGAAAGTGATGTTGAGATCAAAACGGTGAATCAGAGGAAGAGAGAAAATGACTCCCAAATCGGCACCAAGAAAAACAAAGGGGGACACAAAGGAGTACACGATGGTGGGAAGACTGAAACTAGCTCAGAAAGTGATGTTGAGATCAAAACGGTGAATCAGAGGAAGAGAGAAAATGACTCCCAAATCGGCACCAAGAAAAACAAAGGGGGACACAAAGGAGTACACGATGGTGGGAAGACTGAAACTAGCTCAGAAAGTGATGTTGAGATCAAAACGGTGAATCAGAGGAAGAGCGAACATGACTCTGAAGTCGAGGAAGAAGATTTTGAGGAGAACAAAAATGGGAAACGAGATGAAACCCACAAACAGGAAAAGGACAAAGTCAATTCAGAAAGTGACTCTGAAGAGGATAAAAAAAGAGCGGGAGGAAAAGAAAATGAGGATGTGAAAGTGCAGAGCAAGTGTTTGAAAAGGAGGGAGAGAGAACCATTGCAGAGAAGAGAAAGAGTGCAGGTTGTTGGGAGTGACTCGGAGCACAATGGAGAGGCTGAAGTAATGGTGCAGAAAGGGGTAAAAATACAAAGAAATGACAACGGCTCCAGGTCAGAGAGTGAGAGAGAAAAGAATGACGGTGCATCTTCAGAGGAAGCCAGCGGGGGAGAGGGTGAGTTATCAAGTGGGTGTGTTCATGAGCGCGCATAATGTGTCCTAGTAAAGGCCCAAACATAGTGAAAAATCCAGGGATAGGATACCGTTATGTAGCCCCAATGACAAGTGTTCAAGTAATGTACTATTTCCCCCTCCCTAAAGTAATTTTTCTTCTTTCTCAGATGAAACCAAAGAAGTGACGGTTAAGACGAAGGATGAGCCAGCCCAAGACTCTGACTCTGGCTCATCCCTCCCATCATTGGAGGACGAACAGGAAAGTGAGGTCAGGCCAGAACAGGTGAAAAAGAGGAAGTCTGTGGCGAAGCGGCCAATAAAGGGTGAGAGTGGATCCAAAGGTGGAAAGGTGAGGCCAGTGGCTTCTATGCCAACTCAAGCACACAGTAGGCACAGGTAGTTGCCAACACACTTTCACATTCGCAATGTACCTGGTTCAGACCTGGTTCAAATACTGAAGTAGTTCTGAAGGTATTGGATCAATATAATACGCAGTATGATGAAATTACAAGCCAAAGGCAAGGTGGAGCTACTGCTATATTGCCCATGCGTCCCCAAATCCCTTCTGATCTATACAAAGTGTTGCCTGGAAACCCAACGTTGAATTGCATAGAATTCTTGGTTTTGGCAGAAGTTAGCTTTTTGAATCGGGAAAGTTTCCCATCCTGACCTCTACAAGCCAGAATGTTTAATAAATAGAATTTTAACATTGATGTAATTATACTTTCCTGTGGATATATTGTCTTGCATTCCCTACCATCAAAAGGACCAACTGAATGAACAACCGGTAAAGTTGTTAAAATATAATTTTATTCAACATTCTGGTTTGTAGGGGTTGTAAGAGGAAACTTGCCTCACTCAAATGCTAATTTCTGCCTGACGAACAATTCTATACAATTTTATGTCTGGTTTCAAGGCAATATAAATGTAAATATAAAGTGTAGAGGCAAGTGGCTCTTTCTGGAGTCGGCCTTACATGGAACCCAAACTGGCTGCGCGCGTGTGCCATCGTGCATAAATGTATTTTGTCCCCATACACCAAACGCGGTCATGACATGCAGGTTAAAATATCTGAACCAATTACTTTCATTTGGGGACAGGTCGAAAAGCATTAAACATGTATGGCAATTTAGCTTGCACATGCTAGTTAATTTGTCCTATTTAGCTAGCTTGCACATGCTAGTTAATTTGTCCTATTTAGCTAGCTTGCTGTTCCTAGCTAATTTGTCCTGGGATATAAACATTGAGTTGTTATTTTTCCTGAAATGCACAAGGTCCTCTACTATGACAGTTAATCCACACACAAAACGGTCAACCCGAATCGTTTCTTGTCATCTTTCCTCCTAGGCTTTTTAATCTTTGAACTTATATGGTGATTGGCATCTACACTTTCATAGTATTACCACGACAACTGGCAAAACAGTGTGTCTTTCAATCACCCACGTGGGTATAACCAATGAGATGGCACGTGGGTACCTGCTTCTATAAACCAGTGAGGAGATGGGAGAGCGATCTGCGTCAGAAATAGAAATTACTTCTAATTTAGCCCGTGGCAACGCAGACGCTCGTTGGCGCGCCCGAGCACTGTGGGTGCAAAAATTTAGTAACATATTTTCCTACATTTATTTTGCAATGCGAGTGGTGTAGTCAGGGTATTAGCCTAGGCTAATCCTGGAAAAATGTGCTCCATCCATGTAACATGAAGGACAACCGGGCGGTAGCCAAGCTGAGGCGTTACATCTCCCTCTGTGGTGTGAGACGGAACTACAAGAAGCTCCTGGATGGCTGCTGCTCCATCAAGTCAAAGGTGGCTGTGCTGAAGAGGGAGCTTGAAGAACTGGGTGTCAAAGGTAATTGGGGGGGGCTGGGGAAATGAATTTAAATTCTCTCATTTGGTCCGTATGCCCTCGCTCACTCCACCAAATTGAAAATATTTCAATTGACTGAATAGGTTGTACGCAATAGCTCCATGTAGCCATTCAATTGGTTAAAGAGCGAATCCACTAAATTGTTTACACCTATGTGATACTTTTAAAGTCCTGTTTATACCTAGCGCTAATGTGTCCTTTGTCCTGATCTTGTCAACATTCTGATTGTGCACACATTTTGACATACACATGGTATAAAAATGTTTGTCCACTGTGCCGCATTGTTACCAGATTTCCAGGACCCTGCCTGTATGCATAATTGTTTTAATAATATTATATGTATTTAAAGACTCTTATTGATGTTTTAAGTCAATGGTGCCACCTGTCAATGATTTGAGGGTGAGATGACGATGATTTAATTGGCTTCACTGTCCAGATGCGTCTACACTTGTAAGTCAGGCATGCATCGTGTCTGGATACACTACCTCTAAATGTGATCAGATCTTCCTAATCACCATCGGATCACAATGCGTCTTTTAATCTACACCTATATAAAAAAAAATTGGGGACAATCAGAATGTGGACAAGATTAGTACGAAGGACACATTAGCACCAGGTATAAACGGGGCTGATATCCGTGAGGTGGAGTGAGCCATGGTGCTATTGCTGGACAGTGGAAACTTGCTGGGGACTAATGGCTTCTGTCTCTCCCCCTCAGGCCAGCCTTCTATAGAGAAGTGTAAGAAAGCCAAACTTAAGAGAGAGGAGGCTCAGGAGTTGGCAGACCTAGATGTCTGCAACATCATAACTACACAAGGTGACATTTTCGCCCACTCCTTAATCAACTGCTTGCTTCTAGATCTTAGCTGATTGCATACCCTGACCATGCACTCTGATTGGCTAGGTGGATATTTTTCTGTTCTATTGCTTTAATAGTCTTATCCAATCTTCTCCATCTTTGTTTAAACTTTAGGTACAGGGAATACTTGTTGAAGCACAAACTGTAGTTCTGAAATCAAAATGTAGATCAAATGAACAATAAAGTTAGACTGGTTGTAAAAAATTAAACCTAAAGTAGCAATAAACAGGGTGTCTTGAGGGTCCTTAGTCTTAAATTCATTTAAGATTTTTAAAGGCTTTAAGTCTAAATGTCATCAATTTAGTTTTCAAAGGTCTTAAAACATGCGATGGAGATGACTACATTGTTTGTTATATTGTGCTGCTGCTTAATTGTTGCCACCATGCCCATTTTATTTGTTTACATAATACTGGAGGTGCACTTTGTAGATGGGGAGCCCTCTACATGTGCACTTCTGTGTGTGCAAGTCTGGCCATTGCCAGAGGGGGGAAAGAGAAGAGATCAAGGTAGCCTATATAATTTGATAGACCACAATATTAGCTAGAGTTGCCCTCTGACCAAATACATTTAGCTTACGTTGGTGACAAGGCTACACAATGTTCCTGCAGATTTTTTGGTGTTCATTAAACCATTATTTTTTCAACAGTAAGGTGCATTAACCTGCTTCCTGTAATGAAAGCATCTGCCCCTATTTCGCTTCTCTCGCACTCAGTCTCCCCCTTTGCACACAGAGTAAAAGGAGAGTTGCAACTCTAGTTAATGCTGTAAATACTACCACCTTAACTGTTAACGTACCAGCATTTACACCTGGTGCACATGACCGTAAGAGAGACTGACTAATGGGCCCCAATTGGCCTATTTAGTGTCACCATGTAAGTCTTGAGTGTTCAGTTGAACAAATAATGGCGTGAGCGTGCCTAAATATACAATTTGTGTGTTGTCTTTGTGACCGGTATAGTGTTTCATCGGTGATCATTTTTGTTTGCATGATTTTGAGTTGGGTTATGGCCTATTTAGTGTCACCATGTAAGTCTGTGAGTGTTCAGACTTATTCTTTGACAGGTGTTGCTCGTATTTTGCGAAAGGAGAACAACTACGTGATTCGATATATTGAACTAAGTCCTGCGCATAAGCTATACATTAATATAGTGACACGATAGGAAAGATGGTTCAGAAACTTGGGAACCAAGCTCGAGTTATCAGTGTGGCCCTGTCACCTGGACATGTTGAAATAATACCTTCAGGCTTCTGTCATAACTGTCCATTTATTGGAAAGAAATGGACAATTTACAGGGAGCAGTTTGGAAAAAAACGAATCCCGTCCGATTTGTCCTCTGGAATAACTAATCCTGTGCAAATAAGTCTTTGGTCACGTGTATGCGACGCATACATGTATGACGTAAAGAGAACAGGTTGAGGGAATAATTAATGTTTTTCCTAAACAAATTAGGGATTTTGTTCACAGAACTTTTGAGTCAAATGGCTTTATGTTGCAGCTTCAGCAACACAGATTTTTAGATTAACTAACTTCAAATTAATAGTAGTAGTGGATTGACGTCCTGTTTCTTCGTTATCACTCTATGTGCACGACTCTTCAGCATGATAATGCGTTCTTTATAATCCTCTGTGCATGCAATCTCTGCCTCCAATCCGTCCAATGGCGTTAACGGTTCAATTCCACGATCGAGTTCAAACAAACTGTCCTCCTTAGCTGATAACAATTCCAACAATGTACTCAAGCGATCGGTATCCGGATTTGACTGGGATATTTCCACGTCAATCTGATTCAAAATCCGCGTTGTTGCGCCTCGAATGGTACCCCGCTTTCGTCTCATTCTTTCTGCTTCATGCCGACGTTCCTCCTCAGCCATTTCAGCCACTTATTTGTCGCAGCTCATATCCCGGGTTTCGGCACCAAATTTTAGATGAACTAACTTCAAATTAATGACTCGGGACGTCGGGTTTGATACGAAAGCTTCTTTTAGTAAGAATACTTGTTCACGTTACATTTAACAACAATTGTTTTGGTACAGAGTGGTGCAGGTAAGATGCTGTCGGAAAGTCAGCCACACTCACTAGCGCCTGCACATAATTGGCGCGTTATCACTCATTCCTCTCGCAAGGCATTCTTGGACTTGAAGTCAAAAAGCGTAATTCAACACAACCCAATACAATTACATATGCAAATAAATCTAAAGAAATATCTTTAGTTACAGCTCAAAGAATAAACTTAAACATTACCTCTAACAAATTAAAGTTAAAACACGGACAGAGCGATAAACACTTTGTTCTGTTGTGGTGAGGAGAGAGGAAACAGGTGCTAGTCAGTCACTGTCTTAAAAAAATATAATTTTTTTAACAAAGGGCCAGCCGAATAGAGCATACAGGTCGCAGTGGTGGGTGGTATAAGGTGCTTTAGTAACAAAACGGATGGCACTGTGATAAACTGCATCCAGTTTGCTGAGTAGAGTGTTGGAAGCAATTTTGTAGATGACATCGCTGAAGTCGGGGATCGGTAGGATAGTCAGTTTTACTAGGGTAAGTTTGGCGGCGTGAGTGAAGGAGGCTTTGTTGCGGAATAGAAAGCCGAATCTAGATTTGATTTGAGATGGGAGATGTTTGAGTCTGGAAGGAGAGTTTACAGTCTAGCCAGACACATAGGTACTCATAGATGTCCACATATTCTAGGTTGTAACCATCCAGGGTGGTGATGCTAGTCGTGCGTGCGGGTGCAGGCAGCGAACGGTTGAAAAGCATGCATTTGGTTTTACTAGCGTTTAAGAGCAGTTGGAGGCCACGGAAGGAGTGTTGTATGGCATTGAAGCTCGTTTGGAGGTTAGATAACACTGTGTCCAAAGGAAGGGCCAGAAGTATACAGAATGGTGTCGTCTGCGTAGAGGTGGATCAGGGAATCGCCCGCAGCAAGAGCAACATCATTGATATATACAGGGAAAAGGGTCGGCCTGAGAATTTAACCCTGTGGCACCCCCATAGACTGCCAGAGGACCGGACAACATGCCCTCTGATTTGACACACTGAACTCTGTCTGCAAAGTAGTTGGTGAACCAGGCAAGGCAGTCATTAGCCGAGGCTATTGAGCGTGGCTGAGGTGCACCCTTGACCGGCAAGGAAACCAGATTGCACAGCAGAGAAGGTACGGTGGGATTCGAGATGGTCAGTGATCTGTTTGTTGACTAGGCTTTCGAAGACCTTAGATAGGCAGGGCAGGATGGATATAGGTCTGTAGCAGTTTGGGTCCAGGGTGTCCTCCCCCTTTGAAGAGGGGGATGACTGCGGCAGCTTTCCAATCCTTGGATCTCGGACGATATGAAAGAGGTTGAACAGGCTGGTAATAAGGGTTGCGACAATGGCGGCGGATAGTTTCAGAAATAGAGGGTCCAGATTGTCAAGACCAGCTGATTTGTATGGGTCCAGGTTTTTAACATCTGCTATCTGGATTTGGGTAAAGGAGAAGCTGGGGAGGCTTGGGCGAGTAGCTGCGCCGGGGGGGCAGTTATCGATTATCATGGCTTTATCAGTGGTGACCGTGTTACCTAGCCTCAGTGCAGTGGGCAGCTGGGAGGAGATGCTCTTATTCTCCATGGACTTTACAGCGTCCCAGAACTTTTTTGAGTTAGAGCTACAGGATGCAAATTTCTGCTTGAAAAAGCTGGCCTTTGCTTTCCTGACTGACTGCGTGTATTGGTTCCTGATTTCCCTGAACAGTTGCATATCGCGGGGACTATTCGACGCTATTGCAGTCCGCCACAGGATGCTTTTATGATGGTCGAGGGCAGTCAGGTCTGGAGTGAACTAAGGGCTATATCTGTTCTTAGTTCTGCATTTTTTTGAACGGAGCATGCTTGTCTAAGATGGTGAGGAAGTTACTTTTAAAGAATGACCAGGCATCCTCAACTGACGTGATGAGGTCTATCCTTCCAGGATACCCGGGTCAGGTAGAAAGGCCTGCTCGCAGAAGTGTTTTAGGGAGCGTTTGACAGTGATGAGGTGTGGTCGTTTGACTGCGGACCCGTAGCGGATGCAGGCAATGAGGCAGTGATCGCTGAGATCCTGATTGAAGACAGCAGAGGTGTATTTGGAGGTCCAGTTGGTCAGGATAACGTCTGAGGGTGCCATTGTTTACATATTTTGAAACTCTATGCCATTTAGCAGACGCTTTTATCCAAAGCGACTTACAGTCATGTGTGCATACATTCTACGTATGGTGGGTTCCTTGATGATTTGTGTGAGATTGAGGGCATCTAGCTTAGATTGTAGGACTGCCGGGGTGTTAAGCATATCCCAGTTTAGGTCACCTAACAGAACAAACTCTGAAGCTAGATGGGGGGGCGATCAATTCACAAATGGTGTCCAGGTCACAGCTGGGAGCTGAGGGGGGTCGGTAAGCAGGCGGCAACAGTTTCTGAAGAGAGTAATTTTTAAAATTAGTAGTTCGAACTGTTTGGGTATGGACCTGGAAAGTATGATATTACTTTGCAGGCTAGCTATGCAGTAGACTGCAACTCCTCCCCCTTTGGCAGTTCTATCTTGATGGAAAATGTTATAGTTGGGTATGGAAATCTCAGAATTTTTGGTGGCCTTCCTAAGCCAGGATTCAGACACGGCGAGGACATCAGGGTTGGCAGTGTGCTAAAGCAGTGAGTAAAACAAACTTAGGGAGGAGGCTTCTGATGTTGACATGCATGAAACCAAGGCTTTTTCGATCACAGAAGTCAACAAATGAGGGTGCCTGGGGACATGCAGGGCCTGGGTTTACCTCCACATCACCCTCGGAACAAAGGAGAAGTAGTATGAGGTTACGGCTAAAGGCTATCAAAACTGGTCGCCTTGAGCGTTGGGGACAAAGAATAAAAGGAGCAGATTCCTGGGCATGGTAGAATATATTCAGGGCATAATGTGCAGACAGGGGTATGGTGGGGTGCGGGTACAGCGGAGGTAAGCCCAGGCACTGGGGTTGTATCTCTGGACATGCTGGTTGTAATGGGTGAGGTCACCGCATGTGTGGGAGGTGGGACAAAGGAGGTATCAGAGGTGTGAAGAGTGGAACTAGGGGGTCCATTGTAAACTAAAACAATGATAAGTAACCTGAACAACAGTATACAAGGCATATTGACATTTGAGAGAGACATACAACGAGGCATAAAGTAATCGCAGGTGTTGATTGGGAGAGCTAGCTAAAACAACAGGTGAGACAACAACAGCTAATCAGTTAACACAACAACAGCAGGCAAAAGAGGTATTGTAGAATTTAGTTTGCTAGCCGGGAGATGCGCCTGGCTCACGGCTAACTGGCGCTAGCTTCGTGGCAGTGGCGTTAGCCACTATAGCCAATCGGTAGCAGTGGTGAACCGATGCCAAGGTCCAGAGTTTTCAGCAAGGATCCGGTAGAGTACTGGGCTCTAGCCGTGTATGAGTGGGGTTCGGGTGAACAGCTGAGTAGGCCGGGAGGTGGGCCTCAGGGATAGCTTCGATACTGGATGCCACGGTGAGTGCAAACTAGCTGTGAGCTAGCTAGCTGCAAGCTAGCCGTGAAGATCAGAAGTAGTGGTCCAGGGATCACGGAAGGAATCCGGCGTTGTTGTGGAGAGACAGTCCGATACTGGTAGACTGGCGAGTATTATCCAGGCTAAAAACGGGGCTGGTATCTGTGCGGAAGCTTGTAGCTAATTAGCTGGTTAGCTTCTGGAGGTTCTAGAATGTGTTCTACAGTTACATTTTTTTTTTTTAAATAATAGCGATACCGTATCACATTGGGTGAGGCAGGTTACCGGAAGGTATAATAAAATTAAAAATCGAAAGGAGATTGAAAATAAAGTTGAAATATAAATACACGAGACATGAACAAAACACTGCTACGCCATCTTAGATTCTTAAGTGCTGTATATTTTACTTTAAGGCTTTGTTTTCAGTTGTATCGTTATGGTATTGAGTATCATTATAGCTGGTATTGGTATCGAAGCCAAAATTCTTAGTTTATGATCTAACTAATGATTTAGCCAATTGGAGTAGCCTAAGCAAATGCAGATGGGCAACCTCATACTTCAGCCATCTATAGCCTAGCCACTATGCTATTACATCCGTTAGGCTACAGGAGAATGCTCATTGCTAAAATAGCACACCTGCCTGAGGCTATAGCCTTTGACGCAAGAGCCATCCCTAAATATATATGGGAATATTAGCAGGTGTGTGGCACGCAGACCTCAATTTTTATTAAATTGTATTCAAAATGGCATTCAAGATCTTAAGTCTCTTAAATTCAACTTCATGGAACCTGCAGATACCCTGAATAAAATCAGATGCTATAGGCCATGCAAAAATGGGTCTCTAAACAGGATTTAAAAACCTCAGTGGTATCTGCCTCTCTTACCGGACAGGGTAAATTACCACTGATATAATGACACTGCTGCTAACTACTAACTCAACAAATCAATGTGTCACTTTGTCTATTAATGCAGACAAAGTAGTAGGGTAAAACCAAAAATGGTCACATTGATGGACGTACTGTTTGATAAATTAACTACTAATGTTCTACCTCTCTCAGGTCGTCCAAAGCGGAGAGGGGTGTCCAATTGGCAGCAACAGTCCTCCCCTCCATCCTCTGCTTATAAGCGTGTAGTCAACTCAAGCTCAGACAGTGAAGAGGACAGTCACGCAGGCAGGGGGCGCAAGAGAGCCACAGACTGGAGTAATCTGCGGGGGATCATCAGTGATGACGCAGACAGCAACTGACAGGCTTTGCTCTTCTGGTCAGGAGGATCAAGTTGCCTCCAGACGAGAAGTCTTCACAGGTCCAAAAAGTTGGACCGGTACCGAAATGGACCTTGGGCTTTCCCACCCGGACCCGATATGCATGAAACATTCTAGACCCGTTCCTGGTCCTCTCCACACCCGATCCGAATGAGAAAAGCAACAGAAAAGTATTATTTTTTAAAGCTACTTTATTCTGGAAACGAACCCGACCAGGTATTTGGGTACAGATGGGTCCGTGAAGACCTTCACTTTTGCATTTTCCTCTACACTATGGAAGCTTAGTTGCTGGTTGTTTTACTGCCCATTTTAGCTTAATGTTGTCTGTATGGTTCTCAGATACACATGATTAAGGCCTAGATTCAATCAGATCAGCAATGGCATACACTTGCATAGCAGATGTTTTGGTGGTGTCAGAGATGGAACTGTGTTTGTGCTGTCAAATCTGTGAGCAGCTGCTGTTGCAGTCATTGTCACAAAGCCACTGGTATTAAAGTTCACAATGAGGAATTGTCGGCTATATAGAAATAATTACACTCAAATTGAAAATAATTTATGAAATAATGAGGATTTCTATCATCCTAATCGAGGTGTAGATTACATCTCACATTCCAGTGTTCGAACTTGTAAACCAGGCTGAATGGGATTTCAGAATAAGTGACTCCGTGCAGCCAATGGCAAAGTCCACATTAGGTGTAATGCTTGGAGCCACTTGTGGATTTGACAGCTTTAAAACAGTTTGACCTCTGACACCACTTGCTTTCTAAAGCGGATCTGATTGAATAGAGCCCTAAATCAGTTTCTTCCCTCATTAAAACACTTAGTTGTAGGCTAAACAAACCTTTGCAATATAAAATTATATGACTTTTCCTTCTATTGCCGTACAGTTTGAGACACGTTAGGTTAGCTGTTGAGTCAAGTGTGTGATTTATATTACTATTAGTGCTGTGTTCCATTTAAGTCATGATTCAATAAAGCTTTAGATATGTATAAATGGTAAGCGTGTTGTCCTTTTCATTGATCAAATAAGGTTGACACCGGTTGCATTTCAATTGGAACATTCTCAGATTTTAGGACACTAGCACCACCCTGCCCTTAAATTCCCATATTCAAATCCCCTAATCAAATCGGTGACTTCGCTTCACAATCAATTTTAGATACTTTTGGATTATTATTTGGACATGATGTGCGAAAAATGCAAATATCGGTATGACTTGAATGGGATTCTTGCCACAAATGCTAAAACATTAGCATTTGGAAACGGTGCCAGGGAAATGAAACCAAAGCATCGATTGCTGTCCAACCTTGCCCATAGCCAGGGGTGTTTACATTCCAAGGATTCTGTTTGGATTTTTTTATGTCCCACCACATTCCGTTTGCTTTTGTCCAAGAAACGTTTTCAACAGACTTGGCGGAATGACAATACCCGTGTTTACAGGGTAAATAAATCCAAATGTATTTTTATTTGGGTGGCCTAACCCTTTAATCTAAGCCTAAAAGTTGAGAGAATGTGTAAGACTAAGATCCAAATAACTCATTTTTAATAGGCTTAACATCGACGCTAACTGTATATGTTTAGTTAATATTTAAACAAAATACACAAACCACCTTGAATACAGTGGAACGCAGATCAACAATAGATTATGTACTGGTACAACGCATTAGCATACGGACTCATTCGTCCGGTCCGTCAAGGGTAAAATCCGTCCAAGGTTGCAGCTTGACAGGTCTGTAATTGCTTCTCGGTTATTTTATTTTCTCGTAACTACATGTTATCACGTATTAGGAGAAATTAATGCATAACTTATGTCCTCTTAAATCCGCAAGCTATTTGTCATATTGCTTGTTCGTTTTAACAAGTAATAAAAGGTTAGCTCAGAAATGCATCATCTCATCAAAACAATGGATCAGCCCAGTCGGTCATCTCTCGTGGAGATGAAACCGCGAGAATATTATGGGTCATGGTTAGAAGGGATCCCGATTTTAGTCAAATTAACGCGCATTTTAGCTAAACCTTTAATTAACATGATCACAATTCACCTTATCAACTACGAGAAGTCAAATCTGACGTTAATTTGACAAAAACTGGATCCCTTCTAGCGGTGACCAGAATACGATTATGAGCAGCAGTAGTTCCTGGTTTAAGGTTTTTGTTATTGATTATTTGGAAAAAGATTGGGCGAAGGCTTGATTTTGATCTGCCCGTATGCAGATGATAAACGGTTTCAACTAAATTCCATAGCCACAAAGTCACAATTGACTATATAGTAAAGCGTCGAACACACCGACAGTGTTTTCGCAAAATAGGACGCAGCATAATCTAGATATGTATGCAACAAAAGTTCAACATTCACCTTCTGCTACCATTTCTGTCAATCCGTCTACGCATACAGTTTGACGCATACGTTTGGTAAATCCAACATATGCACGACACCGAACGCTCTGCAACAATGCTACAAGGCAAACGCGGTGTTTCATTGGACATTAATGTCATTCTGGTGTACAAAAATGCAATAATGCTGTCGGTGTGTTCGAAGCGTTTCAAATTCTAGTTTTGGAAACCGAAAACTTCCCCCCTAAATTCAATGATTTACTCTGAGCATTATAGGTTGCATTTCAAACTCATAATAGACACACCCATGTCCACTTACCATCATCGCCTTATGCACTTGGGGGGAATCCTCGCAGCCATATTTGTCTTCGGTCCAAATGATTAGCCAAGCATGGGAAGTTTGCAACGTAAGCCCCCCAGCCCTCATGATTTGGAAAGGCACACACCTGACTATATAAGTTCAGACAGTTAACGGTGCATCTCAGAGCAAAAACAAAAAAAAAGTCATGAGGTCAACAGAATTGCCGTAGAGCTGTGAGACGATTGTTTCGAGACACAGATCTGAGGAAGGGTACCAAAACATTTCTGCAGCATTGAAGGTCCCCCAAAACACAGTGGCCTCCATAATTCTTAATTGAAATAAGTTTGAAACCACCAAGACTCTCCTTAGAGCTGGCCGCCCGGCCAAACTGAGCAATCGGGAGAAGGGCCTTGGTCGGGGAGGTGACCAAAGCTTGGTCACTCTGACAGAGCTCCAGAGTTTTTCTATGGAGACAGGAGAGCCTTTCAGAAGGACAACCCCTGCAGCACTCCACCAATCAGGCTTTTATGGTAAAGTGGCCAGACGGCAGCCACTCCTTGGTAAACGACACATGACAGCCTGCATCTAAAGAACGATGACCATTTGAAACAAGATTCTCTTTTCTAATGAAATGCCAAGTGTCACGTCTGGAGGAAACCAGGCACCGCTCATCACCTGGCCAATTCCATCCCTACGGTGAAGCACGATAGTGGCAGCATCATGCTGTGGGGATGTTTTTCAGCGTCAGGGACTGGGAGACTAGTCAGGATCAATGGGAAAGATGAACGGAGCAAAGTACAGAGAGATTCTTGATGAAAACCTGCTCCAGAGTGCTCAGGTTCACTTTCCAACAGGACAATGACCCTAAGCACACAGCCAAGACACCGCAGGAGTGGCTTCGGGACAACACTCTGAATGTTCAAGAGTGGCCCAGCCAGGGTCCGGACTTCAACCCGATCAAACATTTCTGGAGACCTGAAAATAGCTGTGCAGCGACACTCCCCATCCAACCTGACAGAGCTTGAGATGCTCTGCAGAGAAGAATGGGAGAAACTTCCCAAATACAGGTGTGCCAAGATTGTAGCGTCAAGGCTGTAATCACTGCCAAAGGTGCTTCAACAAAATAAGAGTCTGAATACTAATGTAAATGTCATATTTCTTCTTTTTTTATATACAAGTTAGCTAAAATGTTTGCTTTGTCATTATGGGGTATTTTGTGTAGATTGATGAGGGAATATATATATTTTTAATCCATTTCAGAATAAGGCGGTAACGTAACAAAATGTGGAAAAAGTCAAAAGGGTCTGAATACTTTCCGAATGCACTGTATCTTGAAAGTTTATGAATGTCATTTGTAATAAACTAGCCTATAAAAAACAGCCTGTAAAAACTGAGTCATACAAAGATATAACACCATTCAATTATATGTTTTTCCAGAACAATTTTTTTTATTGATTATCCCTGATAAAGAATTAGATTATGTGCTGCAACAGGACTAGACACTACTAGGCTATACTAACTGCATATTAAAAACTGGGTAGTTTGGCTCCGGGATGCTGAAAGCCGTGGCATATCAGACTCTATACCACGGGTATGACAAACCAATGTTTTTTCTGTTCAAATTACGTTGGTAACCAGTTTATAATAGCATTAAGTTACCTCGGGGGTTTGTGGTATATGGCCAATATACTACGGCTAAGGGCTGTGTCCAGGCACAACACGCTGCTTCGTGCTTATGAACAGCCCTTAGCCATTGTATTTTGTTCATATTGCTTAAATATAACACATTTCTTTATTGCTAAAATATATATTTTTTTGTATTTCAAGTATGGAAGAGGACAGTCCGGAAGAGTTTCTTGCGGAGTTCAAGGAGAAACATCTAGGTGCTTGGGGAATTGTCCAGATAACTGCTGGCACAGGGCTAGCTGTCTATGCCATGTGGGCAGGGGTTCTCATGCCGGGATTTCGAAAAGTCCCTCTGAGGTTACAGGTAAGACCTGGGTCGTTTTCACTGGGGTGCAATTCAATTACAGAATCATGAAATACAAATATACTGAACAAAAATATAAATATTACAATTTCAAAGATTTTACCGAGTTACTATTCATATAAGGAAATCCGTCACGTTAAATAAATTCATTAGGCCCTAATCTATGGATTTAACATGACTGGTGACAGATGCCTAAAAGAAATGCAGGGGCGTGGATCAGAAAACCAGTCTGTATCTGGTATGACCACCTCATACCTCATCTCTTTTGCGTAGAGTTGATCAGGCGGTTGATTGTGGGCTGTGGAATGTTGTCCCACTAATCTTCAATAGCTGTGCGAAGTTGCTGGTTATTTTTTTTCATTTGTTTAATTTTACCTTCATTTAACTAGGCAAGCCAGTTAATTAAGAACAAATTCTTATTTTCAATGACGGCCTAGGAAAAGTGGGTTAACTGCCTGTTCAGGGGCAGAACGACAGATTTGTACCTTGTCAGCTCGGGGGTTTGAACTTGCAACCTTCCGGTTACTAGTCCAACGCTCTAACCACTAGGCTACCCTGCCAACCCATATCCAGAGCATCCCAAACTTGCTCAATCAATCAAATGTATTTATAAAGCCCTTATTACATCAGCTGATGTCACAAAGTGATGTACAGAAACCCAGCCTAAAACCCCAAAACAGCAAGGAATGCAGGTGTAGAAGCACAGTGGCTAGGGAAAACTCCCTAGAAAGGCTGGAAATTTAGGAAGAAACCTAGAGAGAAACCAGGCTATGATGGGTGGCCAAGGTCTCTTCTGGTTGTGCTGGGTGGAGATAATAACAGAACATGGCCAAGATGTTCAAATGTTCATAGATACAATAATAATAATCACAGTGGTTGTAGAGGGTGCAACAGGTCAGCACCTCAGGAGTAAATGTCAGTTGGCTTTACATAGCCGATCATTCAGAGTATCTCTCCGCTCCTGCTGTCTCTAGAGAGTTCAAGACAGCATGTCTGGGACAAGGTAGCACGTCCGGTGAACAGGTCAGTATTCCATAGCCGCAGGCAGAACAGTTGAAACTGGAGCAGCAGCACGACCAGGTGGACTGCTCAATGGGTGATATGTCTCGTGAGTATGAAGGTCATGGAAGAACTGGGACATTTTAGCTTCCAGGAATTGTGTACAGATCCTTGCGACATGAGACCGTGCATTATCATGTCTACATGTGATGGCAGCAGATGAATGGCATGACAATGGGCCTCAGGATCTCATCACGGTATCTCTGCATTCAAATTGCCATTTGATAAAAGCAATTGTGTTCGTTGTCTGTAGCTTATGCCTGCCGATACCATAACCCCACAGCCACCATGTGGCACTGTTCACAACGTTGATCAGCAAACCGCTCGCACACACAATGGCACACATGTGGTCAGCGGTTGAGGCTGGTTGGACACACTGCCAAATTCTCTAAAATGATGCTATAGGTGGCTTATGATAGAGAAATTAATTTTAATGTTATCTGGCAACAGCTCTGGTGGATATTCCTGCAGTCAGCATGCTAATTGCATGCTCTCTCAACTTGAGACATCTGTGGCATTGTGTTGTGTGACAAAACTGCACATTTTCGTGGCCTTTAATTGTCCCCAGCACAAGGTGTGCCTCTGTAATGATCATGCTGTTTTAATCAGCTTCTTGATATGCCACACCTGTCAAGTGGATGGATTATCTTCTCAAAGGAGAGCTGCTCACTAGCAGGGATGTAAACACATTTTTGCACAATTTGAGAGAAATTAGTTTTTTGTGCATATGGAACATTTCTGCTATCTTTTATTTCAGCTCATGAAACATGGGACCAACACATTACATGTTGCGTTTTATATGTTTGTTCAGTGTATATTATGTAGATCCGACTTGTCTTTCTGTCATGAGGATTGGGGAATTGTGTTGGCTCTATAGTTTACGCTTCACTTTAAAGCATCCAGGTATAATGCTTCATAATATAAGCCTTTATAATGTCTTATAATAAGGCTTATAATATGCTATTCCTGTCTTTATATCACATTTTTCTAATGGGCAAGCTCCGTTCAATAACAAATTGGGCTTCCCGCCACTGTTTTGGTTAACAGCTGTGGGATGGGGCTGGAGAAATATAATCAGTAACCACTCTCAAATTCATAGCCAGAGCTATGGATGCCAGGACTGACCATCCATGAGACCAAAATTATAGGTTTAACCATGACGCTATACAGTGTTTGTTTACAAGGAAATTGTTCACAAACAATGAAGTAAAATAAGCTTATATTTTGGATTCTGCTGGGTTACGCACGACAGTTGAACTGAGCTCATGAGGCTTTAATAAGTCATATTCTTTGAGAATCTGTGGGTTTATCATTAAATGTAAAAGTCCCAAAATGGATGTACTATTCACAATTGCTATTTTTTTATTAAATCAGAATCATTATGAGATGATTATAAGATATGAGCAACTCCAGTCCTTGGGGGGCCGGAGTGGTGTCAAACTGATTGCATTCTAAACTGTAGATCATCATTAGTTGATTATTGGAGTCAGGTGTGTTCGCTGGGGCTGGGGAAAAGATGTGTGACCAATTAGGCCCCAAGGACTGGAGTAATTTAGCAGACACTCTTATCCAGAACAACTTGCAGTAATGAGGGCATATATTTTCATGCTTGTCTCCCGTGGGAATCAAACCCACAACTCTGGTGTTGGAAACACCATGCTCTACCAACTAAGCCACACGGTACCAATGCTGCATTTTTCTTGTTTTTCAAGTGAAGGTATTTTAAGGGAGTATGCGAGCACCTTCGTTCGGTTCGACTAGCTGAGGTCAGCTAGGCGCCAGCCGAACTGAAGCATGCTGACGCCTTTATAAGACATAAGGGCGTTATACATGCTCATGACAACAATTACAATGCATTATAACCTCATCGTAGTACATTGCATCTATAGGCTTTTAAGTAAAGTGTTAAAGACATTTCTGTCTCCTAGTTCTGATAACCGATGTGGGTTGCGATATTTTCTGCAGGTGCCCTATCTCCCCGCCAGCAAGAAACAAGTGCGGAATGTGATGGCACTGCTGAGTGGTCGACATGGTAACCTTGTGGACTTGGGCTCCGGTGATGGCAGGATTGTAAGTAGGGCTGAGCGATGTGGCTTAAAAATCATATATATATATTTTTTCAAACTTATGGCCGATTCACAATATATCAACTCTAAATAAGATTTGTTGTATAATTAAAGGGAAGTTAGAAACCCATATACACAGGCAGTTAGAAAAGCCAAGGCTGGCTTTTTCAACCAGAAATTTGCTTCCTGCAACACAAACTCAAAGTTCGCACCTCCTCCCAGCTGCCCACTGCACTGAGGATAGGAAACTCTGTCACCATGATAAATCCACTATAATTGAGAATTTCAATAAGGATTTTTCTACGGCTGGCCATGCTTTCCACTTGGCCACCCCTACCCCGGTCAACAGCACTGCACCTCCCACAGCAACTCACCCAAGCCTTCCCCATTTCTCCTTCTCTCAAATCCAGTCAGCTGATGTTCTGAAATAGCTGCAAAATTTGGACCCCCACAAATCAGCCGGGCTACACAATCTGGACCCTTTCTTTCTAAAAAATATCTGTGCGAAATTGTTGCAACCCCTATTACTAGCCTGTTCAACCTCTCTTTCGTGTCGTCTGAGATTCCCAAAGATTGGAAAGCAGCTGCGGTCATCCCCCTCTTCAAAGGATTAAGTTAATTAGAATTAATTAGTGAAACTGTTAAAAAAAACAATAGTTTATGGCATGTAAATATATTAGGCTATTGTTATCATATAGAAACATAATTGAATATTGTACATAATACTAACATCAACATACATTATTGTTTAATTCAAAAGGAATCTTGTGGAAGGCTACCCGAAACATTTACCCAAGTTAAACAATTTAAAGGCAATGCTACCAAATACTAATTGAGTGTATGTCAACTTCTGACCCACTGGGAATGTGATGAAAGAAATAAAAGCTGAAATAAATCATTCTCTCTACTATTATTCTGGCATTTCACATTCTTAAAATAAAGTGGTGATCCTAACTGACCTAAGACAATGCATTTTTACTTGGATTTAATATCAGGAATTGTGAAAAACGGAGATTAAATGTATTTGGCTGAGGTGTATGTAAACTTCCGACTTCAACTGTACATTCAAATGTATCTAATTAATTTAACATATCGCCCAGCTCTAATTTTAAGTTTGGGCGTGCCCCTGCAGATATGGAATGGGTATCTGTGTATGCTGAATCTGTAAGCTGCAACAGGGATTTGCTGTCCACAAGGTGTGTGTGTGTGTGTGTGTGTGTGTGTGTGTGTGTGTGTGTGTGTGTGTGTGTGTGTGTGTGTGTGTGTGTGTGTGTGTGTGTGTGTGTGTGTGTGTGTGTGTGTGTGTGTGTGTGTGTGAGAGAAACGGTACCTTTGTTGAGAACCAAGTTCATGTTTTTATCTTTTCAGGTGCTGGAAGCACACAAACACGGCTTTGGTCCCACAGTAGGATACGAACTCAACCCCTGGTTAGTTCGTCTAGCTAACTTCCACGCATGGAGAGCAGGCCATTATGGGAAGGTGTCGTATCGGCAGGAAGACCTCTGGAAGGTGTGAAACAGGCAGATGTTATGTGTCTTTTTCCCAACCCCATACCAACTGCTAGCTTCTTCACTTCAGATCTAAGAGGATTAGATAGGTAAACTATATGGCCAATAGCTTAATCTTGCACTCTGATAGGCTTGTTGGAATTTTCAGCATATTGCTTACACCAATCCAATTATTTAAAAACTACATACATGTCCAGGGGGGCAGGGGCTAGGGGATGATTAAGTTTTGAGTTGAGTTCACATGTTTGGTTGTTGGTAAAACTCATCCACATATTTTATACCTTTTTCACTATTACTAGTTCCACAAAGAGTTACTACTAGTTGTTTTACCAAGCTTTATTGTTCGGGCCCAGAGTTTTTTGGATGATGATATTTGCATTTCTCATTCCAGGTGGACCTTACTGAGTGTAAGAATGTTACTGTGTTTTTGGCCCCCAGCGTGGTAAGTATTTTTGCATTGACACACATTATTAATTAATGTGTGCAGACGATACAGATACTCAGCCATAGCGGTCAAACCATTTGCTCAGTAAGATGGAGCATAGCATGACGATTTTGAGGGGTCAATTCCCATATCATCTGGCTGCCGGAACAAAAACACCTGTTAGCTAGCTATAAATGAATAGACAGCTGCAAGCCAACTGATTTGAAAAACAGACAGCTGGATGAATATGTGTGTATGTGTTTGCCTAGCTCTCTTTATTGCAGGAGAAGATGGAGGCTGAGCTTCCAGATGACGCCCTGGTCGTAGCTGGTAGGTTTCCCTTCACTGAGTGGACTCCATGCAGGATTGAAGGAGATGGTGTCGACAGAGCTTGGGCCTATACCATGCAGGCGCAAAGACTGCCAGCAGGGAGTGCTGTGCTACCTGTACCTAAAGAGTTGAAATCACCAGTTTGAACTGAAAGTGAGAGAACCAAGTAACTGTCTGGACCAGGAAGACATGAGACATAAGCATGAGCGTTTGTATGATGGAAGAAACCATTGGTAGTCTGAGGAGGAGGGACAAAACATTTTCATCTACATGGGTTGACACAAGTTGCTGACTGAGACCCACTCCTCACAGTGTTCAATTGGTAGTTAGGGACCTTTTCTCAATTGGATTTTCTCAATTCCTTGCCTCCGTCCTCTCCTCGCCTTTTGAAAACAACAGCTGTTTCAAAGGGGGTGTGGTTGATTTCAAAACTCTTCGTGATAGGAATTGAGAAAAGACCAGGGAGTGAGATGCCGTCTGAGTAGATGAACCTGTCAACAGATAAACTACCAAGCACATGGTACAATCCAGACATCTTTAAAAACCATACCTCTTCAACATTTTGTTACGTTACAGCCTTATTCTAAAATGGATTAAATAAAAACATATCCTCTTCAATCTACACACAATACCCCATAAAGACAAAGCAAAAACAGGTTTTAAAAATTTTAGCAAATTTATTCAAAATAAAAACCAGATACCTTATAAACATAAGTGTTCAGTCCCTTTCCTAGGAAACATGAAATTGAGCAAAGGTGCATCTTGTGTCCATTGATCATCCCTGAGATGTTTACATCTTGATTGGAGTCGACCTGTGGTAAATTCAATTGATTGGACATGATTTGGAAAGGTACACACCCGTCAATGAACTCAAAAAAAGAAACATCCTCTCACGGTCAACTGCATTTATTTTTTAGCAAACTTAACATGTGTAAGTATAAATATTTGTATGAACATAACAATATTCAACAACTGAGACAATCTGAACAAGTTCCAAAGACATGTGACTAACATAAATGGAATAATGTGACCCTGAACAAAAGGGGGGTCAAAATCAAAAGTAACAGTCAGTAACAGACTGTACCAGATTTGCTATGAGATGTTACCCCACTCTTCCACTAAGGCACCTGCAAGTTCCCGGACATTTCTGGGGGGAATGGCCAAAGCCCTCACTCTCTGTTCCAACAGAGCCCAAACATGCTCAATGGGATTGAGATCCGGGCTCTTCGCTGGCCATGGCAGAACACTCCTGTCTTGCAGGAAATCACACACAGAATGAGCAGTATGGCTGGTGGCATTGTCGTGCTGGAGGGTCATGTCAGGATGAGCCTTCAGGAAGGGTACCACATGAGGGAGGAGGATGTCTTCCCTGTAACACACAGTGTGAAGTTTTCCTGCAATGACAACAAGCTCAATCCGACGATGCTGTGACACACCGCCCCAGACCATGACGGACCCTCCACCACCAAATCGATCCCGCTCCAGAGTATAGGCCTCGGTGTAACGCTCATTCCTTCGACGTTAAACCTGAATCCGACCATCACCCCTGGTGAGACAAAACCATGACTCGTCAGTGAAGAGGGCAGCAGGTAGCCTAGTGGTTAGATCATTGGACTAGTAACCGAAAGGTTGCAAGATCGAATCCCCAGGCTGACAAGGTAAAAACCTGTCGTTCTGCTCTGAACAAGGCAGTTAACACACTGTTCTTAGGCAGTCATTGAAAATAAGAATTTGTTCTTAACTGACTTGCCTAGTAAAAAATTTAAAAATAACACTTTTTGCCAGTCCTGTCTGGTCCAGCGGCAGTGGGTTTGTGCCCATATGCGACGTTGTTGCCGGTGATGTTTGGTGAGGACCTGCCTTACAACAGGCCTTCAAGTCCTCAGTCCAGTCTCGCAGCATATTGCGGACAGTCTGAGCACTGATGGAGGGATAGTGCGTTCCTGGTGTAACTCGGGCAGTTGTTATTGCCATCCTGTACCTGCCCACAGGCGTGATGTTTGTTTGTACCGATCCTGTGCAGGTGTTGTTACACGTGGTCTGCAATTTATTGCCCTGGCCACATCTGCAGTCCTCATGCCTCTTTGCAGCATGCCTAAGGCACATTCACGCAGATGAGCAGGGAACCTGGGTATCTTTCTTTTGGTGTGTTTCAGATCAGGAGAAAGGCTTCTTTAGTGTCCTAAGTTTTTGTAACTGTGACCTTAATTGCCTACCGTCTGTAAGCTGTTAATGTCTTAATGACCGTTCCACAGGTGCATGTTCATTAATTGATTATGGTTCATTGAACAAGCATGGGAAACAGTGATTAAACATTTTACAATGAAGATCTGTGAGGTTATTTGGATTTTTACTAATTATCTTTGAAAGACAGGGTCCTGATAAAGGGACATTTCTTTTTTTGCTGAGTTTATAAGGTCCCACAGTTGACAGTGCATGTTAAAGAAAAAAAACAAGCCATGAGGTCAAAGGAATTATCCGTAGTGCTCTGAGACAGGATTGTGTCGAGGTACAGATCTGGGGAAGGGTAGCAAAACATTTATACAGCATTGAAGGTCCCAAAGAACACAGTGGCCGCCATCATTCTTAAATAGAATAAGTTTGGAACCCCCAAGACTTCCTAGAACTGAGCCATCAGGGGGGAAGGGCCTTGGTCAGGGAGGTGACCAAGAACCCAATGGTCACTCTGACAGAACTCCAGAGTTCGTCTGTGGAGATGGGAGAACCTTCCAGAAGGACAACCCCTGCAGCACTCCACCAATCAGGCCTTTATGGTAGAGTGGTCAGATAGGAGCCACTCCTCATTAAAAGGCACATGACAGCCTGCTTGGAGTTTACTAAAAGGCATCTAAAGACTCTCAGACCATGAGAAACAAGATTGTCTGGTCTGATGAAACCAAGATTTAACTCTTTGACCTGAATGCCAAGCATCACATCTGGAGGAAACCTGGCACCATCCCTACGGTGAAGCATGGTGATGGCAGTATCATGCTGTGGGGATGTTTTTCAGCGACTGTGAGACTAGTCTGGACCAAGGGGAAAGATGAACGGAGCAAAGTACAGAAATCCTTGATGAAAATCTGCTCCAGAGCGCTCAGGACCTCAGACTGGGGCGAAGGTTCACCTTCCAAAAGGACAACGACCAGCCAAGACAACGCAGGATTCGCTTTGGGACAAGTCTCTGAATGTCCATGAGTGTCCCATCTGGAGCCCGGACTTGAACCCGATCGAACATTTCTGGGGAGACCTGAAAATAGCTGTGCAGCGATGCTTCTTTCTCTGAAGAGAAGAATGGGATAAACTCTCCAAATACAGGTGTGCCAAGCTTGTAGCGTCATACCCAAGACGACTCAAGGCTGTAATCTCTGCCAAAGGTGCTTCAACAAAGTACATTTACATTACATTTAAGTCATTTAGCAGACGCTCTTATCCAGAGCGACTTACAAATTGGTGCATTCACCTTATGACATCCAGTGGAACAGCCACTTTACAATAGTGCATCTGAAGACTTATGTAAATGTCATATTTCAGTTTTTATTTTTATTTTTAATACATTTACAAATATTCTAAACCAGTTTTTGCTTTGTAGGGTATTGTGTGTAGATTGAGGAGAAAAAATACATTTTATAATAAGGCTGTAATGTAACAAAACATGTAAAAAGTCTAGGGTTCTGAATACTTTCCGAATGCACTGTATATCATGGTCATAAAGGCGTATGAAGTAACAAGTTATGGAGCAAACACATAGGTTGTAATATGTATGCACACAGCCGCTATCACAAACGCTCTACACACATGTACATTGTAATATTGTTGTATGGTGGTATTATACATATGTACTGGTGTACTAATGTTATGATGGACTGTTTTATATTTTGTTTCATGTGTATTGAAATTTCCTTAATGTGTTTGGACCTCAGAAAGAGTAGCTGCTGCCTTGGCAATAGCTAATGGGGATCGCTAATAAATACAAATACTAATGTGTTTTTTTATGGCTTCCACAGTGATTTAACCCACGCATCGCTACCAATCAAACCAAGCCCTCAGTTAAGAGCTAGATTGTAGCTTCAATGTTTTTAAGACTAATAAGATTGAGTTTTCACCAGATCATCAAAAGTCAACCTTTTTTTGGCGTTGTATGTGACATACAAAAATATATAGATCTGGAGTGAGTTTGTTTAGCACTAGGCAAAGGACATAGGATGATTTGGGGGGAAACACCTGATCAGGCATAAATTATTATGGTGAGTCCATCATTCCCCAGGGGCTCCTTGTGTGCCTGATTCTGATTTAAGATTGGTGTGTTTATTTAGCCCTCTGCAGACAGAAACAGCGTCTAACTGAAAAGATTAATGTGGGTTTATAAAGCCCACTCGGGCAACTACAGACAATGGCAGTCAGAGCCAGAGTGTCTGTAGTGTAGTGTCTCAGCATCTCAGATCTCATTTTTGGTACACCGGTGTCACTGCTCTGATGCATCACTCAGACATTTCTGGGGGTAATGGGCATTTAACAAACCTTATATTGCTGAGTATCTTCAAAGAAAGAAAAAAGTGCATGGGGCCAAGGTTCTGATGGGGTGGAGGGAAGCATGTGGGGTTGATCTTGATGTGTGTGTGCTGTAAATTGATAACATAATTCATATTCTAAATGTGCCACCCTTATTGGGACGTTTGCAAATAGAGACAGTCTTGTGAAAATATTTAATGTAATACGCTATATTTTGTTTGTGGCCGGCGGACTCATCCGGCTCAAGATTAAAATGTTACTTCCGGTGGGGAGGGGCTGATTCACCGGGAGGAAGTTGCGACTTCAAGGCCTCAGGCTCAGTACAGCAGCTCAAAAGCAACCAGTTAGCTTAGCCTAAGCTAACACTGGGTCTGGGCAGAGCCGCTTCAGGAGAATAACACAGAAAACAGGAACAAGCACGATGCTGTAAATTCAGTTTGTATCAGATTTTCCGGAGCACTTACGACGTAAACCCCTCAAACAGACAATCTTTAATGCGTGCTTTATTTTTAACCGGGATTCCCACTGCAACAGCTAGGCAGACTTAGCTACATGTCTGGTTCACCTCCACTAAACCCCGTGTAGCAACATTATCAACAATAGCAAGGGTCGTCTCTTAAAAAGCCATATATTGTATCGACATCTAGATTAATAAATGACCTTTCCTGCATTTTTATGATGCAATGTCGCGGTTTCTTGTAGTCGCGAGTGGGCCCATTGCCACAACATGAGCCTCTGCCGGTGTAGCCAACACCTCAAGTAGCCTGCTTGCTACAAATATTTATTGGACGTCTGGAGAGTCATCAAAATTAACTCCGAACATGGTGAGTATGGGTTTTGGTTTGCCACATTACAGTTAACTAGCTAATTAACTAACATATCAGGAAATTGATACTATTAAAAATCCAATACATAGCGGACAATGTAGAATAGATGTTGTAGACTTCAGCAAAGGGATAACTAAACAGAAATTGTCTCCTTTACTGAGTAACGTTATAATATTTTTATGAAAATGTGAAACCCTTAGTATTGAGTCATATCCATTTATTGCACTCATTATTTGCATGTGTTAGTTACCGGTATAGTCAAATGTGGCGTATCATATCTTTAAAGCTTTCTAACTTATCTATTCAACGATATTTTCCCAGTATATAATTCTGGAAGGAGATATATTTTAAAGAGCATTCAAACCGTGTCGCACAAGATAACGGTTCTTGTTTGTGGTCCACATATGAGTAGGCTACCTGGTTTCCGGGATGTGTGTCGAATTCGTCTGTCTGCGACACAAGACGCCCATCTTGCAAGACCAAATATTTGCATTGAGTAATCCTTGCATGTTGCGGCCCATTTGAAGAATTCGGGCCTTTTGATCTGCAAGATGCTTCAGATATGCAGAGGAATCACTATATTCATTTTTGCTATATTGTCCTTCCTTACTCAAATGCTAATAATTGAACAATTTTCTCTTAAATAGTGAATTGAAATTTTAGTTGTCATTACAGACCCCCTTTGCTGCTAGTTTAGTGCATACCATTATACTATGATTATGAATGGCAGTTGAGTGGAAATGACCAATGCGATGAGGAAGTTAGTGAGTATTATCCATATGCGTCACAGTGAAGCATCTGTCCAGGGCCCTATGCAATTTGGATGAATTTGTGACATGCATTTGACCTTACTGCCCCTAAAGCTGTGTGTACACCACATGACTTTCAAAATCCTAACATTGTTGAGCCTCTCACATTAAACGATCGTCATTCCTGTCGTCATCGTCCCCAACGTAGAGGTGCGCAGACTAAACAATGTGGCACAGATGGAGGTCACACAAGATTTTTCACTTGGTCGTGAGGATTCTCGATACCACGCTGTTTTGCGAAAATAATTGTGATTTCATTTTAACGTAGTTAGAATGAGCTGTGGCTCAAATGCAGCCTCGTAAATGTTTTCAGTCAGACATTCACACCTGCCATATGTAACAGTATAACTTTACGTCCGTCCCCTCGCCCATACCCGGGCGCGAACCAGGGACCCACTGCACACATCGACAACAGTCACCCTCGAAGCATCGTTACCCATCGCTCCACAAAAGCCGCGGCCCTTGCAGAGCAAGGGGAACTACTACTTCAATGTCTCAGAGCAAGTGACGTAACCGATTGAAACGCTATTTAGTGCGCACCGCTAACTAAGCTAGCCGTTTCACATCCGTTACACATACAGAGTTGAAATACACTATATATACAGAAGTATGTGGACAGCCCTTCAAATTAGTGGATTCTACTATTTCATCCACACCTGTTGCTGACAGGTGTATAAAATCGAGCACACAGCCATGCAATCTCCTTAAACCAACATTGGGTGTAGAATGGTCTTACTGAAGAGTTCAGTGACTTTCAACATGGCACTGTCATAGGATGCCACCTTTCCAACAAGTCAGTTCATCCTGCCTAGTTAAATTAAGGTTAAATAGAGCTTCCCTGGTCAACTGTAAGTGCAGTTATTGTGAAGTGGAAATGTCTAGGAGCAACAACGGCTCAGCCGCGAAGTGGTAGGCCACACAAGCTCACAGAATGGGACCACTGAGTTCTGAAGTGAGTAAAAACCATCTGTCCTTGGTTACAACACTCACTACTGAGTTTCAAACTGCCTCTGGAAGCAGCTTCATGAAATGGGTTTCCATGGCCGAGCAGCCCAAGATCACCATGATCAATGCCAAGCTGCGGCTGGAGTGGTGTAATGCTTGCTGCTATTGGACTCCGGAAAGATGGAAACACCTTCTCTGGAGTGTTGAATCACGCTTCACTATCTGGCATTCCGACAGACAAATCTGGGATTGGAGGATGCCAGGAGAACGCTACCTGCCCCAATGCATAGTGCCAGCTGTAAAGATTAATGGAGGAAGGATAATGATCTGCGGTTGTTTTTCATGGTTCGAGCTAAGCCCCTTGGTTCCAGTGAAGGGAAATTTTGTGCTTCCAACTAGGAAAGGGGAAGGCCCTTTCCTATTTCAGCATGACAATGCCTACGTGCACAAAGCAAGGTCCATACAGAAATGGTTTGTCGAGATCAGTGTGGAAGAACTTGAATGGCCTGCACAGAGCTCTGACCTCAACCCTATCGAACACCTTTGGGATGACTGCGAGCCAGGCCTAATCACCCAACATCAGTGCCCAACCTCACTAATGCTTGTGTGGCTGAATGGAAACAAGTCCATACAGCAATGTTCGATCATCTACTGGAAAGTCTTCCCAGAAGAGTGGAGCAGCTAAGGGGCGACCAACTCCATATTAATGACCCTGATTTTGGAATGAAATGTTTGATGAGCAGGTGTCCACATACTTTTGGTCATGTAGTGTGTGTAGCCTATACATTTTGAATTCAATAACATTGCTTGTGAACTTCAGAGCTGTAACAATTTGATGCTTTGGTTAAAGGCTACAAACGCATACTAGTAGTAGTCATTGCCCATGCTCGAGAGTCTACACATTCTGGGTGATGTGTTACAACATTATCATCACATTGGCGAGCTCTCATTGGCTCTTCCTGATCGCTGTTCAAAATCTTTCGTTGCATATCTCACACTACAACAGCATTGCAGATTTTGTGCCGATAAAATCAAACATGTTTGAAAATATCCGTACTGCTCAAAGACTGGATCGGTAGCCCCTAGATTGCTCACATTCAATGAGCGTCGGTGAGAGCCGCACGCCCCGAGTAGGCAACATCGGGATTTATTCTCTGATGTCAAACTAAATCGTGGCCAAAATCATGTAGTGCATTCCCGGCTTAATGAAACTGTTGTCAGTGTGCAGCTAACAGGGTAGTTATCTCCACTGTCCCTGTCCCCATACCGGGCTCCAACTAGTGATCCTCTGATCGCAAACACTCACCCCCTTGACAACGTACCAACCAATTGAGCTAAAGAAAACGATCCAATTCGCTAGCTCCATTGGCACAATTGTAAGCTAGCTGTGGAGTGAGTTTAGGTCACATTCTTAACTCTGATAAACTAACAATTTTTTCTTAAAGCTCTACCTATCGCTCATATTTTCCAATTCCTATTCCCCGCCTTTCTATCATTCCTCGCTCCCTTCCTCCTTTGATCCGGCAGGCATCAGAGGAGAGCTCACTGCGCGCTCTGGAGAGTCTCATGACAGAGTTCTTCCACAGCTGTACAACCAACGAGCGCAAGAGAGAGATTGGTGAGTGTGGCACTGGTGGTAGTACCGTGCCAAATTTGATATGGGTGCAGAAACTTGAATATTCAAAAGTATTGTTGTGCAACCATCTGAGCAAGTCTGGCCACCCTTATGAAATTTAGCATTATATTAGGATGGACCAGAGCCATGTACTGTGGTGCACTTGATATGTGATTTTAACATTGTAATGGGTGCTGCTATGTTGGTTCAAAGTTCCATGATAATTGCATTCATTCAACATTTGGTGGCGAAATGGTGGCCAGTTTGCAGAACTTTTTATATTTATTTGCTACAGAGTGCGGATGCATTTTTAATTACAGATATATCCTCATATTTGTAAAGTAAAATAATTCAGTGCTGAGGCAAAAGGCTCGTAGTGAGGACGAAGGGCTACTACTCTGAACTGTGTTTGGTGAGCTTTCTGGCGCCCAGAGCTGCTGAGGCATCATCCAAGTGGGTGGTGCACATTGTGAAGGAGGAGAGGTCCAGTAGCTACACAACAGATCCTGCACTATCAGTCCTGCACTAGACTCATCAACTGTCGCCCTGACCATCTTCCTCTGATCATGTCATGAACTGTTTCTCTCCATCATTAGAGCATGCATGCACTCAGGTCAACCAATAGAGGCCAAGTCTAACTAGCTAAGCTTCTCATGATGATGTGTTGCTTGTTTTTTGCATTTTAACCTCTTTGACATTCTTTTGAAAAGCACTATATAAATGTTATTATATTTGTGAAAAGTTGTCATAATTACATTTTTTTATGTAAGCAATGACTTGAAGTGACTAAAAAAATATATATATATATCATGTGCTTCCTTTATTTCTGCCCTTTCTGCAGAAGAGCTGCTGAATAACTTTGCTCAGCAGATGGGAGCTTGGCGCCACTGCTTGTACTTCCTTTCCAACACTCGCAATGAGTATGTGATGATGTACAGTCTCACAGTATTTGAGGTAAGTTAATTTGGTGAATGTTATGAATAGTCGAAATCAAATCAAATGTTATTGGTCACATACACATGGTTAGCAGATGTTAGTGTGGGTGTAGCAAATTGCTTATGCTTCCAGCTCCGACAGTGCAGTAATATCTACCAAGTAATATCTAGCAATTTCACAACTAGCTAATACACCGAAATGTAAAGGGTTGTAATAAGAATATGTACATATAAATATATTGATGAGTGAAGGCCGAGCGCCATAGGCAAGATGCAATAATGGTATAAAATACAGTATATACATATGAGATGAGTAATGTAAGATATGTAGACATTATTAAAGGGGATTCTTTTTTTTAATCACTAGTGATCCATTTATTAAAGTGTCCAATGATTTCGAGTCTGTATATGTAGGCAGCATCCTCTGTGTTAGTGATGGCAGTTTAATAGTCTGATGGCCTTGAGATAGAAGCTGTTTTTCAATCGGTCCCGGCTTTGATGCACCTGTACTGACCTCACCTTTTGGATGCTAACGGGGTGATCAGGTAGTGGCTCGGGTGGTTGTTGTCCTTGATGATCATTTTGGTCTTCCTGTGACATCGGGTGGTGTAGGTGTCCTGGAGGGCAGGTAGTTTTCCCCCGTGATGCGTTGTGCAGACCTCACAACGCATCACCGTGTCCAAGAGTAATAAGAGCACAACATTACATAGCAATGGTTATTTTAATGGGGCTGCTTTCTGTTGATAAATAAACTCAAGACATTTTCAGTACTTAATGCAGATGTCACACATTGACATTTTCAGAACATGAGATCTCGTGTTAAAGAAATCTCTTTGCTCGGAGATACAGGACTTTAAACTATAATTTATTTGATACTAAACTAACATTGGCTAACAAATCAAATCAAATCTAACCTGTTGATCGTTCAATTGGTAAAGCTGTATTTAAGGCTAAGCTTGTTGTGACATGGTAGTGGTGTGAAGCTTGATTAGATCAGTGGAAGGGTGACATGCTTTGTTTCTATGGGTTTTTTCAGCTATGGGCTCCACTATTTCAGAGTAGTAGTTTCCTGGGTGATGATTGTAGCGTCATAATTAGAATTTTGTACGTTTGTTTTGAATTTGTATTCTGTTTGTTGGAACTTGTACTGTGCATGTTTTCAACATCACTTTGCTTGATGATCATATGGGTCTCATGTTTCCATGGAAATGGGTCTCTCCAAGAGGTTCTTGGATTCATGTCCTTTGTGTAGGCTCATTGGTGTTTGATGACTGTTGTTGAATACATTAACGTTGTAGTCATTAATGCAGATATATTTTTGGAACCTCCAAACAAGAACAAACAAGTTCCCTCGTGAAAAGAAACTTAACTCTAGTCTGTATTTTTATATGTGCATCAGTGCATGGCTGACTTCCTAACGTCGTTGAGTCAACTTACCTGGTAAAACAAGGGTTAAATAAAATGAGGCATATCACAAATGAGAAAAAAAATCTAAGTTTAAAACCTGTTATGGCTGCTTCCCTTTGTTCTCAATTTCCTCCTGAAGACATACCCAAATCTAACGGTCTGTAGCTCAGCCCCAGAGGCAAGGATATGCATATTCTTGGTATCATTTGAATGGAAACATTCTGAAGTTTGTGGAAATGTTAATTGAATGTAGGAGAATATACAGTGCCTTGCGAAAGTATTCGGCCCCCTTGAACTTTGCTACCTTTTGCCACATTTCAGGCTTCAAACATAAAGATATAAAACTGTATTTTTTTGTGAAGAATCAACAACAAGTGGGACACAATCATGAAGTGGAATGACATTTATTGGATATTTCAAACTTTTTTAACAAATCAAAAACTGAAAAATTGGGCGTGCAAAATTATTCAGCCCCCTTAAGTTAATACTTTGTAGCGCCCCCTTTTGCTGCGATTACAGCTGTAAGTCGCTTGGGTTATGTCTCTATCAGTTTTGCACATCGAGAGACTGAATTCACAGCCATATAAGGAGACATTGGAACACAGCGCCTTCAAAATCTGGGCCATTTCCTGTTTGAAATTTCATCTTGGTTTCGCCTGTAGCATCAGTTCTGTGGCACTCACAGATAATATCTTAGCAGTTTTGGAAACGTTGGTGTTTTCTTTCCAAAGCTGTCAATTATATGCATAGTCGAGCATCTTTTCGTGACAAAATATCTTGTTTAAAACGGGAACGTTTTTTTATCCAAAAATTAAAAGGGGGCCCCCTATTTCGAAGAAGTTAAAGGACACCCCTTGGAAGTCCTCGTCATAATATTTTTCTGCCTGTGCCATATCCCATGGCAGTCTCTTTCTGATGTAAAGCAGAGGCAAACTGAACAAGTGGCGCATTTCATGCGACACAGAACACAACGATGCCTCCATGCTGTGCCCTTTTGGCCCTGAGGCACAGTCATGCCTGCAGTAATGAACTGTGGCATATGAACACCACTGGGGGCAGAGGTAGAGCGGGCAGCTTGGCACCGGGGGCTCCCAATAGGAGTCGCTATCACTGTGAAAGAAAACATTAAAAAAATATTTGTATTGTATGAGCCAGTTATCATCAGATAAAATAAACATATGTATTGTATAGAGCAGAGAGAACAGTCACTAAGGTGAAGTGCTGTTCCATTCAACTCCGGCCATTGGTGTGTGTTATATATATATATATATATATATATATACACACACACAAACAAACCACACATTTCATTGCAAAAAAATATATATATTTTTTATATAATATATATTTCATAAATCGGCATTAGCACATACCCGCCCAGAAGTACGTCCTGTCCTTGCAGAAACAGCTCCTCAGTTCGTTTGAATCATAACACTCCAAGATTCCTCAACCAAAAAATCTGTCTCACTTTCAGTTTAGAGTTTGACTTCGCTTTACCTTATTTATTCGCCATGATATCTTCAATGAAATCGTTGAAACTACAACTTTCCGAAATACAGCTGCGCGTAAAAATTCTTACAGCAACTCCTCTGATCGTCAAGGCGAGGATGGAGTTCCCTGCGCATGCGATTACAAACAAGGAATTGTGGTCCAACCACAAACCATGTTTACCTCAGCTCATTGGCTATCTACCCAGCTAGATTTCAAGAAGATCAGTGGTCATTGGGCAGAAATATAGTCAATCAATGAAGCTTCGCTAAAATTATTGGTGCGTATAAGGTAGTCATTTATCTTTGTCTTCAAATCAGCTCACTTCGGTCAATACTCCCCGCAAAAAAAACAATGACATTTGGCTGTGTTGCAAACATCCAGAGGAATGCACTGAAACCCACCATGACTAGATAAACGATTGCTTACAGGGGGGAATCACGTCGAATGCTCCGTAAAAAATGATGGAATTCACGGCACAAACGGTTTACACAATGTTTCGATTTAGGCTATAAAAATAATTTTATCAAAGAAAACGGCACTTCATTTGATCACTGGAACCCTCAGGAAGAGAAGAGCAAGATATCAGAATGCAACTCAATAATTTTACCTTCAGATGTGAATGTGTAAAAACTGTCATGGCAGAAAATGTTTCTGTTGTTGATTGATCTTCTCAAACAAAAGCATGGGATTTGTTCTCTGTAATAGCTATTTTAAATTGGAAAACGTAGTTTGATTACCAAGATTCTAATCTTTTGAAGGGTGTAAGACACTTGCATTTTCAAGAATGTTTAATGTTACAAAGTTGTATTTTTAGTTGTCACTGAAATTTCCTCTGATGTTTGTCCCTGTACGGGGATCGCAGCCATAACAGGTTTAAACAATTTACAAATATATATTTTTCTGTTTAAATGATCAGAAAATTCATAAAATTCCATGTGAATTCACAATGCAGCTGCCAGCCACGGTTTGGGTCTTATGGTGCGTTCCTTTCAGATGGTTAAGCATTGCACCTGTACTAACATTACCCCAATTCCACCTCGCAAAGTTTGCATTTCCTTCTCGTTTAACTTCTTATAGTATTGCCTTACAGGACTTCGCTGCAGTCGCCTTTTTCCCAACTGTTAACAACAATGACGAAGTGGTGGTGAGCCGACTTCAAAAGAATTGAGTCCTCCCAGTGTCGACTCCCATTTCTAAGTGTCAAGATTCAATTCCGCTATGAATAGACTCCCAAGATTCTGTATTTTTGGACAGAGGAGACTGTTTAGTTGCCGTGCTTTCGAGAACACAAACATTCACATCTTTCATAGCTTGCTAGCAAGGGATGGAGAGAGATGGGCACAGTATAGGCAGGTTGTCTGCCTAGTGGCCGGTCTGACTTGGTCTATCGACAATCAAAAGCTGTATCTCGCAATTACTTAGCTTGCAATGTTTTCAACTTCAGCAAAGCAGGGCCCATCAATGAATAGGCTAGGATATTGAGATGAGCGAGATGCAACACTGCTCTCACACAGTCACACAAAGTATCTGTGTGTGTGCATGGGTTCACTTCACGCTCTTCACAGTATCACTAAATTGATCACTAACAGTTTGAAGCTGAGCCATTTGCTCGTTCTCTGCTGCGCAGTACAGTCATATCGGACTAAGACCATAACATGGTGTCAGAAGTGCTTCAACCTTGTCAAATGTAAGACCGAAGAGATTATTTCAAGCATAATAATGTTCCTTGAGTTTAGACTGACGAAAAGTAGCCAACTGCTCTCTCTCCTCATTGAGTAGAGCACCCCAATCGGAGCCATTGCTATGGTTACTCACCGACTCAGCTGCCATGAGCAGAATGCATGCAGAGCGAGGTGCCTGCTCACAGGGAGTCTGCGAGTGAGAGGAGCAGCTAATGGATTTACTAACAGAAGTTATTTCTGGTTTCGGACAGGGTCGGGTTTTAAATTTGGCAGAAGCAATCAGTTCTGGGTAGATTGGGTAGGGTCTGAATGTCGCGGGCATGGGTAGGGCTTAAAATGCGTGCCTGTGCAGGGCTCTACATGGTAGCCAGGGCACAAGAACAGCGGCGAAGTGCAGCCTTGCGCTCCACTCTTGGAAATTGACCCACTATGCTGTTTACTTTCTGCATGTTCGTGATATCGCAGAGTATAACTTTAGATGACACAGCTTTCCTCAGGCCTTTTATATCCTATCGTCTAGTTAGGCTGTAACACAGAAAATAATATGTTTAGTGTTAACTGCACTGTGATTTTTAAATTGTGTTAAAGATCCCAATTTTGTTTTAACATTCAAACATTCACACCTCTTATAAAAATTGTATATTATTTTATTTTTATTTTTTAAAGTTATATTATAGGGGCTAGGCTCGATACGGACTGCCGGATCATTTTCTTATTAGATGAAACAAAAATTGAGGGCTCTCCACACTTGAAGACAATTTCCATCACTAATGCTTCATGAACTTTGGTGATAGCCTTTTAATTAAGAACTTTTGGGGGGATTGGGATGAGTCTGCATCTTGTGGTCAGCCCTGAGGCCAGTGGCAATATATCTTGAAAATAAGCTGTTTTTGTTCATGATTTCCGAAGGTGTGCCGCCGTCAATATTAAACATGCCATAACACAGGATTTTCTCTTAACATTCTATGAGATGAGTATGTAGACAAAGTATGACCTGTTCAGTGTTTTCTATAAACTGTGTTATGGGTACCCAATTCTTATTAAAGTGGTTCTAGGAGAGAGCATCTGTAGATGAAGCTGTTTTTCAAGGGCACCTATGTAGGCCAGGCAGTGGTTGGTTGATGTCAATCTGTTCCTGTAACATCGGGTAGCCTGGAGGGCAGGTAGTTTGCCCCCGGTGATGTGTTGTGCATTAAAGGGATACTTTTGGATTTTGGCCATGAGGCCCTTTATCTACTTCCCCAGAGTCGGATGAACTCATTGATACCATTTTTTAAAAGAAAGTTAGATGTAGTTTCATGAGCCAATGCTGACTCTGGGGAAGTAGATAAAGGGCCTCATTGCCAAAATCCAAAAGTATCCCTTTAATATTTTTATTCTCTCTGTGATTTATAATTATGAACGTTACTAAAAGCCCAAAGATATAAGCTGTCCTCCATAACGGTTCATAAGTGTTATTAAGCTTCATAGCATGTGTCATAACTTGCCAAATATATATTATGACAATATAATTTCTTGTGTATGTGACTTTGGGTGTCTTGAAAAGCACTTAAAATGAAATGTATTATTATAATGCAATAAGTGCATATATTCATGCATTGTGACATATTGCGGTATTCTTAGTCTTTTGACACCTGATTATAACGGCTGCATAATATAGCGTCAAGAGTACTTCCATGACACATGTAAAAACTGTCAGAAAATGTGTTGGACAGATCATAATGTTGCAACATTTTAGGATTTTATGATCGTGTTACGATGCAGAACAGTAATTAATGGCTAACCCCACCCCAGGCTTCTCACAATGTACACTTTTTCCAAAAAGTTTTAAAATGATCTGTTAAAATGAGAATTTCCCTCAACCCATAGTCATTTTATAACCCTCGTTATTGTTAACACATTGATATTAGACATGTACCCAACCTAGTGGTGTGTTGCTGATGACTGGAATGAATATGCAATAGCAAGAGAAGACACCCTACACTTTGACTATCAGCTATCACATTATAGGCCTAATTATGGTTATGATCATGATAAGTTATAAGTGTTTGGCTCGTTCAAATAAAGTTATGCAAAGTGGTCGTCATAACACCTGAAAATCTACCCATTGTTGCCTTTTCAGAACCTGGTCAATAAGATGTGGCTGGGAGTAGCCTCGCAGGACAAAATGGAGATCCGTAGCTGCCTGCCCAAGCTGTTGCTGGCCCAGCACAAAGCTATGCCCTTCTTCATACGCAACAAACTCTGTAAAGTCATAGTGGATATTGGTCGCCAGGACTGGCCCATGTTCTACCATGATTTCTTCACCAACACCCTTCAGGTGAGCCCTGCTAAAATTGTGTTAAATATGTTATGTTTGCTTTGCACATAACTTTACTGTTTGGTATATTTGATTAGTGCCTCACAAATGGTTCATAGAGGTTCAACTAACTCGCCACTAGCCCTAAACCTATGTTGGCCCATGTTGACTCCAATGCTTTCCACAGTTGTCAAGTTGGCTGGATGTTCTTTGGGTGGTGGACTATTCTTGATAAACTGAGTGTGAAAAACCCAGCAGCATCATAGTTCTTTACACAAATCGGTGCGCCTTGCACCTACTACCATACCCTTTTCAAAGGCACTTAACTTTTGTCTTGACCATTCACCCTCTGAATGGCACACATACACAATCCATGTCTCAAGGCTTAAAAATCCTTCTTCAACCTGTCTCCTCCCCTTCACCTACACTGATACGAAGTAGATTTAACAAGTGACATCAATTATGGATCATAGCTTTCACCTGGATTCACCTGGTCAGTCTATGTCAAGGAAAGAGCAGGCGTTCTTAAAGTTTTGTACTCTGTGTATCCATTTGGGCCTCATGCGGTCAATTTGCAGTGTACAAATGTTTTATGTTCCGGCCCCCCGACCATCCTCTCAAGAAAAGAAACGCCCCATGGCTGAATGTAATTGTGACCACTGGAATAGGGGGAACTCTTGGTCACAATTAACAACTTCATACTTTATTTATCTAAATATTAAAATCACGATGTTTAGGCTGTCAATGGCCTTCATCAGAATGTTGCATATCAACACGTATACTCAGGCTGACTGGCTCTTGTTCAGGTAAATGAGAAATATGTGCACTCAGGCTATCCGGAAGGCCAAAGTTAGTTACTTTAAGGAGCGGTTCTCTCTCTGTGGGTCTAACCCCAAGAAGTTCTGGAAAACGGTTAAAGACCTGGAGAATAAACCCTCCTCCTCACAGCTGCCCATGTCCCTTAACGTTGATGATGTTGTTGTTACTGACAAGAAGCACATGGCTGAGCTCTTTAATCACCACTTCATTAAGTCAGGATTCCTATTTGACTCAGCCATGCCTCCTTGCCTGTCCAACATTTCCTTATCTCCCACCCCTTCTAATGCGACGAGCCCTGATGCTCCTCCCTCTTTTTCCCCCGGCTACAAAGTTTCTCCTTGCAGGCGGTCACTGAATCCGAGGTACTTGACCCAAATAAAACATCTGAGTCAGATGGTTTAGTCCCTTTAAGTTTGCTGCCTTGATCATCGCCAAGCCTATCCCTGACCTTTTTTTAACCTGCCACTCCTTTCTGGGGTTCCCATTGCTTGGAAGGCAGCCACGGTTTGTCCTTTATTTAAAGGGGGAGATCAAGCTGATCCTAACTGTTATAGACCTATTTCTATTTTGCTCTGTTTATCAAAAGTGTTGAAAAACTTGTCAATAATCAACTAACTGGCTTTCTGGATGTCTATAGTTTTCACTATGGTATGCAATCTGGTTTCTGCTCAGGTTATGGATGTGTCACTGCAACCTTAAAGTTCCTCAATGATGTTGCCATTGATTCTAAGCGATGTTGTGCTGTTCTTTTTATTGACTTGGCCAAAGCTTTTGATACGGTAGACTAATCTTATGGGACGGCAATGTAGTATTGGTGTCTCTGAGGGGTCTTTGGCCTGGTTTGCTAACTACCTCTCTCGAGTGCAGTGTATAAAGTCAGAAAATCTGCTCTCAGCCACTGCCTGTCACCAGGGGAGTACCCCAAGGCTCAATCATAGGCCCCACACTATTCTCAATTTACTTCAACAACATAGCTCAAGCAGTAGGAAGCTCTCTCATCCCTTTATATGCAGATGATAGTCGTATACTCAACTGGCCCCTCCCTGGATTTTGTGTTAAACGCTCTACAACAAAGCTTTCTTAGTGTCCAACATGCTTTCTCTGCCCTTAACCTAGTTTTGAACACCTCCAAAACAAAGGTCATGTGGTATGGTAAGAAGAATGCCCCTCACCCCACTGGTGTGATTACTACCTTGTGAGGGTTTAGAGCTTGAGGTAGTCACTTCATACAAGTACTAGGGAGTATGGCTGGACGGTATACTGTCCTTCTCTCAGCACATATCAAAGCTGCAGGCTAAAGTTAAATCTAGACTTGGTTTCCTCTATCGTAATAGCTCTTTCACCCCACCTGCCAAACTAACTCACATTCTGTTAAAGGTCCCCAAAGCACACATTCCTGGGTCACTCGTCTTTTTATTTCGCTGCAGCTAGCGACTGGAACGAGCTGCAACAAACACTTACACTTCATTAATTTGCTTGACAGGCTAAAAATTCATTTCTGGTAAACAATTAATTACCTTATTGCAATAGTTTTTGAATAAAATGGTCTAAAAATAAATCAATTTCTCAAGCAAGAATTTTGCTAGGACTGTCTGGGTGTGGTCTGAGTGAGCAGGGGAAAACTGAAAACTAGCTATGATTGGCAGAGAAGTTCAGAATAGGGCTGTTGCAGTGACCATATTACTGCCACACCAGCGATCACGAGTCATAAAGGCAGTCAAATTCCACGTGAACACTTAGTCACAGTAATTAGGCTTCTCCAAGCTCTGATGCTGATGGTCATTAGCAGCCTACCAAACTTGCTAACTGCCTGGTACTCAGCACTCTTGTCCATTTAATCACTCTGGGATCAATGCAATTGAAAGTCTAATTTCTATAAGCTATGCAATTGCGGGAGAAAAACAGTGATGGCCTCTATTAAAAATAGGAGGACCCCATCAGCTTTCTATAGGCTCGGCCTACTATATTTATTTATTTATTTATTCATCAACTTTCCTAATATTAAACACTCTGCTTGTCTTTACTACAGGAGTATAGCCTACCTGCCTGGAATGAAAATGAACCACGAGAAAAGCGTTCTCTATTCGCTGTTTAAGTGCATACACGACATGTATTTTTTCCCCGCTGCCCCTGATTCGAGACAGGTGCATGATAATGGTCCATTCTAAATCCACCCAAAATTCTCACATATGTTATTTTGTATATTTAAACACTATATTAAATCAAGAATAGTCTAATGGGTGACAATATTACCACTTGTGAATGATGCCCAGCATAAGGTAAGAAACAATGTTTGTTTGTTTTTTGCTTTTTTGAATCCTAGTCGAAAAACAGATTGAGTCACGGGTGTACTTCCGGCGCCGACTGAGATGGCCGCCTCGCTCGCGTTCCTAGGAAACTATGCAGTTTTTTTTTTTTTTTTACGTGTTATTTCTTACATTAGTACCCCAGGTCATCTTAGGTTTCATTACATACAGTCGAGAAGAACTACTGAATATAAGATCAGCATCAACTCACCATCAGTACGACCAAGAATATGTTTTCCCCGACGCGGATCCTGTGTTCTGCCTTACAAACAGGACAACGGAATGGATCGCATGCAGCGACCCAAGGAAACGACTCAGAAAAAGAGGGAAACGAGGCGGTGTTCTGGTCAGACTCCGAAAAAGGGCACATCGCGCACCACTCCCCAGCATTCTTCTTGCCAATGTCCAGTCTCTTGACAACAAGGTTGACGAAATCCGAGCAAGGGTGGCATTCCAGAGGGACATCAGAGACTGCAACGTTCTCTGCTTCACGGAAACATGGCTTACTGGGAAGACGCTATCCAGGGCGGTGCAGCCAACGGGTTTCTCCACGCATCGCGCCGACAGAAACATACATCTCTCTGGTAAGAAGAGTGGCGGGGGCGTATGCCTCATGACTAAACGGGACATGGTGTGATGAAGGAAACATACAGGAACTCAAATCCTTCTGTTCCCCTGATTTAGAATTCCTCACAATCAAATGTAGACCGCATTATCTTCCAAGAGAATTCTCTTCGATTATAATCACAGCCGTATATATCCCCCCCAAGCAGACACATCGATGGCTCTGAACGAACTTTATTTATTTAACTCTTTGCAAACTGGAAACCATTTATCCGGAGGCTGCATTCATTGTAGCTGGGGATTTTAACAAAGCTAATCTGAAAACAAGACTCCCTAAATTTTATCAGCATATCGATTGCGCAACCAGGGGTGGTAAAACCTTGGATCATTGTTACTCTAACTTCCGCGACGCATATAAGGCCCTGCCCCGCCCCCCTTTCGGGAAAGCTGACCACGACTCCATTTTGCTGATCCCTGCCTACAGGCAGAAGCTAAAACAAGAGGCTCCCACGCTGAGGTCTGTCCAACGCTGGTCAGACCAAGCTGACTCTACACTCCAAGACTGCTTCCATCACGTGGACTGGGACATGTTTCGTATTGCGTCAGATGGAAATATTGACGAATACGCTGATTCGGTGTGCGAGTTCATTAGAACGTGCGTCGAAGATGTCGTTCCCATAGCAACGATAAAAACATTCCCAAACCAGAAACCGTGGATTGATGGCAGCATTCGCGTGAAACTGAAAGCGCGAACCACTGCTTTTAATCAGGGCAAGGTGTCTGGTAACATGTCCGAATATAAACAATGCAGCTATTCCTCCGCAAGGCTATTAAACAAGCTAAGCGTCAGTACAGAGACAAAGTGGAATCTCAATTCAATGGCTCAGACACAAGAGGCATGTGGCAGGGTCTACAGTCAATCACGGACTACAAGAAGAAACCCAGCCCAGTCACGGACCAGGATGTCTTGCTCCCAGGCAGACTAAATAACTTTTTGCCCGCTTTGAGGACAATACAGTGCCACTGACACGGCCTGCAACGAAAACATGCAGCCTCTCCTTCACTGCAGCCGAGGTGAGTAAGACATTTAAACGTGTTAACCCTCGCAAGGCTGCAGGCCCAGACGGCATCCCCAGCCGCGCCCTCAGAGCATGCGCAGACCAGCTGGCCGGTTTGTTTACGGACATATTCAATCAATCCCTATACCAGTCTGCTGTTCCCACATGCTTCAAGAGGGCCACCATTGTTCCTGTTCCCAAGAAAGCTAAGGTAACTGAGCTAAACGACTACCGCCCCGTAGCACTCACTTCCGTCATCATGAAGTGCTTTGAGAGACTAGTCAAGGACCATATCACCTCCACCCTACCTGGCACCCTCGACCCACTCCAATTTGCCACACTACACACTGCCCTAACCCACCTGGACAAGAGGAATACCTATGTGAGAATGCTGTTCATCGACTACAGCTCGGCATTCAACACCATAGTACCCTCCAAGCTCGTCATCAAGCTCGAGACCCTGGGTCTCGACCCCGCCCTGTGCAACTGGGTACTGGACTTCCTGACGGGCCGCTCCCAGGTGGTGAGGGTAGGCAACATCTCCTCCCCGCTGATCCTCAACACGGGGGCCCCACAAGGGTGCGTTCTGAGCCCTCTCCTGTACTCCCTGTTCACCCACGACTGCGTGGCCACGCACGCCTCCAACTCAAATAATCAAGTTTGCGGACGACACAACAGTGGTAGGCTTGATTACCTACAACGACGAGACGGCCTACAGGGAGGAGGTGAGGGCCCTCGGAGTGTGGTGTCAGGAAAATAACCTCACACTCAACGTCAACAAAACTAAGGAGATGATTGTGGACTTCAGGAAACAGCAGAGGGAACACCCCCTATCCACATCGATGGAACAGTAGTGGAGAGGGTAGCAAGTTTTAAGTTCCTTGGCATACACATCACAGACAAACTGAATTGGTCCACTCACACTGACAGCGTCATGAAGAAGGCGCAGCAGCGCCTCTTCAACCTCAGGAGGCTGAAGAAATTCGGCTTGTCACCAAAAGCACTCACAAACTTCTACAGATGCACAATCGAGAGCATCCTGGCGGGCTGTATCACCGCCTGGTACGGCAACTGCTCCGCCCTCAACCGTAAGGCTCTCCAGAGGGTAGTGAGGACTGCACAACGCATCACCGGGGGCAAACTACCTGCCCTCCAGGACACCTACACCACCCGATGTTACAGGAAGGCCATAAAGATCATCAAGGACATCAACCACCCGAACCACTGCCTGTTCACCCCGCTATCATCCAGAAGGCGAGGTCAGTACAGGTGCATCAAAGCTGGGACCGAGAGACTGAAAAACAGCTTCTATCTCAAGGCCATCAGACTGTTAAACAGCCACCACTAACATTGAGTGGCCGCTGCCAACACACTCACACTGACACTGACTCAACTCCAGCCACTTTAATAATGGGAATTGATGGGAATGATGTAAATATATCACTAGCCACTTTAAACAATGCTACCTTATATAATGTTACTTACCCTACATTATTCATCTCATATGCATACGTATATACTGTACTCTACATCATCGACTGCATCCTTATGTAATACATGTATCACTAGCCACTTTAACTATGCCACTTTGTTTACTTTGTCTACACACTCATCTCATATGTATATACTGTACTCGATACCATCTACTGTATGCTGCTCTGTACCATCACTCATTCATATATCCTTATGTACATATTCCTTATCCCCTTACACTGTGTATAAGACAGTAGTTTTGGAATTGTTAGTTAGATTACTTGTTGGTTATCACTGCATTGTCGGAACTAGAAGCACAAGCATTTCGCTACACTCGCATTAACATCTGCTAACCATGTGTATGTGACAAATAAAATTAGATTTGATTTGATCCTAGTCGCACACCTCATATATGTTTTGATAAGGTTTGTATCACAACTAAAGTGGACAAATTAAGCACATTAATCTGCTTTACAAGTGGTGAAGAGCCTAACTGACATGCATAAGCAGTTTGTGAGTCAAGTTTGGGGAAGGTAAGTTTCACCATAAAAATGCACCTTTTATAATAAAATTGTTCCTTTATAATAAAAGCATTACATGCATAGTCACATTTGCAGTCACTTTTGATAATGGTGTTTTTCCGCTAATGGAACATTTGCGCTTATAGCCTACTGCCATGTGCGCATTGCTGTTCTTATAATGTGAAGAAATAGCCTAATAGTTTAGCAATGTTTTAAGCTAAAAGTTCTGATCTGTTGAATCAGTCACATTGCGTAAAAAAGTTGTTTTGTATTAATTTGGGATCCATCGTCCGAGACCGTTTGGAATATTTATTTCTTGCACAGAATAGAATAGGTCGACTTGTGTACTATGTAGGATAGTAGATTGACGTAGGCTAGTGCTTTTGCTGTTCGTTGGCTGACAAAGTAAATGTGGACAGTTCTTCCAATATCTTCAATATGCACCTCTGATAAGGACGCACGCAGTTGCGGCGCCGATGTTTGTCTTCACTTGTATCCAGTTGTGTAATTACTTATGTAAAAAATAATTTTCTATACTTCACAAAAATAAATTGACTACTTTTACTTCACTACATTCCTAAAGAATATAATGTACTTTTTACTCCATACGGTTTCCCTGACACCCAAAAGTACTAGTTACATTTTTATGCTTAGCAGGACAGGAAAATGGACCAATTCACGCACTTATCAAGAGAATGTGGTTATCCCTAGTGCCTCTGATCTGGTGGACTCACTAAACACAAATGCTTAATTGTTGGAGTATGCCCCTGGATATCTGTAAATTTTTAAAACAAGAAAATGGCGCCTTCCGCGTTGCTTAATATATGGAATTTGATACTTTTGATACGTAAGTATATTTTAGAAATTACTTTTACTTTTGATACTTAAGTATATTTACAACCAAATACTTTTCCCCCCAATTTTTTTTTTACCCAGTTTTCTCCCAAATTTTGTGTTATCCAATTGCTAGTTAGTCTTCTCATCGCTGCAACTCCCGTACGTACTCGGGAGAGGCGAAGGTCGAGAGCCGTGCGTCCTCCGAAACACAACCCAACTGCGCTGCTTCTTGACACAATGCCCACTTAACCCAGAAGCCAGCCAGACTGATGGTGTTTACAGCCTGTGCAAAAAATCTAAGCAGAGCTCATGCCTTTATTTAACTAGGCAAGTTGGTTAACAAATTCTTATTTACAATGACGGCCTACCCCGGCCAAACCCTAATGACGCTGGGCCAATTGTGCTCAGGCCTATGGGACTCCAAATCACGAACGATTATGGTACAGTCTGGAAGCAAATCACGGCCTGTAGTGACCCCTCTAGCACTGAGATGCAGTGCCTTAAACCGCTGTGCCACTCGGGAGCCCAAAAGAAAAGGCTACAGAATGCACTTTTGCTGTGATGTTATCACAAATTGATGTGTGTATTGTGTGTGTGTGTGTGTGTGTTACTGCAGCTGATCCAGTCTCCTACCATGGCCTCTCTGGGACTGGTTTTGCTCAAGACCACATCCGAGGAGCTGGCGTGCCCCCGGGAGGATTTGAGCGTGGCACGGAAAGACGAACTGCGCAAACTGTTGCTGGAGCAGGTTCCCACAGTGCTGGGATTACTGACAGGTGAGCAACTTCGCCCATTCATTACATTGGGAAGTTGGGAGGTGAAACGCTGGCCCGATACCCAAGTGGAGCGGTTCGCAGTGTTCATGCACGTTGGCACTGCTTGGATGGCAAAAGTTGAGAAATTCAACTAAGCTGCACTTAAGTTATTCAGCCAAAATTGAGTAGGAGGTGCCATGGCTAAAGCAGTCTGGCTTGCTCTGTAAAACTTGCGCAGCACACAGATATTTTTTTTGGGGGGGTGCATTATGGCCACAAAGGGGATCCCGCCATGAAATAATCAAGTGCTTGTCAAATTGTGAATGAGAGACTATTGGAGTGTGTATTGCCTGCGCAAAAAACAGCAGAGCTCGTGCCTTTCAAGCCACTTTAAAAAAGATCATGAGTCTCGTCATGCAGCCTTACAATGTATTAAAAATCTAAACGTATAGCCCAACATTTGTACAACTAAAGTTACATTAATAACTCAAAATTAGAAATAGGTACGCCTATATGCTTTTGTTAACTGCTCTACACAGAATAGCCACCTGTGCGCACTCCCTCAAATCGTTGGGAGAAAATATTTATATTTTATTCAGCTTTGTTCAGTTGTATTTTTCATACTATAAAATAATTTAGCATAATGCCATGGAATTATAAGGAAATGTTGTCTGCTAAATAAACAAATGTAGCCCACAGCAATTTGGCATAGCCACATCAGCACCTAACATAAGGACAACTGAGTATGATATTAATTTATTCTGAAAAAGACTATAAATTTTCTTCATGTTTCTTTAGACCTGTCTAAAATAAATATGGTATATATTGGGAAGGTGTGGGATATATTACATGGATTTATTAGACTTTTTTAATATGTTGATGTTCCAAAAGTCTACATCAGGACTGTGTGTGGAAGCCAGGTGTGTGGAAGCCAGGAGATGCTCAATGATTGTTAATTAACGGTCAATTACCGCGAGACCGACAGTTATTTGCTTGACAATCACCGGCAGACAAAATGTTGTGACCTCCACAGCCCTAGTGCTGACTGAACACATTTGTCCAAGAGGAAGATGAGTTCTTGCTGGCTATCATTAACAAGTGTTGACACCTGTCAGTTCCCATGGCGTTTAGAACTTGTTTTTTTCTTCACAGTGCAGTGCATTTCAAATGCTCCTTGCTTGATGTGATGCGTGCCAGTACAGAATCCTTTGGTTCTTTCAATAGCATGCGTCCAGTTACAGTGCCTTCAGAAACTATTCACATACCTTTACCTTTTCCACATTTTGTTACAGCCTGAATTTAAAATAGATTAAATGTAGATTTTAAAAAATTGTCACTGGCACAATAGCCCATTACGATTTTTTTTTTGTCAACACAATTCCCGATCATGTCAAAGTGGGATTATGTTTTTCTTCCTTTTTTTTACATTCATTAAAAATTAAGGTTAAATGTCTATTATTCAACACCTTTCGTTATGGCAAGCCTAAATAAGTTCACGAGTAAAAATATTTAAGTCACAAATGTGTTTGTGTTTTAACAAGTCACATAATAAGTTAAACAGATTCAACCACAAAGGCCAGGGAGGTTTTCCAATGCCTCGCAAAGTAGGGCACCTATTGGTAGATGGGCAAAAAAAAAAAAAACAGACATTAAATATCCCTTTGAGCATGGTGAAGTTATTTATTATACTTTGGATGGTGTATAAATACACCCAGTCACTACAAAGATACATAACTCAGTTGCTGGAGAGGAAGGAAACCACTAATGGATTTCACCATAAGAGCAATGGTGACTTTAAAACAGTTTGAGTTTAAAGGCTGTAATGTGAGAACTGAGGATGGATCAATAACATTAGTTACTTCACAATATAAACCTAATTGACAGAGTGAAAGAAGGAAGCCTGTCTAGAATAAAAAATATTCCAAAACATGCATCCTGTTCGCAACAATAACACTGCAAAAAAATTGGAAAAGTAATTTACTTTTTGTCCTGAATACATTTTATGTTTGTGGAAAATCTAATACAACACATTAATGAGTATGACTACATCATTTTCATGCATAGTGGTGGCTGCATCATGTTATGCAGAGTTTTTCAGAATAAAAAAGAAACAGAATGGAGCTAAGCACAGACTAAATCTTAGTGGAAAACCTGGTTGTCTGCTTTTCACCAGACACTGGGAGATGAATTCACCTTTCATCAGGATAATTAAAACACAAGGCCAAATCTACACGGGTGTTGCTTACCAAAAAGACTGAAAGTTCCTGAGTGGCCGAGTTACAGTTTTGAATTAAATCTGCTTGAACAGCTATGGCAAGACCTGACTTAAATATTTTTACTCGCGTGGTCCTTCTGTAGCTCAGTTGGTAGAGCATGGCGCTTGTAACGCCAGGGTAGTGGGTTCGATTCCCGGGACCACCCATACGTAGAATGTATGCACACATGACTGTAAGTCGCTTTGGATAAAAGCGTCTGCTAAATGGCATATGTTATATGTTATGTTATGTTGAAAATGGTTGTCCAGCAATGATCAACAACCAATTTAACAGAGCTTGAAGAATTATAAAAAGAATAATGGGCAAATGTTGCACAATCCAGGTGTGGAAAGCTCTTAGAGACTCATCCAGAAAGACTCACAGCTGTAAACACTGCTAAAGGTGATTCTAACATTGACCCAGGAAGTTGAATATTTATCTACTCAAGATATATTAGTGTTTTTATTGTATTTTTCTCACAAATGTATTTTGTGTAGATTGTTGACATGAAATGGTATGGCATAGTTGGTTGTGGGGAAGTTGAAGCTCATCTACTGCATTTCTACACAATAAAACAAAACCAAAAACCTCTAATGCTATTTGGAGAACAGCAAAAACAAACAAATGACCCCAGACATTTGTTATCAACACAATATAAAATGTAAAGGTCTGTGGAAAGGCATGCAACGTCAACCAGTACTAAAACTGATCATAAATTGACTCTTACTTCTGGAACGGTAACATGTCAAATGCTGACATCCGTAGCTATTTTTTTCACCATAAAATTGCGCCTTTCATAATAAAGATTACATGCATCTAAAATCGCATTTGCAGACTAATGTAATATAGGCTACGATTCCTAATTTGAGTATATTGCATAGCCATAATTTAGGCTAATTTAAGTCAATCACTGCAAGACACAGTTCTGAACAATGTCTTCCTTAGGGCGTAGGGACAGAGTAGGCCTAATCAGAGACCTTTCTTTTCCTTTCATAGCACGGGAAAAATGTGGCATTTTATAAACCCGAACCAAGCGGACCGCTCCTACAGAGTGTTACATGGCTATGGCTTGCTATATAAAACAGGCAGACAGGCATCGAGGCATTGTTACTGTTTGATTGAACATTCAAATGGGCAAAACGGGGGACCTAAGTGAATTTATTAAACCATCTAGGGCTGCGAAAAGGGGGAGACGCACATTTTACAATGCATCCATCTTACCTGGAGGAGGAAATTATTGTCCAAAATGATTGTCCCAATCTACGATTGTATTTAGAAATACTGCATAGTCCTATTTAACTGCTTTTCACTTGCCGCTGCATCTCAACAATCAGCTATTTGGTGGGCTATTTGCCGGGTGCAGTGCCCAAATTGCGAGCTTAAAACAATCCACAGCTCATTTTTTAAATGTGGCCAAGTCATGCTCTCTGGGTAAGTATTTAGAATTATTTATTAATGTATAGGCACGAGTAATTATACAACTCATTTTGGAAAATTCAATTTCAAATGCCGACATCCATATTTAAAGCAATCCGTGCACTGCCTAAACGGCTGACTGGCAAAGCAAACTCTGGAATGGTCTCTGCTCTCCTTTTAAGCATTCTAGTACAGTTAAATAGTTAACACACACATGGACGCAGCTATCTAAGGCACTGCATCTCAATGCAAGAGGTGTCTCTTCAGTCCCTGGTTCGAGTTCAGGCTGTATCACATCCGGACGTGATTGGGAGTCCCATAGGGCGGCGCACAAATTGGCCCAGCGTCCCCCGGGTTTGGCCAGGTTAGGCTGCCATTGTAAATAAGAATTAGTTCTTAACTGACTTGCCTGGTTAAATAAAGGTTACACACATACACACACTACACTGACCAAAAAGTAATTTTGTTGGCATTTACATGTCCCCATTACCAGTAAAACATAATCAAAACCTATTTCTTTCACTTATTTGCTGTGCTGTTTCGTTGTTCATTTGTTCAGTCGTTTGATTCTTTATCAGGATTTCTATGGAATGCCGTTTGGCTCTTTGCGTGTCAAAAAAAGATGCACATCTAATAACACTATTTGACGTGTCAAATAAACTTGTTGACCAATCAGGACCTGAAATGACTGCACGTCACATAATAAATTAATGCGTTCATAAAAATTGTACGTAGTAATTAAACTGTCACTCATATTTCATATGTCACAACGATTCATCGTATGCTAGAATGCTGGTAAAGGTGTCTGGCGCACCTACAGTGCTGGTCATAAAAAAAAAAAAGCTCGCTAGCTCATGGATGCAAACAATGTTCTTCCCCAAAAACATAGCAAAACAATCATCTGTTGTTAGCTAGCTAACTATATAGCTAGGTGTCATCTACAATAACCCTGATTTATAAGACCGTTCTATTTTGATTAATGGTGGTCGGACTCATATGTGAAGCTAGCCACAGTAAGAAGTAGCCACAATAGTGGACTTTGCGGTTAGCCTTCAAAACAAAAGTATGTCATTGACGGTAATGCAAATTAATACAAATAGTAGAATTATGCCATAATTGAATATATCCTGCTAAACAAGGTTGGAATGTTATATAAAATCAACAAAATACTAATTTGTTAATTAGTTGCATTTGAGGCATGTTACCCCATTTCATTGATCCCCAATCCTTAGGTAAAGCTGTACAGTGCGATATTAATGTCAATAGGCTGACTGGGGAGGTGATGTCACAGTCCCCCGATAAGAGCTACGACGCTAATATTTGCATAAACTCTTCACAGTTGTGTTCTGTGGGTGTCACCGAGTAGACTGAAACCCCATTTCATTGCTTCATATTCCAACCTTGTTTAAAATGATCAAGACTTAATATGGCATGATTCCACCAATTGTAACCTTCTGCATTACTTTCAAAGAGGTACTTTTATTTTGAAGGTGAACCGCAAATTCCACTATTGTGCCTAATCCTTATTGTGGCGAGCTTCACAAAACATCGCCCGGGTCAGGAATGTTTAGCTAATATCGGCCGATTCCGATATGTTCACTGATATATCGTGCATCCCTAATATTAACTTGTAAAAAAAAAGGAACTTCCCTTTTTCAGGCCCCTGTCTTTCAAAGATAATTAGTAGAAATTCAAATAATAACTTAACAGATCTTCATCGTAAAGGGTTAAACACTTTCCCATGCTTGTTCAATGAACCATAAACAATTAATGAACATGCACCTGTGGAATGGTTGTAAAGACGCTTACAGACGGTAGGCAATTAAGGTCACAGTTAAGAAAACTTAGTAGAAAGGCATCTTCAGTGTCCTGACTCTGAAAAACACCAAAAGAAAGATGCCCAGTGTCCCTGCTCATCTGTGTGAACGTGCCTTAGGCATACTGCAAGGAGGCATGAGGACTGCAGACATGGCCAGGGCAATAAATTGCATTGTCCGTACTGTGAGACGCCTAAGACAGCGCTACAGGGAGACAAGACGGACAGCTGATCGTCTTCGCAGTGGCAGACCACGTGTAACAATACCTGCACCGGATCAGTACATCCGAACATCACACCTGACAGGTACAGGATGGCAACAACAACTGCCCGAGTTACACCAGGAACACACAATCCCTCCATCAGTGCTCGGACTGTCCGCAATAGGCTGAGAGAGGCTGGTCTGAGGACTTGTAGGCCTGTTGTGCCTATGGGCACAAACCCAACGTCGCTGGACCAGACCGGACTGGCAAAAAGTGCTCACCGGGGGTGATGGTCGGATTTGCATTTATCGTCGAAGGAATGAGCGTTACACCGAGGGCTGTACTCTGGAACGGGATCAATTTGGAGGTGGAGGATCCGTCATGGTCTGGGGGCGGTGTGCCGCAGCGTCATCTGACTGAGCTTGTTGTCATTGCAGGCGATCTCAACACTATGCATTACAGGGAAGACCTCCTCCCTAATGTGGTATACCCTTCCTGCAGGCTCATCCTGACAAGAACCTCCAGCATGACAATGCCACCAGCCATACTGCTTGTTCTGTGCTGGATTTCCTGCAAGACAGGAATGTCAGTGTTCTGCCGTGACCAGTGAAGAGCCCCGATCCACCCCCCCCCCTCGTTTGATTGTTAGTCTATATCAATCCCCTATTACATACTGTATTTGACATCATTCCCCTAATTCCGCTCTAGTCATTACTATGAGCCCGTTCTCCCTAATTAGGTTGCCAACAACCTGTGAACTTTACTACCCCCCCTCTTTCTCCCCACATCACTCTCTCTGTTCTGTGGATTCTAGTGGTGTGATATGTGCACATCCATAATAATCACTTCTCTACATTTCTACCCTGCAGGTATCCTGGAGACGATTTGGGATAAGCACAGTGTTACGGCTGCCACCCCCCCTCCCTCTCCCACCTCAGGAGAAAGCGGTGAGAATGTGGGCTATAAATCAGTGGGCACGTTTCATTCCAGAAAGTTGTTCACACCCTTTACAGATCTGATTAGATTGGATAGGTTATGCTACTGCTTTCACCCACCCAGTCATCTTAGATCTACAAGGGGGAGTGAACAATGGGGGAGGAGAGGAGACAACTCTGCTAAGTGTGTTTGTGAAGGTTGTATGACAATGTGTGTGTATTTGAGAGAGGGAGAGGGAGCGGGACTGGGAGAGATGATGTTAACCCGGCCTTTCATTTGTCCTCGTTCCCCCTCCCTTTTAAGCAGAGTTGCTGGGCAGTCTATTGCAGGGCACCCATTACTCCAAGCTGCTATCCCAGCCCATCCCAGCACTGGATGATGACAGTCAACAGTTGTGCTCCCTAGCTCTGGAGTGTCTGGCCCATCTATTCAGCTGGATCCCCCTTTCTACCAGCATCACCCCTTCCCTCCTCGCCTCTATCTTCCACTTTGCCCGTTTTGGCTGTGACCTGCGGGTCAAGCCCAAGACTCCCCCTTCCATCTACTCGTCGTGCTCGTCCAATGGCGAGCATGCTCCCCCTGCCAATGGCGGAGGTCGGCCCGGGCATCAGATGGGCGGCAGCGGGCAGGTGGACAGGTCGCGGCTGGGAGTGCTGGCCATGACGTGCATCAACGAGCTGGTGTCCAAGAACTGTGTGCCCCTAGACTTTGAGGAGTACCTACTGAGGATGTTTCAGCAGACCTTCTTCCTGCTACAGAGGCTGACGAGGGAGAACAACGCGCACACCGTCAAGAGCCGGCTGCAGGAGCTGGACGAGAGGTAGGCCCACACATGGAATTAAATAGAACACATACAGTACACAATGCTTTCAGAAAGTATTCACACCTTTCTACTTTTTCCACATTTTGTTGTTACACGGTAGGATTAAAATATATATATGTTTTTCAATGATCAACACTAAATACACTGGCAAAGTAGAAAAAATTCTAACATTTGGATTAAAATGTATGTATGTATGTATGAAATGTATGTATGTATGTATGTATGTATGTATGTATATATTTTTTAAAGTATTTAACCCCCTGAGTCAATACATGTTAGAATCACATTTGGCAGTGATTACAGTTGAGTCTTTCTGGGTAAGTCTCTAAGAGCTTTCTACACCTGAATTGTGCAACGTTTCCCCATTTATTATTTTCAACTTTCTTCAAGCTCTGTCAAATTGGTTGTTAATCATTGCTGGACAACCATATTTTCAGGTCTTGCCAAAGATTTTCAAGCAGATTAAAGTCAAAACTGTAACTCGGCCATTCAGGAACATTCACTTTCTTCTTGGTAAACAACTCCAGTGTAGATTTGGCCTTGTGTTTTAAGTTATTATCCTTCTGAAAGGTGAATTAACCTTCCAGTGTCTAGTGGAAAGCAGACAAACAGGTTTTCCTCTCCGTTCCATTTCTTTTTATCCTGAAAAACTCCCCAGTCCTTAACAATTACAAGCATACCCATAACATGATGCAGCCACCACTATGCTTGAAAATATGGGGAGTGGTAGGTACTCAGGACATAATGTTAATTGCTTTGCCACATTTTTTGCAGTATTACTTAAAAGGTTAAGTGCCTTGTGGCAAACAGGATTCCTGTTTTGAAATATTTGTATTCTATACAGGCTTCCTTAATTTGACTCTGTCAATTAGGTTAGTATTGCGGAGTAATGTAGCGCCAATGTTGTTGATCCAGCCTCAGCTTTCTCCTATCACAGCCATTAGACTCTGTAACTGTTTTAAACTCGCCATTGGCCTCATGGTGAAATCCCTGAGCAATTTCCTTCCTTTCTGGCAACTGAGTTAGGAAGGACTCCGTTATCTTTTGTAGTGACTGGGTGTATTGATTAGGGCAGACCCCATTTTTAGTCAACTGGTCGATTGTTTGTTCGATATGCTTTTGGTCGACCGAGATTACTTTAGTCGAGCAGAACGGAATGTTTTTTTCTTTCTTTCATGGTGAACAGGACACCTGTCTGATTCGTTGTGGAGGCCACAGGGATGGCACAGTCCATCTAAGACACGTGATATTGAAATTGTATATGGTTGCCTCATGCAACCACAATATGTCGGATAAAGCAATTTCACAGATTTGGCTATTTTTAATCTATGCTATGCTATAATAAAAGCTTTACCTCTTTTTTCCCGTTAGAACAAAATGGTATTATTTATTTAGCAGAAATAGGCAGAAAAATTATATTGTAATCTAACAGCAGCTGTTTGTCACACATAATATGCACACGGCTCTCACTCCTGTACCTTAATTTTTCTTGCTCTCCTTGTTGTTATAATTACAATTATTATTATGATCGTCATTATAATATTAAGTAATGTCGTTATCATTAGCAGGCTACTCTTTAGCCTTGTATAACCAAAATTGAGCTGTAGGCCTATGAGGGAGTCCTGTTTAGTCGTAACTTACTTTGGCCTATATTTCAATATGTAAGTTACTGTATCAATCAATTCATTCGTGCATGCCATCACACATGTTTCATGTTTTGAAATACAATCAAGCAGTTTGGTTTTAAAATTAAATAACTACGGGAGCTTTCAATAAATGGCCAAAACAATAAATAAACCACAATTCACAAATGCATGCTACTCTTTTTGTCTGCTGTATCAAAGGCTTTATATATTAATTATTTTGTTGGCACAGACTCTGGTACACTTGTTTAGTGGTTGCAATGTTCCAAATGTTCAGAATTTTTTAAAATATTGTAATCTAACAGCAACTGTTTGGCACACACAATACTGATGCAACGCTTGCTCCTATACCCTCCTTTTTCATGATCTTCACAGGTTCCACAACTAAGTCAAATGTCTTCCACAGAGCTGACTTCCCCTTTCCCCCCTGAGCAAACAGTAAACGTTTGCCCCTTTCAAATGTATTTTTCACGTCCTCCGCATCCAATTTGCTGTCGACATTACTGTGTATGGAGTTAGTTATAATTTATTGATGTAATTGAGCGCATGCGATGCACGTAAAGAGAGCGATGGTTACGGGAATCGGGAATGTTTTTCCTAAACAAATTAGAGTTTTAACAGAACTTTTCAGTCAGAAATAAGAAACTTTGTTGCAGCTTCATTACAGACAGTGCAATAAACACTTGCTGTATTTGGAGAGTTTTTCCCATTCTTCTCTACAGATCCTCTTAAGCTCTGTCAGGTTGGATGGGGAGCATTGCTGCACAGCTATTTTCAGGTCTCCATACATATTATATTGTTTCAAGTCTGCGCTCTGGCTGGGCCACTCAAGGACATTGAGACTTGTCCCGAAGCCAGTCCTGCGTTGTCTTTGCTGTGTGCTTAGGGTCATTGTCCTGTTGGAAGATGAACCTTTGCCCCAGTCTGAGCTCTTGAGCAGGTTTTCATCAAGGATCTCTGTACTTTGCTTGTTCATCTTTCCTTCGATCCTGACCCAGTTCCTGCCGCTGAAAAACATCAACACAGAATGATGCTGCACCACCATGCTTCACCGTAGGGATGGTGCTAGGTGTCTTCCAGACGTGACGCTTGGCATTCAGGCCACATAGTTCAATCTTGGTTTCATCAGACCAGAGAATCTTGTTTTTGATGGTCTGAGAGGTTCCTAGGTGCCTTTTGGCAAACTCCAAACGTGCTGTCATGTGCCATTTACTGAGGAGTGGCTTCTGTCTGAACACTCTTACCATAAAGGCCTGATTGGTGGAGTGCTGGTTCTCCCATCTCCACAGAGGAGCTCTGTCAGAGTGACCATCGGGTTCGAAACCACTGTCTTCGTGGAGACCTTGAATGCTGCAGCCGTTTTTTGGTACCCTCCCCCAGATTTTTGCCTCGACACAATCCTGTCTCGGAGCTCTACACAGACAATTCTTTTGACCTCATGACTTGGGTTTTGCTCTGAAGTGCACTGTCAACTGTGGGACCTTATATAGCCTTTCCAAATCATGTCCAATCAATTGAATTTACAAATCAAGTTGTAGAAACATCTCAAGGATGATCAATGGAAACAGGATGCACCTGAGCTCAATTTCGAGTGTCATAGCAACGGGTCTGAATACTTAAGTTTAAAAAAAGGTATTTCTGTTATTTTATGAATTGCAAAATGTTCTTAACCTGTTTTGCGTTGTCATTATGGGGTGTGTAGATTTGATGAGGAAATAAAATAATTTAATCAATTTTACAATAAGGCTGTAAATGAACAAAATGTGGGAAAAGTCAGGTGGTCTGAATAATTTGACGATGGCCAAATTGCAACATTCAATCAATTCTTTACATATTAAATAGCAGACTACACCAAATGGCATTGCTTTTAGGGGTGGAGTTGGTTATTCTGATTTGGAGAAGTACTTTAATTACATCATACTTACACTTTAAAAAAATCTATTTTAAAAATATAAATATAAACACAACATGTAAAGTATTAGTCACATTTTTCATGAGCTGAAATAAAAGATCCCAGAAATGTTCCATACTCACAAAAAGCATATTTCTCACAAATTTTGTGCACAAATTTGTTTAAATCCCTGTTAATTAGCATTTTAGCCTTTTTTTCAAGATAATCTCTCGAATTTGGCAGTACATCCAACCGGCCTCACAACCGCGGACCACGTGTAACCACGCCAGCCCAGGACCTTCACATTGAGCTTTTTCACCTGCGGGATCATCGGCGTAATAAAGCCCTTTTGTGCGGAAAAACCCATTTTAATTTGCTAGACTTGGCCCCCCATCCACCCATGGCTTTGCCCCTGCCCAGTCATGTGAAATCCATAGATTAGGGCCTAATAAATGTATTTCAATTGAATGATTTTCTTTATAAGAACTGTAACTCAGCAAAATATTTCAAATTGATTAATGTTGTGTTCTATACTTTGGTTCAGTATAACTCACTGTTTAAATATAACAGGTCATCAGTGTCGTTTTCACAAAATATTCTGGTTCTCTGTCTGCATAGTGTTTTGACGGCGACATCAGATGTGTATCATGGAGACAGAAAAAAATGTGATGCTTTTTCCATGTGTCTATAGTCTTTTAAATAGTTTGTTAGACAAAAGTTAATATTTTCAGGAAATAAGTGTAATCTATATTGAAGTGAGCCTTTTTGTGCTGCTAACATCTTCTGGTGCATCAAATACTTTGTCAGATACTTCCTTGATGCCATTAAGTGCATCGGATTGCCTGGCTTGTCAGCACAGATAGACTTTTTAGAAGGGGCTGGGGAAGGCTTTGACAGGGGCTTTGAGAGGAGTGGTCAGTGCTTGACTTGGATATAAAGAGTACCGGAACCTATTTCAGTCCACTTCAAGTCTTCTATTTCTGTTCTGTGCAGAATTTGAATACCTCAGCCCCTAGAATCAAATCAGGTAGCTGGCCAATGCATTCACGATTTGGTTATTGGTTCAGAAATTTAGCCAGAGACCTCAATATAAAGTAGAGCCTGACCAATATGGGGCCAGGTAGCCTAGTGGTTAAGAGGGTTGGGCCAGTAACCGAAAGGTTGCTGGTTCGAATCCTCGAGGCAACTATGTGAACAATCTCTGGCCTTGAGCCGACCATTAAGTCACTCTGCATAAGAGCATCTGCTAAATGAGTAAAATGTTTTAAAAAATACACATTCCGATATGTCTGCCGACAAGTCTTCCAGCCATGGACCAGTTTTCTGACCATATTGTGGTCCTGAGGAAATACAGCCCCACAAAGATGGAATCGGCATTCAAATTCTGAAGAGGCTAGATGGGATCTTGGAAACTACATTGGTCTTTTTCTTTAAACCTTAAGTTTTGAACTTGATGTGTCAGTGTATGGCTCATTCCATGCATAATATACTATCTGCAGTCCTTTCCAATTCCCAGCGGAGAAAGTTGCAGAATCCTTACAAGATCTGCACACTCGTTCCCGTCATGTAGGCCTAGTAAACGCATGCTCTGAAGCAAGAGGGTTAAGAATGCAGCAGAGATAAATGATACACTTTCTTTACCTTAATTTATGGATAGTTAAATATGTTAATGTAAATATCTCTAAAGTACCTGTTTTTAGATTTAGTTCATGTTAAGTGTTAAACAATATACTCTACAAGTAAAAACATTTTTAATGAACATTTTGAGCATGGTTTATTTTGAGAAGGTGATCCTATTTTAAATGGAGTGTTTTAGAAAAATGTACACATGTCTGAGGGACAAAAAGGCATTCTAGTCATGGAATGACCCACATCTGATGTTGTACACAACTACTATCTGAAATTATACAAAACCTTTTTCTCCATCCATTGTAAAGGCAGGTATCATCTGTAAAAGGCCAAAACAGGCCAATATCAGTCAACCAATATATCAGTTTGACTAATGCAAAGATATATGTGGCACTCTCTCCCTCTGTCTGCAGTTATGTAGAGAAGTTCACTGACTTTCTGCGCCTGTTCGTCAGCGTGCACCTTCGGCGGATCGAGTCCAACGCTCAGTTTCCTGTGGTGGAGTTTTTAGCCCTACTTTTCAAGTACACTTTCAATCAGGTAGCACATCCTTTCAGCCATTTTTGTTTACTTTCTACATTTGCCTTTACGCTGCTCACAGGGGCTGCTGACACCAAAATATCCTATGGAAGTATGCGCGTACTACAGTATCGTATACCGCAGTTGGGGAAAGATTAGAGAAAAAGAACTCTGCAGCAGGCCAAGATGGCTTCCATAATAATATTACCTAGAGTTTGACTGTTGAGGAATCAGAAACCTCTGTCATGTACTGTAGAGAAAATAACTGCTCTTCTGCTCTATTGTTCTAGCCCACCCACGAAGGCTATTTTGCCTGTTTGGACATCTGGAGTATCTTCTTGGATTATTTAACCACTAAAATCAAAAGTAGGCTGGCTGACCGAGATGGTGTGCTGAACAGGTACAACTGAATGGATGTAATGTCACTTTCAGTGTTGTTCTGGTTCTACTTGTATATAAAGCAAAGGAGTTTGGATGTACTATCAATAATGCCTTCTGATGTGTGAAACATTTATGGGTCAGTGTCTGTAATGCACGGTTCTTCAACTTTGATCTTGGAGAGCTACTGGTTGTGCAGACTTCTCCCAGCACGTCACTTGATCAACACACCTGATTCAAGTAATCAACTAACCATAGCATCCAGTCTGGGATATTATTAGCGGAGTCTGTCTTACTGAAGGGCTTAAACGAAAGCCTGCACACCCAGTAACCCTTGAGGGCCAGAGTTGCTTTAATGTTTTAATATGGTTCTGTCTTTAGTTACTAGCCTCTTGTATGACGCTGCTTCTTCTACTGGCTGCTAATCTGGCCTCTTGTGCGGTCCTACAGGTATAAGGACGCTTTAGTGCTGCTATTAAGAGAAGTTCTCAACCGAATCCAGTTCCGATATAACCAAGCCCAGTTAGAGGAGCTGGATGATGAGACCCTGGATGATGATGTAAGAGGCTTTACTTCTCGCACTGCTTTCGTCAGTTGTGCTGAGAATTATATTTGTCTGCACCTGTATTGCCTAGTGTGTTAAAGGAACATTTTGATGTCCCCATTAATCACATATATTACAACCGTGTATACACATACACAGACTGCTTGTTTTTCCTCAACCTGTATCAATAGTTAAACTCTTTGTGCTTACCATAGCAACAGACTGAATGGCAACGGTACTTGAGGCAGAGTCTGGAGGTTGTTGTCAAGGTGATGGAGCTGCTGCCATCCCATGCCTTCGCCACGTTGGTGAGTGTTCTCCTTGTTTGTTTTTATTCCTGGAAAATCCCAAAAAAGGTCAACACACTGAAATGCGCCTAATTAATAAAATGTGGATGATTTTAAAGGTGGTATTATGCACATTGAATGTGCAGGCCTTTTTTGTCTGGTTCATGTATCACCTTTCACCCTGCAATAGTTTAATGTGATGTGCTTATGACAACATGATGTTGTCTTCAAGACAAAACGCCCGACAAACATTGATTTTGGAGTTACTATTTCTTAAACCCCTGACTCCTGAACCATTTATCTCTCTCTCTCAGTTCCCTGTCCTTCAAGAGGACTTGGATGTGTACCTGGGTTTGCAGCAGTTCATCGTCACTTCAGGAACAAGTGAGTGAAAATTTTAGCATGAGACAACATTTTATTCATCATATGCACATAATAACAGAGGAGTGTTAACGGTCCAATGAAATGCTTACTTGCGAGCTCTCGGCAGTAAAGTGAAAAAAAAAATACATATACAGTTTACATACTTAGGTTGGCGTCATTTAACTAGTTTTTCTACCTCTCCACAAATGTATTGTTAACAAACTATAGTTTTTGCAAGTCGGTTAGGACATCTACCTTGTGCAAGTAATTTTTCCAAGAATTGTTTCCATACAGATTATTTCACTTATAATTCACTGTATCACAATTCCAGTGGGTCAGAAGTTTACATACACTAAGTTGACTTAAACAGCTTGGAAAATTCCAGAGATTGATGTCATAGCTTTAGAAGCTTCTGATAGGCTAATTGACATCATTTGAGTCAATTGGAGGTGTACCTGTGGATGTATTTCAAGGCCTACCCTCAAACTCAGTGCATCTTTGCTTGACATCATGGGAAAATCCAAAAGAAATTAGCCAAGACCCCAGAATAAAATTGTAGACCTCCACAAGTCTGGTTCATCCTTGGGAGCAATTTCCAAACGCCTGAAGGTACCACGTTCATCTGTACAAACAATAGTACGCAAGTTTAAACACCATGGAACCACGCAGCTGTCATACCGCTCAGGAAGGAGACGCGTTCTGTCTCCTGGAGATGAATGAACTGAGAAAAGTGTAAATCAATCCCAGAACAACAGCAAAAGACCTTGTGAAGATGCTGGAGGAAACCTGTACAAAAGTATCTATACTTTAAAAGGAGTCGTATATCGACATAACCTGAAAGGCCGCTCAGCAAGGAAGGAGCCACTGCTCCAAACCGCCATAAAAAGCCAGACTACGGTTTGCAACTGCACATGGGGACAAAGATTGTACTTTTTGGAGAAATGTCCTCTGGTCTGATGAAACAAAAATAGCACTGTTTGGCCATAATGACCATTGTTATGTTTGGAGGAAAAGAGGGAGGCTTGCAAGCCGAAGAAAACCATCCCAACTGTGAAGCACGGGGGTGGTAGCATCATATTGTGGGGGTGCTTTGCTGCAGGAGGGACTGGTGCACTTCACAAAATAGATGGCATCATGAGGATGGAAAATTGTGAAAATATTGAAACAACATCTCCAGACATCAGTCAGGAAGTTAAAGCTTGGTCGCAAATGGACATTGACCCCAAGCATACTTCAAAAGTTGTGGCAAAATGGCTTAAGGACAACAAAGTCAAGGTATTGGAGTGGCCATCACAAAGCCCTGAGCCCAATCCAATAGAACATTTGTGGGTAAAACTGAAAAAGCATGTGTGAGCAAGGAGGCCTACACACCTGACTCAGTTACACCAGCTCTGTCAGGAGGAATGGGCCAAAATTCACCCAACTTATTGTGGGAAGCTTGTTGAAGGCTACCTGAAACGTTTGACCCAAGTTACACAATTTTAAAGCAATGCTACCAAATACAAATTGAGTATATGTAAACTTCTGACCCACTGGAAATGTGATGAAAGAAATAAAAGCTGAAATAAATCATTCACTCTACTATTATTCTGACATTTCACGTTCTTATAATAGTGGTGATCTTAACTGACCTAAGACAGGGAACTTTTACTAGGATTACATGTCAGGAATTGTGAAAAACGAATTTGTTTGTAAACTTCCGACTTAAACTGTGTGTGTATATGTATATCTCTCCCTCTCTCAGCTAACGTTTTTTTATTTAGGCCTTTTAGCCCAGAGATGTTGTACTTTTTTTGTCACTCAAATATCACATTAATACACATTAGAAATGGCAAAGTGTATAGAATTGCAGAAAATAAGCTTTAAAGGTGCTAAATTCTCTCCACTAACAAGAGGGGTGTGAACAGTTTGTGTCATGAACAGTGCTTGTGCCCATAAAAATAGGCATGTGTGTGTGTGCAGGGGGGAGGCACAGGATGTAACCCAATGCTGGCAGGCCCCCCTCAAGTGAAAACGTTTGGGAACCCCTTCATTATATGATGCGTTCTCAGAACGGGTGAGCCTAGTAATGGTGTTATTTTTAGCCCACTACATTCACTTTTACTATACAGTCCCCTCTAAATCGATTCCTCATCCAGTGCAGTATGGGGGGCTCAAAGGCTTATTCCCCCCTCTGCATTGTTGGGAAGTGCCTGTAAGCATTTCATTGTTTCACCTGTTTGAGCATGTGATTATTTTTATTTTTTATTTAATTGACTTCCTCATCCTCGTATACAACAAGGATGAGGAAGTGATTCGCTGGTTGGAGAATGTTTCTCAAAAAGAAGTGTCTAGACCCAGGTGTTCCAAAAAAACATACAAAATGCTCTAAAAACACCCAACTACATCCTTTTATAAATGGAAACGTTCTGAGTATACTGTGCAGGTCTTTAGATGTTGTACACATGAAATTGTTTCATTCTGAACTTGACTGACTGTTTTCCCTATCCAGCTGTTCCATCTCTCTGCTGCTAAAATGGACGGAGAGGTGTCGCAACTAAATGCAATATGTTGCGGATAAAGTTTGGAATTTCATGTATTCAACATGTAAAGTCCTGCTTAACTATACGGAGGGCTTTTTTTGTTTCTAAAAGGACATATTTGGGTGTTTTTGGAGCCTTTGAGCCCCAAACTGCACAATGAGGATGAAGTGGTTCACTGGTTGCTCAAAAAGAAGTGAAATTTAAAAAAAGAAAAAGTTTCTGGACCATTCTATAACATGCCATTTATATGACAAATTTAGATTTGGTTATAAAAAATGCAAAATGATCCTTTAATACTTGGTGGACGTGGTGACTGTGTGATTGACCCGCTGAAAAATACAACTTTATCCCAGGGTTGGGTTTTCAGTTGCGAACCAGGCTTCTCTAAAACGGGAAGCCGGAGGAAATTCCATGACAAAAAATCTTCTAAAGAGGGATCGGAACCCAATGTAAATCAGTGACGCTTCGCAACACGTCAAACCAATCAAATTCCTTGCTTGGGCGGAGATCCAAAGGTGCTGAACAGACTTGTGCCATAGGAGCAACAGTTCATGAGGAACAAAAATTTCAACAAAACCAGCACTGGTGACAAAACATTTTAGAAGGTTTGCAGCATGCTGGTTTTCACAGGATTTCTGTTATTTCGAGATTGTGCTAAAGCTGCAGCAAGAAGGGAGAAATGGTCTAATATGCTTGTCATTTCAATATTTAAAATTTTAGGGTGAAGGCTCTTCATAACAAAGTTTTTGCTCACCTGCTGTACAGTGGTGGTCAGCTTGAAACATTTTGTGATTACAGATTTCATTAACAGGGGAGGGGGGGTTACATAGGGGGTGTATCTATTCAGCAGCCTGATGGTCTGAGGGTAGAAACTATTGGCCAGTCTTCCAGTTTTTGCCATGATGCTCCTGCACTGCCCACATCTGAGTGATTGAAGTGTTGAGAACAGGGCATGGTTGGAGTCCCTGATCATCTTCTTGGCCTTCCTGCGACACCTGGTGTCCTTTAGGGCAGGCCGTGTGCATCATCCACAAAAATAATGATGATGCATCAATGCTGCAGACATTTTTGGTACCCTTCGCCAGCTCTGTGCTTCGACACAATCCTGTCTCAGAGCTCCACGGACAATTGCTTCGACCTCATGGATTGTTTTTGCTCAAACATGCACTGCCCGCGTCTCAGTGATTTGAAGTGTTGTACACTTATATACACAGATGGTTATTTTTTTACCTTTTATTTAACTAGGCAAGTCAGTTAAGAACAAATTCTTATTTTCAACGATGGCCTACCGGGAACAGTGGCCTTGTACAGGGGCAGAACGACAGATTTGTTTTACCTTGTCAGCTCGGGGTTTTGATCCAGCAACTTTTCAGTTACTGGCCCAATGCTCTAACCACTAGGGTACCTGCCGCCCCGTTTACCTTTCCAAATAATGTCCAATCAATTGAATTTACCACAAGTTGTAGAAACATCTCAAGGATGATCAATGAAAACAGGACGCATCTGAGCTCAATTTCGACTCTCATAGCAGTGTCTGAATACTTATGTAAATAAGATTTTATTTTCAGAAATTTGCACAAAAAAATCTAAGAACCTGTTGTCACTTTTTCATTATGGGGTATTGTGCATAGGCTGATGGAAACAAATAATTGTATACATTTTGGAATTAATCTAATGTAACAAAATGTGGAAAAAGTCAAGGGTTCTGAATACTTTCCTAATGTACTGTATGAATTACATCATACCCCTGTAGATTGATCTGGTACTGGTACTCCCTGTATATGGCTCCGTTCTTGTGTATTTTATTCCTTGTGTTACTATTATAATTATTTTAACTCTACGTCGTTGGGAAGGGCAATGTTCCCTCTAAACTGTGTGCGTGCGCAGCCTCTTTCTTCCTTTAGGTCAATGCTGCGCAGAGACGCAGGAGATTGAACGTTACTGAGTTCGCTCCATTAGTTTGCACGATATAAGTCAACGTTTTTTTGTTGTTGTGATAAAGTCAACATTATATCACCCCCTTTTCAATGCAACAAACAAAAAAATATATAACTTTGCAAGATTGAGTCTGGGGTTTTGTTGTAGGCAGAGCCAGAGCGCAGCGGAGTATATAATTCTATTGGAGAGGGTAGCACAGACTTTAAATCACCCTCGAGTGAATGCGTTTTTCAGATCCGTGCATGTGCACATTTGTTTATATTCTTTGCTAGTTAGCGATTTATTAGCCAAGTCGTAGATAAGTATAGGTCAACAACGGCGGGTTACTGCTTCCAACAAAATCACAAAATGTGTAGGCTACATTTCAAGCCATCTTTGAAAAGCCAGTCAGTTAAAAAGCGTATGCCTTAATTAAAGGGGCGGTGTTGTATTTTGACAGGCTTGAATATGCAGATAAACCAATAGGCAGAAGAGAAGCCTACATCGTATAATTCTCTGTATGGTAATAATAATACATTTTATTTTGTAAAGTGGTGTCTTGTATCATACAACACAATGTCATTTACAGTCACCTATTTGGTCCATGTTACAGACCAACAAAAAAATCATGAATTAATGTCAAGCCCTTCATAATGAAAAACGTTTTTAAAAGTCTCATGCAATATAGGCTTGCATTGAACACCATATAAAGGCCACTATAGGCTACAGCACCGAAATCAAAAGCTAAACTCAGTAAAAACAAAAGAAGCGCCCCTTTTTCCGGACCCTGTCTTTCAAAGATAATTCGTAAAAATCCAAATAACTTCACAGATCTTCGTTTGTAAAGGGTTTAACACTGTTTCCCATGCTTGTTCAATGAACCATAATAATATAATAATATAATATATGCCATTTAGCAGACGCTTTTATCCAAAGCGACTTACAGTCATGTGTGCATACATTCTACGTATGGGTGGTCCCGGGAATCGAACCCACTACCCTGGCGTTACAAGCGCCATGCTCTACCAACGGTGCTACAGAAGGACCACCAATTAATGAACATGCATCTGTGGAATGGTTGTTAAGACACTAACAGCTTACAGACTGTAGGAAATTAAGGTCACCGTTATACCCAAACCGGCTGTGCGCGTGCGCTATCGTGCATACAGTTATTTTGTCCTCCCTCACCAAACGTGATCACGACACACAGGTTAAAGAAATCATACACTCTGAACCAATTACATACATTTGGGGACAGGTCGAAAAGCATTAAACTTTTATGGCAATTTAGCTAGCTAGCTTGCACTTGCTAGCTAATTTGTCCTATTTAGCTAGATTGCTTTTGCTAGCTAATTTGTCCTGGGATATAAACATTGAGTTGTGCATTTCAGGTAAAATAACGTCCTCTACTCTGACAATTAATCCACACATTAACCGATCATCCGAATCGTTTCTAGTCTTCTCTCCTCCTTCCATGCTTTTTCTTCTCTGGACTTTATATTGCTATTGGCAACTTTCATAAATTACGTGCATTACCGCCACCGACCTCGTTTTGTCTTTCGGTCACCCACGTGGGTAAACCAATGAGGAAATGGGAGAGGCAGGACTTACGGGACTTACGGCGAAGAGCCCGGATCTCAATCCCATTGAGCACGTCTGGGACCTGTTGGATCGGAGGGTGAGGGCTATGACCATTCCCCTGAGAAATGTCCAACAGTAACATTAAGGGGTTTGATATCCAGGACTTCCAGGCGGTGATACAGCCCGCCAGGATGCTCTCGATTGTGCATCTGTAGAAGTTTGAGTGCTTTTGGTGACAAGCCGAATTTCTTCAGCCTCCTGAGGTTGAAGAGGCGCTGCTGCGCCTTCTTCACGATGCTGTCTGTGTGAGTGGACCAATTCAGTTTGTCTGTGATGTGTATGCCGAGGAACTTAAAACTTGCTACCCTCTCCACTACTGTTCCATTGATGTGGATAGGGGGGTGTTCCCTCTGCTGTTTCCTGAAGTCCACAATCATCTCCTTAGTTTTGTTGACGTTGAGTGTGAGGTTATTTTCCTGACACCACACTCCGAGGGCCCTCACCTCCTCCCTGTAGGCCGTCTCGTTGTTGTTGGTAATCAAGCCTACCACTGTTGTGTCGTCCGCAAACTTGATGATTGAGTTGGAGGCGTGATGGGATGGCGTATCACCGCAGAATGCTGATTAAGTGTGCGTTGAATTCAAAGTAAATCACAGACCGTGTCACCAGCAAAGCACCATCACACCACCTCCATGCTTCATGGTGGGAACCACACATGCGGTAGATCAGCAGTTCACCTACTTTGCATCTCACAAAGACACGGCGGTTGGAACCAAAAATCTCAAATATGGATTCATCAGACCAAAGGGCAGATTTCCACTGGTCTAATGTTCATTGCTTGTGTTTTTGGTCCCAAGCAAGTCTCTTCTTATTGGTGTCCTTTAGTAGTGGTTTCTTTGCAGCAATTCGACCAAACAAGTCTCCTCTGAACAGTTGATGTGTCTGTTACTTGAATTCTGAAGCATTTTTTTGGGATGCAATCTGAGGTGCAGTTAACTCTATTGAACTTCTCCTCTGCAGCAGAGGTAACTCAGGGTCTTCCTTTCCTGTGGCGGTCCTCATGAGAGCCAGTTTCATCATAGCACTTGATGGTCTTTGCAACTGCACTTGAAGAGACTTTCAAAGCTCTTGATGTGTCCCATATTGACTGACCTTCATGTCTTAAAGTAATGATGGACTTTTGTTTCTCTTTGCTTATTTGTGTTGTTCTTGCTATAATATGTACTTGTTCTTTTGCCAAATAGGGCTATCTCCGCTACACCACACTCACCTTGTCACAACACAACTGATTGGCTCAAACGCATTTAGAACGAAAGCAATTCTAGTAATGAACTTTTAACAAGGCACACCTGTTAATTGAAATGCATTCCAGGTGACTACCCCATTAAGCTGGTTGAGAGAATGCCAAGCGTGTGCAAAGCTGTCAATGCAAAAGGGTGGTTACTTTGAAGAATCACATTTTTGTATTTGTTTCTACAATGAAGAAAATAGTAAAAATAAAGAAAAACCCTTGAATGAGTAGGTGTCCATACTTTTGACTTGTACTGTATCTCATACTGAGAGTGAAAAAAAAATGGATTATTGATCTTACAAATAAACAAAGGAAATGTTCATTTGAGAATACAACAGAAACATTAAAACCAAACCCCTTCCCCTCTTCATTGCAGAATTGTGATTAATCAACATTGACACTAATTTATTTTGTTATTAATAGTTTAACAAATAACATTTTTAAATACTTAAAAGAATCAAAACACTTAATCACTGCAAAATGTATAAATACGCTAACTCCTATGTAAAGATTAGAGATCTTAAGTCTTAACAACAGTAGATAATTGAGTTGTAACAAGTGGGCTTTTATTTCTAAAGCGTTATTTCAAGTAAACAAAATGAACTCGATACCAGTGGTGGCCAATCTTGCCCCACTGATCCCTGATCTACTGGGTGAGCACACTACTATTCCAGTACAGCAGTAGCACACTTGAGGTTTAAGTTGAATCAGGTTTTAATCGCTGGGCTGAAACAGAACCCTCCACACCCAGCAGACCTCCATCCAGCAGGGTTGGCCTGTTGGTTAGGTTTATACATTGTGTGATGTTTAACTGTGTTTTTGTGTACATTTGCTGAAGTATGTAGGCCAATAGATACAGTGCCTTCTGAGAATATTTACACCCCTTGACTTTTTCCACATTTTGTTTCACATCCTGAATTTAAAATTGATTAACTTGAGATTTTGTGTCACTGGCCCACACACACAATACCCCCTAATGTCAAAGTGGAAGTGTTTTTAGAAAATGTTATAAATTGATTACAAATTAAAAGCTGAAATGTTTGAGTCTCAGTATTCAACCCTCTTTGTTATGACAAGCCCAAATACACTGTGTACAAAACAAAACAAAACAAAAAATGTTTTATGTCCTGATTTCAAAATGTTACATTTGGGACAAATCCAACACATCACTGAGTACCACTTCATATTTTCAAGCATGGTGGTGACTGCCTCATGTTATGGATATGCTTGTCATCGGCAAGGACTAGGGATGTTTTTTGTGATAAAAATAAATCTACTTGAAAATCTATGGCAAGACTTGATCATGGCTGTTTCGGAATGATCAACAACCAACTTGACAGAGCTTGGAGAATTTTGTTTAAATATTGTACAAATCAAGTGTCCAAAGCTCTTAGAGACTTACCCAGAAAGACTCACAGAAAGACTCAGCTGTAATCACTGCCAAAGGTCATTCTAACGTGTTGCCTCAGGGGTGTTCAAATATACCCTTATGTAAATGATATGTATTTATTTCTATAAACTTGCAAATATTTCTAAAAACATGTCTTCACTTTGTTATTATGGGGTTTTGTTTGTAGATGGGTGAGAGGATAAAACAAATATTTAAACCATTTTGAAATTGGGCTGTAACGCAACGAAATGTGGAATAAGTCAATGGGTATGAATACTCACTGAAGGCACTACGTAGCCCATGACATCTAAGATATACCCTTAGTCTCTTGCGACATTCATTAGGAGTGCTGTCTTAATTTGCAAGCAGTCTTTGGTTTCCATATCAGAAGACAGAAAACAACACTAAGACACAGGCTTTATTATACTGAAATTAGTTGGCACTGAATATTATGTTCTCTTTGTCCTCAAAGTTTTACTCTCTAGGGACTGGAGAATCTTTTCATAATGTCCTCCCACAAAATTACCTGCCCTGTGCAGTAGCCTACGCTCTCCTTTTACTGACAGCTGGAGCTGCAATTTCACCCCTTTTCATGACTGTTATTTACAACTGCATTTGGAGACTGTGTTTTTAATTTACAGTGAATTGCATCAAGAAGGCTAGCTAATAGGAAGTTAGCTAGCTGATACATTTAATTTACTTAGCTAGCAGCTTCGTTGAGTTAGCCTACAAAGGCACCTACTGTAGCCAGCTCGCTAGCTAGGTAATAATTTTTTTTAAATTACATTTGAAAAATGTATTTACTTACTTGAATATGTTCTCCCACTGCCTCAGTTTTTTTCGGATCTTACAAAAATAAAATCATGGAATCTTTATTATTATTATTATGTAAAAAGACATTCCTGGAAGAAAAGCATAACGTTAGCCAGCAGCCCAACGAATGGAGATACGCCAAAAAGTGTTTCAAGGGAGGCGTGACAACGATATGATTTTGGAGATAAGGAAACGTGATACTAGGTTTTCAGACTGATTGCCAAAGACACACCAGAATCATTTGCTAGAAGGGCTTTTCAAGTGGTATTAATTAAGTGGTCCATTCTCATTCCTGACTAAAATGTTCTTCATAATCAAAGACCAGGTTTGAATATTGCCCTCCATCAATGATTCCCAATTAAATGTACTGAGCAATTTTACAAAAACAATGGATATAAACTCATTGGCCGATGGGTCGGACCCCCTTTGCCTCCAGAAGAGCCTGAATTCTTCGGGGCGTGGATTCTACAAGGTGTTGCGTTCAAACGTTGCTCAATTGGTATGAAGGGACCTAACGTGTGCCGGGAAAGCATTCCCCACACATTATTGTGTTTTGCTTTATGGTCTCAGGGGACTATTGAAAATGAGACCCTGATTTCAATTGGGCTCCCCTGATTAAATCAAAGTTAATAAAACATTAACACCACCACTGCCAGCCTGTACCGTTGACACCAGGCAGGGTGGGGCCATGGACTCATGCTGCTTACGCCAAATCCTGACTGCCATCAGGAACCAGGATTCGTCAGACCAAGCAATGTTTTTCCACTCCTCAATTGTCCAGTGTTGGTGATCGTGTGCCTACTGGAGCTTCTTCTTCTTGTTTTTAACTGATAGGATTGTAACCCGGTGTGGACGCCTGCTACAATAGCCCATCTGTGATGAGGACCGACAAGTTTGCGTTCTAAGATGCCAATCTGCACAGCACTGTTGTACTGTGCGTTATTTGCCTGTTTGTGGCCCGCCTGTTAGCTTGCATGATTCTTGCCATTTTCCTTCGACCTCTCATCAATAAGCTGTTTTTGCCCCAGAGAACTACCACTGACTGTTTTTTGTTTGTCGCACCATTCTCAGTAAACCCTAGACACTCGTGCGTGAAAAGCCTAGGAGGCCGGCCATTTTTGAGATACTGGAACTGGTGCGCCTGGCACAGACAATCGTACCACGCTCCAAGTCGCTTAGGTCACTAGTTTTGCCCATTTGAATGTTAAATCCAACAGTAACTAAATACCTCGATGCCTGCTTTATAAGCAAGCCACGTGACTCACTGTCTGTAGGAGCGAACCATTTTCATGAACGGGTGAGGTACCTAATAAACTGCCGACTGAGTGTGTGTTGCCCTAAGAGTTGTGCAGTTGGTAGAATCGTATTCAAAATTATTCACAGCTGACTGGTTACAAAAGATGCTTCTGCCAAGTATTAGCTCTGGGGTGTGAAGATGCACACAATCAAGACGTTTTTTTTTTTTTTAGACATCTGCAGTGAAAAAATCCCAATCGTGGTATCGACATAACTTTCAGTACCTATCTCATTGTTACAGGTGTAGATTTTAAGGAATAGGATAGGTCTAAGTGATGTGGTAGTATCTCTCATAGGCTGGGCCATTTTTCTAACACCTAATTAGTTCTCTCAGGTGGCAGGGGCTAGGGGTTGTTTGCCTTTCATTTTACCAAAAGTGCTGTAAAAAAGCACTAAGTCATTTTCAGTACTGAAAGAGTCTTCTGAAAAGCATGTAATGGACTACTGAAAGGTTATTTCATGAAATTGAGCATGTGCTTATCCTCATCTCTACTCTTTGTTTGTGGCAGGTCGGAGACTGAACATTACAGCAGAGAATGATTGTCGGAGGCTGCACTGCGCTCTCCGGGACCTCAGCTCCCTACTTCAGGCTGTTGGGAGGCTGGCTGGGTATTTCATTGGGGACGTTTTCGCCGCGCGCTTCAACGATGCGCTAGCGGTGGTGGAGCGGTTAGTGTGCCACACTTCTTCCTTCAGTCGCATCCATTGATATTTCAGTTTACTTCCTGAATTGGCTAAATGAAAAATGAATTTGACCCACTTGCTCTGTTGTCAAACATCAGTGTCTAACTTCGTTTTGGTTCCTAGTGTCTATCCCTTTGGTGGCCTCCAATATGTGAAAGAGAAAGGGAGAAAATAGCTTTTGGCCAAAATGAAATTATGCATTTTCCTGACTGACCACCTACACTTGATTGAATTATTCCAAGTGAATTTTTGAAGTGGCAAGATGATTTTATGTCTTGATTTGGAATTGACAATGCAGTATTTCCTGAATTGAAATCAAATTGACCCCAATCCTGTCTTGTATTACAGGGGAGAATTTTGATAAGGAAATAATTCAGATTGCATCATTGTTTAGTGTGTCTGCACTTGTGTTTCTAGGTTGGTGGAGGTCACATGCTATGGCTCTCAGATCAGCCTGTATGACTTGGAGACTGCCGTGCCATCTGTGCTCAAGCCGGACCTCATCGACGTGTGAGTGTCAACCGTTTACTGCCACGGTCTACAGTGCCTTCAGAAAGTATTCACATCCCTTGACTTTAACCACATTTTGTTGTTACAGCCTGAATTTAAAATTGATACAATTTTGATTTTGTGTCACTGGCCTACATACAATACCCCATAATGTCAAAGTGGAATTATGTTTTTAGAAATGTTGTCAAGTATTCAACCCCTTAGTTATGGCAAGCCTAAATAAGATCAGATGTAAACATTTCCTTAACAAGTCACATAATAAGTTGCATGGACTCACTCTATTAGTGTTTAATATGATTTTTTTAATGACTACCTCATCTCTCTACCCTACACACACACACAATTATCTGTAAGGTCCCTTAGTCGAGCGGTGAATTTCAAACACAGATTCAACCATAAAGACTAGGGAGGTTCTAATGCATCGCAAAGAAGGGCATGTATTGGTAGATGGGTAAAAATAAAAAGCAGACATTGATTATCCCTTTGAGCATGGTTAAGTAATTCACACTACAAAGATTAAATCAAATGAAATTGTATGTGTCACATACACATGGTTAGCAGATGTTAATACGAGTGTAGCGAAATGCTTGTGCTTCTAGTTCTGACCGTGCAGTAATACCTAACAAGTAATCTAACAATTCCCAAAAAACGACTTAATACACACAGAACTCGAAGTGATGCGACCATCTCTGTCGGCGCCATCATATAAAGATAAGATACAGGCGTCCTTCCTAACTCCGTTGCCGGAGAGGAAGGAAGCCACTCAGTGATTTCACCTTGAGGCCAATGGGGACTTTAAAACAGTTAGAGTTTAATGACTGTGATAGGATAAAACTGAGGATGATTCAACAACATTGTAGTTACTCCACAGTAGAGTGGAGATTACAGTGCTGCCTTTGATATTATTGAGCGTAACCTGTTGAAAGGTTTGTGCTGTGGCTTTTCAACCTCTGCCATCGTGGATTCAGAGCTAGCTATCTATCTAATATAACTCGAAGGGTTTTCTTTAATGGAAGCTTCTCTAATGTCAAACATGTAAAGTGTGCTGTACCGCAGGGCAGCTCTCTAGGCCCTCTAATCTTTTCTATTTTTACCAATGACCTGCCACTGGCATTAAACGAAGCATGTGTTTCCATGCATGCTGACTATTCGATCATGTACTCCTCATCAACCACAGCTGATGAAGTCACTGAAACCCTTAACAAAGAGTTGCAGTCTGTTTTCGAATGGGTGGCCAGTAATAAACTGGTCCTGAACATCTCTAAAACTAAGAGCGTTGTATTTGATACAAATCATTTCCTAAGTTATAGACCTCAGCTGAATATGTTAATGAATGGTGTGGCTTTTGAACAAGTTGAGGAGACTAAATTACTTGCCGTTAACTTAGATTGTAAACTATCATGGTCAAAGCATATAGATTCAATGGTTGTAAAGATGGGGAGAGGTCTTTCCGTAATAAAGAGATGTTCTGCTTTTTTGACACCACTTTCCAAAAAGCAAGTTCTGCAGGCTCTAGTTTTGTCTAATATTGATTATTGTCCAGTGCTGCAAGGAAAGATCTAGTTACGCTGCAGTTGGCCCAGAATAGAGCAGCACGTTTTGCTCGTCATTGTAATCAGAGGGCTGATATAAATACTATGCATGCCAGTGTCTCTTGGCTAAGAGTTGAGGAGAGACTGACTGCATCACTTCTTCTTTTTACAAGAAATATTGTGTTGGAAATCCCTTATTGTTTGCATAGTCAACTTACACACAGCTCTGACACACACACTTACCCAAGCAGACATGCCACCAGGGTTCTTTTCACAGTCCCTAAATCCAGAACAAATTCAAGAAAGCGTACAGTACTATATAGAGCCCTTATTGTATGGAACTTCCATCTCATATTGCACAAATAAACCGCAAACCTGGTTTCAAAAAACAGATAAAGCAACACCTCACGGCACAACGCCTCTCCCCTATTTGACCTAGATAGTTTGTGTGTATGCATTGATATGTAGCCTACGTGTGCCTTAAAACATTTTTTATGTAGTTCTGTACTAGAGCTGTTCTTGTCTATTGATGTTTTCTGTGGACCCCAGGAAGAGTAGCTGTTGCTTTTGCAACAGCTAATGGGGATCCTAATAAAATGCAGAAAATGAGGAAGCCTGTACAGAATAAAAATATTCCAAAACATGCATCTGGTTTGCAATAAGGCACTAAAGTAAAACAGCAAAACATGTGGCAAAGAAATGAACTTTGTGTCCTGAGTACAAAGTGTTACGTTTGGGGCAAATAAATGTAATAGAGGAAAACCTGGTTGTTTGCTTTTCAACAGACACTGGGAGACAAATTCACCTTTCAGCAGGACAATAACCTAAAACACAAGGCCAAATATACACTGGAGTTGCTTACCAGGGCAACGTTGAATGTTCCTGACTGGCCCTAGCTACAGTTTTGACATAAATCTGCTTGAAAATCTATTGTATGACTTGAAAATGGCTGTCTTATCAACAACCAACTTGACAGAGCTTGAAGAATTTTTAAAAGAATAATGTGCAAATATTGTACAATCCAGGTGTGCAAAGCTCTTAGAGACTTACCCAGAAAGAACCAGAATGACTCAAAGCTGTAATCACTTTCAAAGGTGATTCTAACATGTATTCACTCAGGGGTGTGAACTTGTGTAAATTAGATATTTCTGTATTTCATTTTCAATAAATTTGCCAACATTTCGAGACAACATGTTTTCAATTTGTCATTATGGTGTATTGTGTGTAGATGAATGAGAAAAGAAATCTATTTCATCCATTTTGAATTCAGGCTGTAGCAAAATGTGGAATATGTGAAGGAGTATTAATACTTTCTGAAGGCACTGTACATATAAAGTGGATTCGTCACAAACTGCTGTCTTTTACCCTTGTCTGTTAGAATTCACCCCTTTTATTAAACCAAAAATGTGTGCTAAGAAAATAGTCAGAGAGCGTTTGATTTTCTTGACAGATATAACTGTATTGTCACAGTTGTTAATGTGTGTTTGTTTCCAGCCATGCCCAGTCCTTGGCGGCATTGCAGGCCTACTCCCACTGGCTGGCTCAATTCTACAGTGAGGTCCAGAGGCAGAATCAGAGCCGCTTCATCAGCCTTGTCACCTCCACCATGGACGCCACCGCACCACTCATCACTGCTAAGGTAACCATACACACACACACAGTATGTGGTAGTAACAGTATGTCTTTGTTAAATCTTACCTGGTTGCTGATGTTGTGCAATTGGTATCATGACACACAGTGGTTCCATTTTTATGCTGACCAACTGAGCTTGCATATTTGTGTGCTCATTGGCCAAAAACTGGTTAACAGATCATTTCAGCAAGTCAACTAAGAGTCTTTGTCAATTCCTTGTTACCTATTTCATTGTCAAACTGTATTTCTATTCTAGGTACCTGAAAAGTTGCTGCTGTCGGCATGCCATCTCATGGTGTCCATGGCCACCACCGTGCGTCCTGTTTTCCTAATCACGTTGCCTGCCGTGCAGAACATCTTCAACCTCATCACAGAGAGCCAGACTCGCAGGCTCCCCCAAGAGGTCAGAGTGCGCCGTTATGGCTTTAGTGTTATTTTGAGGCTCAGGGCTGAAATTCAATCCACCCATGGGTTGTTATCAATGCCCGGCCTTAATCTTATTTCCTGATTCGAAGTGGACCACTAGAAAAAACTATTTTTTTTAAACTGTCTTGATTCTGGGGTGTAGCACTTTAGGGTGTGTGTGTGTGCGTGTATGCATAATGTGTCTCATGGAATGTCTATACACCCCACCTATATGAGTATGGTTATGCGTGGAGGGATCTGTCTAATGTGTGTGTGTGTCTCCACTCCTCCAGGCCCACATGCTTGTGTGCAGGGCTCTGTCCAACATGCTGCTGCTGCCTTGGTCTAACCTGCCAGAGAGCGAGCAGCAATGGCAAACCCGCTCCAGTAGCCACGCCAGCCTGCTGGCTGCCCTTACCCGCCACTACCGCCTACTGAGGGGCACTGCCAACCAGCCCCCACACCGCCTTGGCCTGGAAGACAGTCAGTTGGGCATCATGCCATTTTATCAACCTTTATCAGTCTCTTATAGTTTTGTTAACGCTTCCTTCTATAGTCCTGTTTCGGCTGGTATTTACTGAGAAATAATGTGGTGAAAGATGTGATGACAATGGGTACTTTTAAGTATTTATTTCTAGGTCTGGGTGGTATACTATATAATTATGACGTTATTAGCTGGGTTGTCTGGCCTTGCATTTAGTTTATGTTCGCTTGCTCTTATTAGCATTTAGCTAGCGTCCTCTGAGAATTTGCTAGTAAACAATGTTTGGAAAGAAATTGCGCCCCTTGTGGGCACTGACGGTAATACTGCATACCCCAATATGGTACATGAACGGTGTGAAGGTACAGTGGTTGCTCCACTATAAGTTTTGTGTTTATGCTGCAGGCCTTAGAGGTGATTTGTGGTTTAGAACGGTGCCCAGCGTCACCACTTCATTACTCCAGACCAGCGCAGGGGGGAGTTTGAGCACTGATTATGCTTTTGGGTCCTACTGTGTCTCTAACTGACAATGAATGGGTGACATAAACCTAAATAGAAACTGATAATTGTGCACGACTTCAGTATTACTTTCTAAAACGGTTGTTACACTAATATTTTTATTTTATTTTGTTAGGATTATTTTTCTCTTACTGTAGTAGTGTAGGCCACTCCCGACTGGTCATGTTGTACATCGCCTGAGTGGCGCAATGGTCCAAGACACTGCATAGCAGTGCAAGTGGTTTTGCTACAGATGCTGGTTCAATACCCGTGCTGCCCTTGACTGGAAGACCCATGAGATGATTGTAGGTTTTTGGTTTCTCTTCCTCTAAAGACTGAGATAAATAATTCTAAATAACAAACTGGCTTTATTTACAAATTCAAACAATGTCTCACCCAATGTTCAAGAATGGCCTTTTTCTAACTCATTTGACATGATTTGAAAACAAAATATAAAAAAATAAAAAAAATTCATATATATATATATATATATATGAAAAATTTAGAATTATATAAAAGCCTGTTGGATATTCTCTCAGATATATTATTAACCCTGTTATTAGCAGGACAATATATATTGATCATGGCTCTGAGTGGCGCACAATGGGATTGCCTTGCAGTTCTCCAGCTGTATCCACTGAAAGTGTGCGAGGTTCAAGCTACGAGGGCAGGGGGCACAGGATGGGCCGCAGAGCCGCGCACAGAAGACCGACCTAGCCCATGGGGAAGGGAGGGGGAGGAAGAGGGGTGGACACCCACCCCGCCACACTGGCAACACTTTAAGGGGCATTGCACTAATAATGGCACTGACGAGGGAAACATTCCTGCTGTTCTTAATGCCAGTCTGCACGTTCAAACTAAAACAATGTAACTAATAATGGCATCTTTATGAGAATGACGTATAGAAGAGGGCGAGGAACAAGATGGAGTCACAATCCCTGCCAGGCACACCTGTGAGCTCTGGAACTCCACCTCGGACAGGCAGAGTTAACATACCCGGCGAGGTCGTCGGTTCACCCTGACATTTCCATTCCTCTTCTGGCAACAGAACTTGACCAACTGCTCACCAGGCACAGCAAGGGCCGTCCAGACCGCTATGCTGTTCTGCTATTCCAAGGATGTATAACCGAAGAGACATACGTACCACAAGTGGGCACAGAATGGTGCCCCCAAACATTGACTCTGTACCGGTACCCCCCTGTATATAGTTTTGCTATTGTTATTTTACTGCTGCTCTTTAATTACTTGATACTTTTATTTCTTATTCTTATCAATTTTTTTAGCATTTCACTATAAGGTCTACCACCTGTTGTATTTGGCACATGTGACTAATACAATTTTGATTTGAATACAAACAGTGAGGCAAATGTGGCTTACTAGTGAACCTCTGGGTGTTCATCATTAATATTGTGTCTCAAAAGTTTCTGTCCGTGACTGATGCAACCCAAAAACTCATTAGACAGAGTTAATGAGTACTTGGGGTCACCGAGAAAGTCTGGACATGACCTGCTCTCCTTATCTAAGGAATTAGGCACTTTCCCATGTTTACTACAGTATGTACCGTAGGCTATATTTACTTGTCAGACTGCACAGTAGCCTAATAAACAAATGCAGCTGGCTTATATCTTCCAAATGCTTTAAATGCTTTATTTTCCAAATGTAAAAACATATACTGTACAGTACTGTATTTATTCTTCAGCGTCTTTGCTTTCGTTAATAAAATAATTATAAAAATGCTCTTTCAAACACACACGGTCATGTTGTACAGCACCATTATGCCTATTAGCAGAGCTATATTTTGGCCTTTATGGGCGGCGCACAATTAGCCCAGCGTTTCTCTCCCTCTAAAAACAGAAATAAAAGTTTTGGCTGTTACAAATATTATTTTGACCTTTTATTCAGATTATAGTCGCTCTCTTTCGTTTTTTTGAAAAGGAAATTACTTCCAAAATATTGTTATATATTATTAAGTTGATTACACAGTCATATAGCCCTGCACCTACATAAAGCTGAGTGACTCACTCATTCATGGCTTTGGATCAAATTAAATATGTACCAACATTCTTGACCTGGTTATCCTGACCTGGATACCATGTACAGCATTATAATAGCCCATTATGGGCTATTAACAGGACAATATACCTTTTACCAACACCTCTCTGTAGTTTGATACTTTGTGGATGGGGGCTCCGGAGTAGAGGGGATCTCTCGCAGTGCCAAATGCGTTGCTACAGATACAGGTTCGATATCCGTGCCGGCCGCCACAGGGAGACCCATGAGGTGGCTTTTGGTTTTAATTTCGAATCCTCCAATCCTTCATGTAATTATTGGTCACACATTTTTCAATATACTGTAGGTCTACCGTAGGCGACATGAGTCTCACCAACACAATCTCCAGACCTGAACCCAATTGAAAATCTTTGGAATGTGATCAAGAGGAAGATGGATGGTCATAAGCTGTCAAACAAAGCCGAGCTGCTTGAGTTTTTGCGCCAGGAGTGGCATAAAGTCACCCAACATCTATGTGAAAGACTGGTGGAGAGCATGCCAAGACGCATGAAAGCGTCAGGGTTATTCTTCAAAATATTAATTTCTGAAGTCTTCCTACGTTAAAAAAAATGATTGAGCTTCTTTTCTTTGCATTATTCGAGGTCTGACAACACTGCGTCTTTTTTGTTATTTTGACCAGTTGTCATTTTCTGCAAATAAATAGTCTAAATGACAATATTTGTACTTGTAATTTGGGATAAATGTTGTCAGTAGTTTATAGAATAAAACAAAACATTTTTTTTTTACCCGAACACATACCTATAAATAGTCAAACGAAAGAAACGGATCATTTTGCTGAGGTCTCTTAATTTTTTCCCAGATCTTTTCAAATATATATATATATATACATACATACATACACACACACACACACACACACACACACACACACACACACACACACACACACACAGGCAAGATGTGAACCCTTTGGAAATACCTGGATTTCTGTGTAAATTGGTTATAAAATTTGATCTGCTCTTCATCTTGGTCACAACAATAGACAAACACACAAACAAGTATATGTTTTCATGTCTTTATTGAACACACCGTGTAAACATTCACAGTGCACGGTGGGAAAAGTATGTGAACCCTTGGATTTAATAACTGGTTGACTCTCCTTTGGCAGCAATAACCTCAACCAAACCTTTTCTGTAGTTGCGGATCAGACCTGCACAACGGTCAGGAGAAATTTTGGACCATTCCTCTTTACAAAACTGTTTCAGTTCAGCACTGTTCTTGGGATGTCTGGTGCGAAGTGCTCTCTTGAGGTCATGCCACGGCATCTCAATCGGATTGAGGTCAGGACGCCTTCTGGACTGGGCCACTCCAGAAGGCGTATTTTCTTCTGTGTTTTGGGCGTTGTCCTGTTTCATCACCCAACTTTTGTTGAGCTTCAATTGGCAGACAGATAGCCTCCTTGCAAAATGCCTTGACAAACTTGAATTCATTTTTCTGTCGATGATAGCAAGCTTGTCCAGGCCCTGAGGCAGCAAAGCAGCCCCAAACCATGGTGCTCCCTCCACCATACTTTACAGTTAGGATGAGGTGTTTGATGTTGGTGTGCTGTGCCTTTTTTTCTCCCCACATAGTGTTGTGTGTTCCTTCCAAACAACTCAACTGAAGTTTAATCTGTCCACAGAATATTTCTCCGGTAGCGCTGTGGAATATCCAAGTGCACTTTCACAAACTTCAGACGTTCAGCAATGGATTTTTTTGGGGACAGCAGTGGCTTCTTCCATGGTGTCCTCCCATGAATTGTTTAGTGTTTTACGTATCGTTGACTCGTCAACAGAGATGTTAGCATGTTCCTGAGATGTCTGTAAGTCTTTAGCTGACACTTTAGGATTCTTCTTAACCTCATTGAGCATTCTGCACTGTGCTCTTGCAGTCATCTTTGCAGGATGACCACTCCTAGGGAGAGTAGCAAGAGTGCTGAACTTTCTCTATTTATAGACAATTTGTCTTACCGTGGACTGATGAACACCAAGGCTTTTAGATACTTTTGTAACCCTTTCCAGCTTTATGCAATTCATCTATTTTTAATCTTCAGTCTTCTGAGATCTCTTTTGTTTGAGGCATGGTTCAATGTCAATGCTTCTTGTGAATAGCAAACTAAAATTTTGTGAGTTTTTTTATTGGGCAAGGCAGCTCTAACCGACATCTCCAATCGTGTCTCATTGATTGGACTCCAGGTTAGCGAACTCCTGACTCCCAATTTGCTTTTGGAGATGTCATTAGCCTAGGGGTTCACATACTTTTCCAACCTACACTGTGAATGAATGTTTAAATGATGTATTCAATATAGACAAGAAAAATACAATCATTTGTTTATTAGTTTAAGCACACTGTTTTTCTGTTGTGACTTAGATTAAGATCAGATAATTTGATGACCGATTTATGCCGAAATCCAGGTAATTCAAAAGGGTTCGCCTACTTTTTATTGCCACTATGTATATAATTCAATGCATAAATAAAACGTTTGATTAAATGTAAGGTTAATTATGAGGGAATAATTATGTAATTATAATACCACTATAAATCCATGTAATTCCTATTTTAAAAAAACTTCCGACTGAGTAAAGCCCTTTTTTGACTGGGACAATGTATAATAATCAACACAGAGTGATGTAGTCGTTTTACCTGTGAAGTTTAATGCACTGATTGTAAGGAAGGAACACTAGAGACATCATTCTTTTGGCTTTATAGCATAAACCCTAACATCTTTCTTACCCCCACGCCTCTTTTTTTCTTTCTTAGCGAAAGCAGTGTTGCACCAGACATTGCCTGTGCTGAGAGACATAGTGGACAGCATCTCCGGGGAATCCACCAAATCCCGACAGATCTGCTACCAGAGTCTCCAGGAGTCCGTGCAAGTTTCCTTGGGCCTCTTTCCTGTCTTCATCCAGCAGCCAGGTTAGACGAAAAAACACAATGTTACAACACAACAGTTTCAGTCATAATAGAGAGCTGACTCGTTGTAAGTTTACTACCCATTCACTGATTTTTATCTCCCTTAAATTCAAATTTAAAATCCACCACCACAGTACATTTCAAGTAATTTTACAATGTAACGTTATACGTGTGATATGCCTGAGCAAGGTCAATGTATGTGACAAAAACGTTGCACTTAAGAAAATGTTTATTAACAAGTACACACAGTGTGCAACTGTACTTTCAGCCATTCTAACAATTTCACAAATGTTGCTTGTGCCCTTTTCCCATTTTCAATGACATTCACCTTTTTATGAATGATATTTCAAGTTTACTACAAGCTCTACGCATACGCAAGATTCAGAGTGTTGCAATGTCTTTTTTCGTCTACTAAAGTGTCGGCTCCTTGTTAATACACTCTGGCGTTCTACATAACTTCCAGGTAGTAAAAAAGTGAGACGTGGTATCATTCCTTCTGCTGCCATGGGGGCAGTGTTGTCACTTGTTTTTTCCATCATCTGATAAATAGGCTATTCATCAAAGTAGCCTATTTTGCATTGATAATCTCAACAGCTGTTCAAACAGTAAACCAAACAACAAGAATCGACCCCAAAAGGTTGGATATTTTGAAATGGTAGAACCTTGCTGTAGCCAACTAGCTAGCCATGTGCTTTTTTACTCTGTGACCAAAACATGACGTTCTAAAATGTTCTATGTTTAGCTGATATGGGAGTTAATATGCAAGCAGCATATCAAAGTGGGATAATGTTTTAGGTTACACCGGCAAGTAAAATATTTGGCAGGGCATATTTTTTTCATTATGATTATTTCACATGGAGATGTGGGAAGCTAAAAAAGCTAGCTTGCTATGTTTTTATCCAGGCTAAAGTCAGCTAGCCAGGCTGCCAGCTAGCTACTACTAGTAAGGGAAGGTAACTCTTTCTTGCTTTCACAAAATTAAAAGACTAAAAAATGTTTTAAAAAATACATTTTAAAAACTATCGCCCCCTTGTGAATGGGAGTGAGACGGCGAGGATGTCATGTTACGAAAAGGTGTCCGCTACTCCAAAATCCCATTCCACCCACATGTACGCACATACAGTAGATCAATGGAGTGAAGCTTGTAGTCACCTTAAAAGGGACCGTTTGCAGATTTCATTTTTCTTTATCACTTCAAATTTCATGTTCATTCAAAACATTCTGGTCTTTGATTTGATATAATGCCAACGATGCCGAGTTATTCTTTCTGACATTCTGTCTTTCCCGTTGTCACGCCCTCTATCCTCAAGATGTGACGGATGAGATGCTGAGCTTCTTCCTCACACTGTTTCAAGGTCTGCGTGTTCAGATGGGCGTGCCCTTCACCGGACAAATTATACACACCTTCCTCAGCATGTTCACCAGGTAGGTCACACACACACATGCTTAGACACAAATATTGTGACCATTTTAAAGCTACAATCTGGGATTCTGAAAACAACAAAACAGCAGTACCGCCACATGTTTTGATATACAGTTGAGGGATGAGGCTAGAGAAATGTAACCCCTCTCAAATGAATAGACAGCGCTGTAGATGCAAGGACTGGCCATCCTCAACAACCCCATGATGGTTTTACACGTTTAGAAGCTATACATTGTTTGTTTACGTTCTTGCATGTCCGTCCGTCCCAGGGAGCAGCTGGCAGCCAGTATCTTGCAGGAGGGCAGCGCAGGCTGCCGAGTGGTGGAGAAGTTCCTAAAGATTCTCCAGGTGGTGGTTCAGGAGCCCGGTCAGGCCTTCAAACCCTTCCTACCCAGCATAATAGCTCTCTGCATGGAGCAGGTCTATCCTATTGTGGCTGAGGTGAGAGTGCGCACTCTCATTCACACTGATATAACAAAAAAATGTATGCATGCACTGTGTGTGTGTGGCTTTTCCATCGATAGGTTTGGGCACTGGGTCAGCAAAAAAATATATGAATTTTTGATCAAACAATGGATAATAAAGGTCTATTGTGATTTCTTTGTCTGTTCCACAGCGTTCCTCTCCAGATGTCAAAGCAGAGATGTTTGAGCTGCTATACCAGGTGCTTCACCATAACTGGAGGTACTTCTTCAAGACCTCTGTCCTAGCCAGTGTGCAGAGGGGATCGGCCGAGGAGGCCATGGAGAATGAGGCCCAGTTTAGTGCTGCCATGCAGGTGTGTGTTTGGGGGGGGGTGCTCACACCATGTTTAGCTAGCTCGTCTGTGCTTGTTGATGTTAGATAGTACTGCTGCAGTTGTCAGACATGACACGAATTACCACCATAGCTGGGTCCTTCATTCATTTTTGCACTATACAATAAACTTTTATGAGAACGGTCAGCCCTCAAATGGTAGCTACCTAACATTAGCTAGCAAATCAGTTTAGTTTTAGCTGGCCAGGTCATAGAGAACGTTAGCAAGCTAAATATGAGTCTGGCTGTCACTGGCATGAGTATGTGGTAATGTTAGTTACAGCATGATGAGGGTGAATTCAGTTCTTCATTAGCGAAGCCAGCTGCACGTCACATATTGGCTACCTAACAATATGACATTATTTATTTTTTGAGGCAGTGGAAACGCAATTCAAACAAGTCCACCAAGGCCAGCCCAACCCGGATTGACTTCAAAGTGCTAATAGAAACGGAGCTTTAGTGAATTTGTCAATACATTTCCAAAAATGTCTAAATGAAACTGCAACGCCAAGTTAATAATAGCCTTTTTTAATATTTACCTCATGTACATGATATAATTGGTTTATAGCACCCTTCTAATCATTAAGCAATGTGCAGAAAATTCCACCTCCTAGCCTGTCCATTGTAGAGCTATGATAAGCTTTTTGCCTATTTTCAAATGTAAGTTGTAAACACAATACAGCATGTTGCTGCCATTTGTACAATGTTCTGTTGAAAAAATTGTAATGTATATGTATATAACGATACCATATTGCTTATAGAGGATTGTGGTCAATTCAAATTGAATTCAGTCAATTCAGGAATTAAGCTCGATTTCAATGACTTCTCAATAACCTTAAAAGTAGAAGCTATTAATTTCAACTGTTTTTCCTCTTTCTGAATGAACTGCCTTCAATTTGAATTGACCAACCCTGGATTATAACTATCCAGTTATTTCAGTATCTAGGGTGAATGGGTTATGGGTTGTTTTTGGACAGGACTGTAGAATTCCCTGACATGGGCTCAAATCTGTTTCTCCAGGCTTTTGGGCAGTCTTTCCTGCAGCCAGACATCCACATCTTCAAGCAGAACCTCTCTTACTTGGAGTCCCTCAACAGCAAGCACAAGCTCTACCACAGAGTGAGTTCAGCTCTTATATGCCATACCATTAGCTCCTAAAGTGCATTTATTGTTGCTCCAGAATTACCCTTTGTCTCTGCTTTGTGACACTTTATTTGTATGGTCCAACTTAATAACCTCACCTAATATTGTTGTCATCATGGAAATATGATTACCTTTCTATTGCTTTCTAATTCTAAACTATATATACAAAAGTATGTGGACACACCTTCAAATTAGTGGATTTGGCTTTTTTAGCCACGCTCATTGCTGACAGGTGTATAAAATCGAGCAAACATCCATGCAATCTCAATAGACAAACATTGGCAGTAGAATGGCATTACTGAAGAGCTCAGTGACTTGCAACGTCGCACTCTCATAAAATACCACCTTTCCATCAAGTCAGTTCATAAAATTTCTGCCCTGCTAGAGCTGCCCCGGTCAACTGTAAATGCTGTTATTGTGAAGTGGAAACGTCTAGGAGCGGCTCAGCCGGGAAGTGGTAGGCCACGCCTAAGATCACCACGTGCAAAGCCAGGCGTCGGCTGGAGTGGTGTAAAGCTCACCGCTATTGTACTCTGGAGCAGTGGAAATTTGTTCTCTGGAGTGATGAATCTCGCTCTACCATCTGACAGCCCGACGGACAAATCTGGGTTTGGTGGATGCCAGGAGAACGCTACCTGCCCCAATGCATAGTGCCAACTGTAAGGTTTGGTGCAGTAGGAATAATGGTCTGAGGCTGTTTTTCATGGTTTGGGCTAAGAATTTACATTTAAGTCATTTAGCAGACGGTCTTATCCAGAGCGACTTACAAATTGGTGCATTCACCTTATGACATCCAGTGGAACAGCCACTTTACAATAGTGCATCTAAATCTTTTAAGGGGGGGGTGAGAAGGATTACTTTATCCTATCCTAGGTATTCCTTAAAGGGGTGGGGTTTCAGGTGTCTCCGGAAGGTGGTGATTGACTCCGCTGTCCTGGCGTCGTGAGGGAGTTTGTTCCACCATTGGGGGGCCAGAGCAGCGAACAGTTTTGACTGGGCTGAGCGGGAACTGTACTTCCTCAGTGGTAGGGAGGCGAGCAGGCCAGAGGTGGATGAACGCAGTGCCCTTGTTTGGGTGTAGGGCCTGATCAGAGCCTGGAGGTACTGAGGTGCCGTTCCCCTCACAGCTCCGTAGGCAAGCACCATGGTCTTGTAGCGGATGCGAGCTTCAACTGGAAGCCAGTGGAGAGAGCGGAGGAGCAGGGTGACGTGAGAGAACTTGGGAAGGTTGAACACCAGACGGGCTGCGGCGTTCTGGATGAGTTGTAGGGGTTTAATGGCACAGGCAGGGAGCCCAGCCAACAGCGAGTTGCAGTAATCCAGACGGGAGATGACAAGTGCCTGGATTAGGACCTGCGCCGCTTCCTGTGTGAGGCAGGGTCGTACTCTGCGGATGTTGTAGAGCATGAACCTACAGGAACGGGCCACCGCCTTGATGTTAGTTGAGAACGACAGGGTGTTGTCCAGGATCATGCCAAGGTTCTTAGCGCTCTGGGAGGAGGACACAATGGAGTTGTCAACCGTGATGGCGAGATCATGGAACGGGCAGTCCTTCCCGGGAGGAAGAGCAGCTCCGTCTTGCCGAGGTTCAGCTTGAGGTGGTGATCCGTCATCCACACTGATATGTCTGCCAGACATGCAGAGATGCGATTCGCCACCTGGTCATCAGAAGGGGGAAAGGAGAAGATTAATTGTGTGTCGTCTGCATAGCAATGATAGGAGAGACCATGTGAGGTTATGACAGAGCCAAGTGACTTGGTGTATAGCGAGAATAGGAGAGGGCCTAGAACAGAGCCCTGGGGGACACCAGTGGTGAGAGTGCGTGGTGAGGAGACAGATTCTCGCCACGCCACCTGGTAGGAGCGACCTGTCAGGTAGGACGCAATCCAAGCGTGGGCCGCGCCGGAGATGCCCAACTCGGAGAGGGTGGAGAGGAGGATCTGATGGTTCACAGTATCGAAGGCAGCCGATAGGTCTAGAAGGATGAGAGCAGAGGAGAGAGAGTTAGCTTTAGCAGTGCGAAGCGCCTCCGTGATACAGAGAAGAGCAGTCTCAGTTGAATGACTAGTCTTGAAACCTGACTGATTTGGATCAAGAAGGTCATTCTGAGAGAGATAGCGGGAGAGCTGGCCAAGGACGGCACGTTCAAGAGTTTTGGAGAGAAAAGAAAGAAGGGATACTGGTCTGTAGTTGTTGACATCGGAGGGATCGAGTGTAGTTTTTTTCAGAAGGGGTGCAACTCTCGCTCTCTTGAAGACGGAAGGGACTAAGCCCCTTAGGGAAATCGTAACGCTACAGCATACAATGACATTCTAGACAATTCTGTGCTTCCAACTTTGTGGCAAGTTTGGGGAAGTCCCTTTCCTGTTTCAGTGTCACATTGACAATCCACTGACAGAAGTTTGTCAAAATCAGTGTGGAAGAACTTCACTGGCCTGCACAGAGCCCTGACCTCAAACCCATTGATAAACTTTGGGATGAATTGGAACCAACTGCGAGCCAGGCCTAATTGCCCAACATCAGTGCTCGACCTCACTAATGCTCTTGTGGCTGAATGGAAGCAAGTCCCCGCAGCAATGTTCCACCATCTAGTTCAAAGCCTTCCCAGAAGAGTGGAGGCTATTATAGTAGCAAAGTGGGGACCAACTCCATATTAATGCCAATGATTTTAGAATTAGATGTTCGACAAGCAGGCGTCCACATACTTTTGGTCATGTAGTGTATTTCTGTGATTGCCATAATATAAAACAACATAAATACAACGTTGACATTACACGTCATGATGGTGTATGCTATTATTATCACACAGTATATCAGTCATGATAGCAGCACTAAATGCTGAGAGAACTATGAAGTTTAATATATTTGTCCATTTCTTCACTTTTGCATTTCAAAAAGGTCATTTAAGGGGGTGCTTATATTTGTCCTGTTTTACACATGTACAAGTGTACTCCTGAGACACCCTCGGAGAGCAGGGCCAGGGATCAGCCATTATTGACGACGATCACCAACCCAATTAGGGTTGTGCAGATTGACTTTTTTTTTTTTTTACCTAGTCAGCTCAGGGATTTGAACTAATAACCTTTCTGTTACTGGCCCAACGCTCTAACTGCTAGGCTACCTGCCGCCCACCGGCTGAGTCTTGAATTCATAAATACATGTGTTTTTAGGTTGATAGACTGGTTGCAGTTTGCAGACAGCTCTCCTTACTACATAGGTTTCAAACATGGCATTATTTTAAGTGCATTTAATGAATTATTACTGTAAAATATTGTGATCGATTTGTGGTCAACAACTAGCCAAGTATATCCAGTTTTTAAATCATTTCCTAGACTACTCTTATCATCTTACCGTTTGTTTCATGCATTCACAGTGCCTTTGGAAAGTAGTCAGACCCCTTGACTTTTCCCACATTTTGTTACGCTACAGCCTTATTCTAAAAGTCATTATATAAAAACAATTCCTCAGCAATCTACACACAATACCCCATAATGACAAAGCGAAACGTTTTTTTTTTGTACATTTTTGCAAGTGTATTAAATATAAAAAACGGATACCTTATTTACTTAAGTATTCAGCCCCTTTGCTATGACACTCGAAATTGAGCTCAGGTGCATCCTGTTTCAACTACTTGATCGGAGTCCACCTGTGTTAAGTTCTATTGATTGGACATGATTTGGAAAGGCACACACCTGTCTATATAAGGTCTCACAGTTGACAGTTCGTGTCAGAGCAAAAACGAAGCCATAAGGTTGAAGGAATTGTCGCTATAGCTCCAAAACAGGATTGTGTCAAGGCACCGATCTTGGGAAGGGTACCAAAAAATGGCTGCAGCATTAAAGGTCCCCAAGAACACATTGGCTGCCATCATTCTAAAATGGAAGATATTTGGAACCAGCAAGACTCTTCCAAGAGTTGGATGTCTGGCCAAACTGAGCAATCGGGGGAGAACGGCCTTGGTCAGGGAGGTGACCAAGAACCTGATGGTCACTCTGATAGAGCTCCAGAGTTCCTCTGTGGAGATGGGAGTGCCTTCCAGAAGGATAACCATCTCTGCAGAACTCCACCAGTCAGGCAGGCCTTTATGGTAGAGTGGCCAGACAGAAGCCACTCCTCAGTAAAAGGCCCATGACAGCCCGCATGGAGTTTGCCAAAATGCTCCTAAAGGACTCCGACCATAAGAAACAAGATTGTCTGGTCTGATGAAACCAAGCTTGAACCTTTGCCCCAGGTTTCCTCCAGATGTGACGGTTAGCATTCAGGGCAAAACGTTCATCTTCCAACAGGACAATGACCCTAAGCACACAGCCAAGACAACGCAGGAGTGGCTTCGGGCCAACTTTCTGAATATACTTGAGTGACTCAGCCAGAGCCCGTACTTGAACCCGATGCAACATCTCTGGAGAGACCTGAAAATAGCTGTGCAGCAGCGCTCCCGATCCAACCTGACAAAGCTTGAGAGGATCTGCAGAGAAGGATGGGAGAACCTCCCCAAATACAGGTCTTCCAAGCTTGTAGCGTCATACCCAAGACTCGATGCTGTTGAGTTGCTTCAACAAAGTACTGAGTAAAGGGTCTGAATACTTATGCAAATGTGATACTTCTGTTTTTAATTATACATTTAACGAACATTTATAAAAACCTGTTTTTGCTTTGTCATTATGGGGTATTGTGTGTAGATTGAGGGGGGCAATTTAATCCATTTTAGAGTAAGGGTGTAACGTACCAAAATGTGGAAAAAGTAAAGGGGTCTGAACTTTCCAAAGGACTGGATGCTGTTTGCACATGATCTGTAAACAAATGTCTAATGTCCATTTTATTAGGATCCACATTTTTTTATTTAGTTAACCTTTATTTAACTAGGCAAGTCAGTAAAGAACAAATTCTTATTTACAATGATGGCCTAGGAACAGTGGGTTTAACTACCTTGTTCAGAGGCAGAAGGACAGATTTTTACTTTGGAGATTCAATCTAGTAACCTTTCGGTTACTGGCCCAACACTCTAACCACAAGACTACCTGCCGCCCCAAAATTACATCAGCTAATTTTCCTGTGGTCCAACACAAAACTAAAAAGACCTTACAACTACATTTTACATTGATGACATAATCAACATTTAAATAATGGACAGTTACAGTACCTGACAGAATAATATAAGCACTCTCTGGGATTAGTATCTGTCCAGTTTATATAGTCAATTTGCCTGACTACCCAAGCTCCTTGCTCCGGCCAAATGCTGCGTGGCCCACGGACGTTAGTTTCTTCTCCACAATTGGTCTGGATCCATTCTAGACCGTCTGATTGCTTGCAGAAGCCAATGGGTTGGGCCAGAACACGTGGGTAAATGAATCATTGGCTTTGATACTCTGATTGGTTAGATGATCCAATCGCTGATTACTTTGTTTTGTACTACACCCCTCATTTTGATGTCACAACGAATGTTATTTTTTTATTTAATTTTTTCACCTTTATTTAACCAGGTCGGCTAGTTGAGAACAAGTTCTCATTTGCAACTGCGACCTGGCCAAGATAAAGCGTAGCAGTGTGAACAGACAACACAGAGTTACACATGGAGTAAACAATTAACAAGTCAATAACACAGTAGGAAAAAAAAGGGGGGGGTCTATATACATTGTGTGCAAAAGGCATGAGGAGGTAGGCGAATAATTACAATTTTGCAGATTAACACTGGAGTGATAAATGATCAGATGGTCATGTACAGGTAGAGGTATTGGTGTGCAAAATAGCAGAAAAGTAAATAAGTAAAAACAGTATGGGGATGAGGTAGGTGAAAATGGGTGGGCTATTTGCCGATAGACTATGTACAGCTGCAGCGATCGGTTAGCTGCTCAGACAGCAGATGTTTGAAGTTGGTGAGGGAGATAAAAGTCTCCAACTTCAGCGATTTTTGCAATTCGTTCCAGTCACAGGCAGCAGAGAACTGGAAGGAAAGGCGGCCAAATGAGGTGTTGGCTTTAGGGATGATCAGTGAGATACACCTGCTGGAGCGTGTGCTGCGGATGGGTGTCACCATCGTGACCAGTGAACTGAGATAAGGCGGAGCTTTACCTAGCATGGACTTGTAGATGACCTGGAGCCAGTGGGTCTGGCGACGAATATGTAGCGAGGGCCAGCCGACTAGAGCATACAAGTCGCAGTGGTGGGTGGTATAAGGTGCTTTAGTGACAAAACGGATGGCACTGTGATAAACTGCATCCAGTTTGCTGAGTAGAGTGTTGGAAGCAATTTTGTAGACGACATCGCCGAAGTCGAGGATCGGTAGGATAGTCAGTTTTACTAGGGTAAGATTGGCGGCTTGAGTGAAGGAGGCTTTGTTGCGGAATAGAAAGCAGACTCTTGATTTGATTTTCGATTGGAGATGTTTGATATGAGTCTGGAAGGAGAGTTTACAGTCTAGCCAGACACCTAGGTACTTATAGATGTCCACATATTAAAGGTTGGAACCATCCAGGGTGGTGATGCTGGTCAGGCGTGCGGGTGCAGGCAGCGAACGGTTGAAAAACGACTTCAATGATGGCAGTCTCAGACTGATGTATAACGATAGAGCAGCGGAATAATTTGGTTTGTTCTTGCTGTCTGTGTGTCTATTCCAGAAGCTGTTCCGGACCTCCATGCTGTTTCATTTCATCAACGTGCTCCTACAGGTGCTCCTCCACAAAAGTCATGACCTGCTCCAAGAGGAGATCGCCCTGGCAGTGTACAACATGGCCTCCGTGGACTTTGATGCGTTCTACTCTGCCTTCATGCCCGAATTCCTCAACGGCTGCCAGGGTGTGGACGCCAACCAGCGGGCGGTGCTCGGCCGCAATTTTAAACTGGAGCGGGTAAGACTTAATGGGAATTGGTTTATAGAGTGGGTTATGGCCGCGGCGGTGGGAGTCTAGGGTAGGGTATACTGTGTTTCATAGTAAAATAGGTGATGGTGGTGGGGTATTAGCCAAATATGATATGGTTATGTGCTCTTGGAATTATCAGAGACTCTGGACTGAGAAATATGAGTGGAAAACCGGTAGCATCGTTGTATCTCAGATTTTCCTGTTTGAACTGAATGCTTAAGAGTATGACAGGATGCAATTGTTTAATTACCATAAAATCTGTTATGCATGTGACTTTGCATATGTGCAACAAAATATCTAAATTTCCCATGGCCCATATTCGGGACTGGAGGAGGGCCAGGGGGCACAGTATGTGTGCTTATAAACAAAAACTCCCATATGTAACATACAATTTACATTGTCTCTTTTCCAATATATACACTAGCACACACTGGTGGGATAGTTCCAATGGGTGTTCTTGTACATTGGATGTTTAAATTTCACATTTTTGTTTTCTTTGTAACCAGTGCCTCTCTTTCGTTCTCTCTCTCGTTTTAGGACTTGCCCTCCTTCACTCAGAGTGTGCACAGACTGGTAAACGACCTGCGTTATTACAGATTGTGTAACAGCAGCCTTCCCACTGGCACTGTCAAGCTATAGCACATCGCCCACTCCAAACAGCTCAGATTTTCAACATTGTGGTCTATCCAAACCAGTGCTGCCCACTCCCCTCCTATCTACCCCCTCTAATTCTGAGCCACCACCTCTATTGAGCCTCCCAGGGGGATAGGAACTCCACATGGGCTGGCCTGTCTTTTGGGTTGAAGATTCTCTGAGAAAAGTACGGACTGGCGGTTGTGCTCTAGGAGCTTCATTTCTGCTGTAGAGGGTTTTATTATTTTATTTTTTTTAGCAACGCCCTCCTTCACTTGTCTGTTGCCATTGATGATGACGAGGCCAAATTGATGGGCGGCAAGATGGGCAGATCTGGTCTTGTCTAGACCCAATTTAAACCCAGACTGAAGCGGTCTGAGCCAGGCCTTTCGTCCCAGGCCTCTGCGACAAGGCCAGGCTGGGACTCAGCACTTTCCAACTCGATTTTGAGTTTTTAAAACAAACTTGTACGCTTTTATTGATCTTGCCTTCAGTTTTTCATCTCCAAAGGAGACAGACTTTCAACTTAATGTCTTTCATATCATTCCATTCTGAAACAGAAGAAACTATGCTTAATTAATAAAGTTTATAAAAAAAACAAAGTTTTGTTTTTGTTAATTTGTTTTTGTGCTATGACGTGACACTGAATCTTGCGATTACATTTGAAAGAATTGCAAAAACAATGACAAGTAGACTTTAAAAGAAAGCAATGTACAATGATCACAATTTATTATAAGGTTGGAATAAAAAACCTGCATTCACAAGGGGTTCTCCAGAACTGACAATACCACCCTGGGTTCCGGTTTCCTGGATTCTAAATAAAAAATGTTTTTTAGTCCAGAACTAGGCCTAATCTGTAAATAAGAATTTGTTCTTAACTCAATTTAAAAAAATATATATATATATATATATATATAATCTGTATCTGGGATACCCGGCCCTGTGTGTGCTCCAATAATTCAGGATTAGTTCATTTGACTAAGCAACAACAAAGGAGTTGGCTAAGAGCACATAGACAGGCTAAAACTCAAAAATATATTTTATTAGGCTATGGATATTTTCACTGTTCAACCTAGCGCAGTGCATTTTCTTGTACGTTAAGCAAATACATCAGACAATAAATCAATATTGAATGTATAGGTCTAACCCCACAAGGCATATTTTTTTAAACATTGAAATGGACCGTTTCGACCTTAACTGCGATAGGGTGAGAGACATGACATAGGCCAGACATGACATCAAACACAGAAATTCATGAAAAACCAAATTGACCGTTTTTAAGGATTCTTAATGAAATTTGGATTTCCACTAGCGTCACCCTCATGTGGGTGGGTGCTAGCAAACTATCAAGCATGCTCGGTATCAACAGCCAATCCAGTAGGGTCTGGAAGCTATAATGAGCATTGATTGGTCGATAGTGCTGTGATTTTGCAAAATATTTGCATAAAGTTAAGCTTTCCCTAAATGTGGTCCCGCCCTGTCCATGCTCCCTCGCCCACTTCACTTCCCTCCATTGAAAATGAATGGGCCTCCGTTGTTTTATCGCCCCAACTTTCTCTGTGGATCTCGGCCGTTACCCCTCCCTTCCCCATAACATAACTGTGCCCCCCCCCCCTGTTCTCAATATCAGCTTGTTGACGTGTGGATTAATTAACCATATGCTGTAAATGTGCAATGATTTGGTTGCAAGGCTTTTTATACTGCTGTGAAAGTTCAATGTTGTGTGACAATATTTCATTGACTTGGCTTTATGTGGAAATAGTGCAGTGATTGGCAAGATCAACGCAGGTCGCCCGCTGAGCAGCGCCTGATGCTTCCTGGTCACTGTGTGTTGTGTATATTATTTATTAACTATCGATGATTATATTGGAGATAAATATATACAAAATCTAACATTTGCTGTTGGCTTGCTAGCAACCACATATATATGTATGCGTATGTATGTGTCTGTATGTGTGTATATATATGTGTGTGTATGTATATGTGTGTCTGTATGTATATGTATGTGTGTGTGTATACATGTGTGTTTATGTTAGACTCCATGAGGGTGGTATGAGGGCCCGACGTCCACAGGTGGGGGTTGTGCTTTACAAGCCCAACACCGTGCAGAACTTTTCGCATTTGCCAGAGAACACCAAGATTGTCAAATTCGCCACTGGCGCCCTGTGCTCTTTACAGATGAAAGCAGGTTCACACTGAGCACATGTGACAGTCTGGAGACGCCGTGGAGAACGTTCTGCTGCCTGTGCTGCCGCACAGCCCCCCAAAGATGTGCTCGCCAGAGGTAGCCTGACTGCCATTAGGTACCGAGATGTGATCCTCAGACCCCTTGTGAGACCATATGCTGGTGCGGTTGGCCCTGGGTTCCTCCTAATGCAAGACAATGCTAGACCTCATGTGGCTGGAGTGTGTCAGCAGTTCCTGCAAGAGGAAGGCATTGATGCTATGGACTGGCCCGCCCGTTCCCCAGACCTGAATCCAATTGAGCACATCTGGGACATCATGTCTCGCTCCATCCACCAACGCCACGTTGCACCACAGACTGTCCAGGAGTTGGCGGATGCTTTAGTCCAGGTCTGGGAGGAGATCCCTCAGGGGACCATCCGCCACCTCATCAGGAGCATGCCCAGGCGTTGTAGGGAGGTCATACAGGCACGTGGAGGCCACACACACTACTTGGCCTCATTTTGACTCATTTTAAGGACATTACATCAAAGTTGGATCAGCCTGTAGTGTGGTTTTCCACTTTCATTTTGAGTGTGACTCCAAATCCAGACCTCCATGGGTTGATACATTTGATTTCCATTGATAATTTGTGTAATTTTGTTGTCAGCACATTCAACTATGTAAAGAAAAAAGTATTTAATAAGAATATTTCATTCATTCAGATCTAGGATGTGTTATTTTAGTGTTCCCTTTATTTTTTTGAGCAGTGTATATTTTTTTGTATGCATGTATGTATATGTATGTGTTTTTTGTGTGTGTGTGTGTGTGTGTGTGTGTGTATATATATGTATGTGTGTTTTTGTATGTATATGTGTGTATATGTATGTGTGTTTTTGTATGTATATGTGTGTATTTGTATATATGCCTGTGTATATATACGTGTATGTGTATGTGTTTTTTTGTATGTAATAATAATATAATAATAATAATATATGCCATTTAGCGGACGCTTTTATCCAAAGCGACTTACAGTCATGTGTGCATACATTCTACGTATGGGTGGTCCCGGGAATTGAACCCACTACCCTGGCGTTACAAGCGCCATGCTCTACCAACTGAGCTACAGAAGGACCCCGTATGTATGATGCAAACAATTACATTGGAAGCTACAATCTATCAGCAATATTAAATCTGATCTACCCCTAACAAAAAAAAAGGTATTGATATTTACTGTGGATAAATAGTTTCCAGTAGGTGTGTTTGTACCTGTGTGTTTCTCTCATATGATATGCCTTGCTTGTTCTTCGTCACCAGAAATGAAGAAAGTTCAGTTTGGTTAGGATTCATTGCAATGGAAATGCTTAGCCTTACAAACACTACTTGGAGAAGGGAATATGGATTGTTCTGGTTTATTATTTTTAATCCAGTGTGACCGTGACCCTAGACTTTGTCTTTTTACTTGCTCCAATTTTGTCTTCTCTTTCAGGTAAATGACCCACTCTTTGTTTGTTAACATGATGTTACGTGTTTGTTTAGCTTCCAAAGGGGTGGATGGGACTCGAGGGCAATTTTAATAATTTAACCATGGGAGTTCTGCTCCCTGCACTTGCCAACAGTTTGGAACTTTTAGCCTACAAGTCTAGGTGAAGCCCCAATTCTAGTGTAGTTAATTTCGTTTAAAAAAAGATGACTTTCTTAAATAGTTTTTTTATAGCTATTATTTTAACCATGATGATGATAATGAAACAAAACTAGTATTATACGCCTAATATTGGTTTGTCTTCTTTTAGAACAAAATTGCCCTTTAATCTTAATCTAGAGTCTGACTCCAACACTTAATTGTTATTAAAAATAAGGCCCGAAACCAGGCATTAATGTATTTTAGTTTTTTATTCAACCAAATAAGTGTCAGGAAAAAAAAATCTGGTAACAGTTGAGGATGTAGGCCAATGACATGCATCTTCAATGGGTATCTTTTTAAATAGGTACAGTGCATTCAGAAAGTATTCAGAACCCTCTACTTTTTCCAAATGTTACGTTACAGCCTTATTCTAAAATTGATTAAATAATTTTTCCCCCTCATCAAACTACACACATTCCCCATAATGACAAAGCAAAAACATTTTTTGGGTAATTTTAGCAAATGTATCAAAATAAATACCAAAATATATTTACGTAAGTATTCAGTACTTTGTTGAAGCAACTTATGTAGCAATTACAGGCTTGAGTCTTCTTTGGTATGACCCTACACCTGTATTTGGGGAGTTTCTCCTATTCTTCTCTGCAGATCCTCTCAAGCCCTGTCAGGTTGGATGGAGAGCGTTGCTGCACAGCTATTATCAGGTCTCTCCAGAGATGTTCGATCGGGCTCAAGTCCGGGCTCTGGCTGGGCCACTCAAGGACATTCAGAGACTTGTCCCGAAGCCACACCTGCGCTGTCTTGGCTGTGTGCTTAGGCTCGTTGTCCTTGTTGGAAGGTGAACCTTTGCCCCAGTCTGAGGTTCTGAGCACTCTGGAGCAGGTTTTCATCAAGGATCTCGCTGTACCTTGCTCCATTCATCTTTGCTTCGAATACTGACTAGTCTCCCAGTCCCTGCCGCTGAAAAACATCAACACAGCCTGATTCTGCAACCACCATGCTTCACCGTAGTAATGGTGCCGGGTTTTCTCGAGACGTGACGCTTGGCATTTGGGCCAAGTAGTTCCATCTTGGTTTCATCAGACCAGAGAATCTTGTTTCTCATGGTCTGAGAGTCCTTTAGGTGTCTTTTGGAAAACTCCAAGCGGGCTGTCATGTGTCTTTTACTGAGGAGTGGCTTCTACCTGAGGAGTGGCACTCTACCATAAAGGCCTAATTGGTGGAGTGCTGCAGGGGTTGTCATTCTGGAAGGTTCTCCCATCTCCACAGAGGAACTCCTAGAGTTCTGTCAGAGTGACCATCGGGTTCTTGGTCACTTCCCTGACCAAGGCCCTTCTCCCCTGGTTGCTCAGTTTGGCCTGACGGCCAGCTCTAGGAAGAATCTTGGTGGTTCCACTATGTTCTTGGGGACTTTCAATGCTGCAGACATTTTTTGGATGCACCTGAGCTCAATTTCGGGTTTCATAGCAAAGCGTCTAAATAGGTTAATTCTGTTTTATAACAAGGCTGTAATGTGGCAAAATGTGGAATAAGTCAAGGGGTCTGAATACTTTCCGAATGCACTGTATGTGGTTCTTACCAGGGGCCAGGCACACTGAAAACCAACATGTTGGTCGTGCCACTGTAGACCTAAAACCAGCATATTTAGGGTTAAACATGTACCTTATGCTACCTTTCTAAAATTACGGGGGTGGGACTCGTGATTTCTTTTAAAGGAGCATTACTGACTTCAACAGGTACATATGTTGAAGAATATCACAAGTCGATTATAACTTTGGTTTGTTGAAATAATGGTTCTATTTCAAAGGTGTGCGCTGAAAAACCTTATCCTGCCGAGTCCTTACTGTCGGGGTTGGGGAGTTCTACCAGCGAGTAAAAGTTATATCCCGGAGTTCGCATTTTTTCTCCTCCTTGGACATCGATGCACTGGATACAGTACCATATCAGGTTAGTAGCCTATGTAGGCTATACCATTGTAAGTACTATAGGCTATCATACTATAGTAGTGTACAAGTAGGCTATTCATATGTTTTTGTTAAGCTTGCACAGAGAAGTGATTAACACTACAAGAAAGCTCATAATGGTCATTCTGTGCAAATATGCCATGTTAAATAAATAGATTGATCCCGCAGTGCATAGACTGTAAATTACTATAGTGTATTTTCTGACTGTAGGACAACAGTTGCCTGCCCAGCTAGTTGCCCATCCAAACTACACCTTAACTATATTGAAACTAATTTAACCCTTATAATAGATGTGGTCTAAAGACAAAAATGTACAATAGTCTGATGGGTGAAAATATTATCAATTGTCAAATTGAGAATGAAGAGACTGATGACCAGCTCAGTGTGCATTGACAAAAAGGGAACAGAGTTTACCAAACAGCAGGCCAGAAGTTGTGATTGCTATACCCTAAAGCTATACCCTAAGAGTAGATTCAGATGTTTCTAATGAACCTAGTCGTATCAAAATTGTGTGTGGGCTCATTTTCAAAATACTGTTGACAATCAGCTATAGCCATTTGTGAAAAATATCCTTTATTTTATTCTGTTTCTTCCATTATATTCCTACTGTAAAATATATACTGTATGTGTTGACTGTGGCAGAGCAGGGGAATATAATATATATAGCCTCAGCTACTAAGCACAGAATGGATAAAACAATAAAACTCAAAACATGCTTTTCTGTTCTTTTGAAATAAATTGTCTAGGTATCATGTTTTTAAGACCTTCCTAAACAGAATCTTAATGGATTTCTTTGTGATTGTGTATAGTAAATGGATTTATTAGACTGGTTGCTGTTGGTACTGGTTGTCCTGGCTATTCTACTGTTTCAATATACGTATGGTCATTTTGACGCTTTGAGGTAAAAATCATCAATGTATTTGTATTATATTTTATTATATTTATCCCAACCTTCTGGTAGAGTGTAAAATACACACATTTAGGAAAAGTCAGGGACAGGTGGGTTGTGCACATGCCTTCAAATGCTCTTAATTCAATATGTTTAGTGAATCATTAGGTCATTAGCTCGGTCTACTTTCTACAAATTAAAAGTGTATCACTCATTGGTAAGGGCAGGCAATAGCTAAAATAGTAACCCTGTTTTGGATCAAATCATATTTGATCAGATAGATTGGACACTTGTGGTGGTAGGGTCATTTTGTTTCACAGTGGTCACATTTTGATAGGTGATCGTGACCTAGTACTTTTTTAAACCACGAGGACAGACCTGTTTTAAGAAGTAGGCTACTGTAAATAGGGCAGTGGGTCATACATTTCACCTGAATTATAGGCTACTTGATAGGGTGAGGTTTACAAACAAGAAGCACAATTCTACCTTGCCTCTCTCGCTCGCACACACTCTCACCGCATATACACACAGCACTCTGTCTTTTATTTGGTTGTCACTATACACATAGATACACTTTTATTCCTTGCCAAAATACAGATTAGAAGTTTTTAGCATTTCACATATTAATTCATTCAGGCTATTCAAAAAATAATAATTCCAATCTCATAGACTGTCAATCTTTGCATCCATAGCTGCGCCTATGAGTTTGAGTGATTACTTCCCAAGCCCCAACTTAGCCTACCAAACAAAGTGGCTGGTTCTGGTTATTGGAATGGCAGATGGCCTATATTTGAGACATGATCATCTGTAAAATAGTTAGGCTACACAGGCCTAAACTAGGTGGCACTTCTTCCCACACCTATGCAGTTGTCTTAAAGTGGTGTGAAATGAAGGTTTGTGGCGAGGGAGACACTTTTGGAATGAAATGCTGCCTGTCATAGGTGGGATCTGAACACTAAATCCTGTATTCACCAGAAACCATTAGGTCAAGAGGAAAATCCCTCTTAGACAAAGGGTGACAGTGATTTTAAAGACAAGTTTATACCTGGTGCTAAACATGGGTCCTTTGTCCTGATTAGGGTTGCACAATTCCTGGAAAATTTCAGTTTAAGGATTCCTGAAATCAACACGGTAAAATTGCAAGAATTAATTAAAATCCTATGGAGTGAAATGTTATGTTCCCACCCCCATTTTGTGATATAACTACTCTGGTCATGGTGTTGATAATTTGGGAGTTAAAATGACACTAAATAAAATAAATGTCCAACTCTGTTACAAAATCCCCCTGCTGAGGGCGCAACAGGACGCTATGTTTGTGTGATGCTCACCGTTTGTGTGAGCATTTGTTTATTTGCTTTCTGGAGCCGTGCAGTCTGACTCTAACCCATCCTCACCCTTTCTCCCCCTCACATGACGAATTAATATCTCCTCCACCGCATAGTTTCAGCCAATCAGACAATAGCTGTGTGTCTCAACCCATTGCACACACTAGCCCTGATTGGCTAGCCAGCCTGACCCATGCTCTCCAAGGGAGTAAATATTGCCTGTAGCTGAACAGTATTATTCCAGTCTGTGAGTGTGGGTAGACATATGGACATTTCTGAAAAACAAGAGACATCTGTGTAACTGCGGAGCTTGTTGAATGTCCTTCCCTATAAGCGTAATGAAAGTCTGCTGTCAAATTGTTTACTGTAATATATAAATATATTTCCAAATGTTTACTACTAACAGGTTGATTGGTAGGCTATTTGAGCTAGTAAAGGGGGCTTTACTGTTCTTGAGTAGCGGAATTACTTTTGCTTCCCTCCAGGCCTGAGGGCACACACTTTCTAGTAGGCTTGTAATCAAGGTGACAGTGACACATTCAGTACTGACGTAGTGTAATCATTAGTCCAAACAGTTGCAAACGAGAGTTTATATTGTTCAAATTCAGGTATGTTTATCCTAGTTTTGTTCCATTTAACAAACGTTTTAACAGAATTGGTGGAATGAATACACAACCTGCAAACACAGTTCCATTTCATAGCAGCCACTGCAAACAGCATGGGAGTGGGTGTATGGGTGTTTTCCGAAAGGGGGGCGGGGCAGGGCCTTATATGCGTCGCGGAAGTTAGAGTAACAATGATCCAAGGTTTTACCACCCCTGGTTGCGCAATCGATATGCTGATAAAATTTAGGGAGTCTTGTTTTCAGATTAGCTTTGTTAAAATCCCCAGCTACAATGAATGCAGCCTCCGGATAAATGGTTTCCAGTTTGCAAAGAGTTAAATAAAGTTCGTTCAGAGACATCGATGTGTCTGCTTGGGGGGGGGGATATATACGGCTGTGATTATAATCGAAGAGAATTCTCTTGGTAGATAATGCGGTCTACATTTGATTGTGAGGAATTCTAAATCAGGTGAACAGAAGGATTTGAGTTCCTGTATGTTTCTTACATCACACCATGTCTCGTTAGTCATGAGGCATACGCCCCCGCCACTCTTCTTACCAGAAAGATGTTTGTTTCTGTCGGTGTGATGCGTGGAGAAACCCGTTGGCTGCACCGCCCCGGATAGCGTCTTCCCAGTGAGCCATGTTTCCGTTAAGCAGAGGACGTTAGTCTCTGATGTCCCTCGCTACCCTTACCCTTGCTCGGATTTCATCAACCTTGTTGTCAAGAGACTGGACATTGGCAAGAAGAATGCTAGGGAGTGGCGCGCGATGTGCCCGTGTCCTGAGTCTGACCAGAAGACCGCTACGTTTCCCTCTTTTACGAAGTCGTTTTTTTGGGGGGTCGCTGCATGGAATCAATTCCGTTGACCTGTTTGTAAGGCAGAACACAGGATCCGCGTCGCGGAAAACATATTCTTGGCATTACTGATGGTGAGTTGACGCTGATCTTATATTCAGTAGTTCTTCTCGACTGTATGTAATGAAACCTAAGATGACCTGGGGTACTAATGTAAGAAATAACACGTAAAAAAAAAAAACTGCATAGTTTCCTAGGAACGCGAAGCGAGGCGGCCATCTCTGTCGGCGCCGGGCGGCCATCTCTGTCGGCGCCGGAAGTGAGGGTAGGCAACAACATCTCCTCCCCGCTGATCCTCAACACAGGGGCCCCACAAGGGTGCGTTCTGAGCCCTCTCCTGTACTCCCTGTTCACCCACGACTGCGTGGCCACACACGCCTCCAACTCAATCATCAAGTTTGCGGACGACACAACAGTGGTAGGCTTGATTACCAACAACGACGAGACGGCCTACAGGGAGGAGGTGAGGGCCCTCGGAGTGTGGTGTCAGGAAAATAACCTCACACTCAACGTCAACAAAACTAAGGAGATGATTGTGGACTTCAGGAAACAGCAGAGGGAACACCCCCTATCCACATCGATGGAACAGTAGAGGGGTAGCAAGTTTTAAGTTCCTCGGCATACACATCACAGACAAACTGAATTGGTCCACTCACACTGACAGCATCGTGAAGAAGGCGCAGCAGCGCCTCTTCAACCTCAGGAGGCTGAAGAAATTCAGCTTGTCACCAAAAGCACTCACAAACTTCTACAGATGCACAATCGAGAGCATCCTGGCGGGCTGTATCACCGCCTGGTACGGCAACTGCTCCGCCCTCAACCGCAAGGCTCTCCAGAGGGTAGTGAGGTCTGCACAACGCATCACCGGGGGCAAACTACCTGCCCTCCAGGACACCTACACCACCCGATGTCACAGGAAGGCCATAAAGATCATCAAGGACATCAACCACCCGAGCCACTGCCTGTTCACCCCGCTATCATCCAGAAGGCGAGGTCAGGTGCATCAAAGCTGGGACCGAGAGACTGAAAAACAGCTTCTATCTCAAGGCCATCAGACTGTTTAACAGCCACCACTAACATTGAGTGGCTGCTGCCAACACACTGTCATTGACACTGACCCAACTCCAGCCACTTTAATAATGGGAATTGATGGGAAATTATGTAAATATATCACTAGCCACTTTAAACAATGCTACCTTATATAATGTTACTTACCCTACATTATTCATCTCATATGCATACGTATATACTGTACTCTATATCATCGACTGCATCCTTATGTAATACATGTATCACTAGCAACTTTAACTATGCCACTTTGTTTACTTTGTCTACATACTCATCTCATATGTATATACTGTACTCGATACCATCTACTGTATGCTGCCCTGTACCATCACTCATTCATATATCCTTATGTATATATTCTTTATCTCCTTACACTGTGTATAAGACAGTAGTTTTGGAATTGTTAGTTAGATTACTTGTTGGTTATCACTGCATTGTCGGAACTAGAAGCACAAGCATTTCGCTACACTCGCATTAACATCTGCTAACCATGTGTATGTGACAAATAAAATTTGATTTGATTTGTAGTGCATAATTCCTTCTCACATCTATGCGCTTTCCTCCTCACACCTTTTCCCTTCTCTTGTGCCCAGTCACACGAGCCTACCAGATGAGCTAAATGCCTTTTATGCTCGCTTCTAGGCAAGCAACACTGAGGAATGCATGAGAACATCAGCTGTTCTCCATAGCCGATGAGAGCAAGACCTTTAAACAGGTCAACGTTCTTACCTCGAAGCGAGCATAAAAGACATTTAGCTCGTCTGTTAGGCTCGTGTCACTGGATAGCTAGCGGCTGGGTTTCCTTTTGTAGTCAGTAATAGTTTGCAAGCCCTGCCACATCCGACGAGCATCAGAGCCAGTGTAGTAGGATTCAATCTTAGTCCTGTATTGGCGCTTTGCCTGTTTTGATGGTTCGTTCTAAGGCATAGTGGGATTTTTTTATAAGCGTCCAGATTAATGCCCCACTCCTTGGAAGCGGCAGCTCTAGAGTTTAGCTCGGTGCAGATGTTGCCTGTAATTCATGGCTTCTGGTTGGGATATGTACGTACGGTCACTGTGGGGATGACGTCGTCAATGCACTTATTGATGAAGTTGCTGACTGAGGTGGTATACTCCCCAATGCCGTTGGATGAATCACAGAACATATTCGAGTCTGTGCTAGCAAAACAGTCCTGTAGCATCCGCGTCATCGGACCACTTCCATATTGAGCGAGTCACTGGTACTTCCTGCTTTAGATTTTGCTTGTAAGCAGGAATCAGGAGGAGATTTTTATGGTCAGATTTGCCAAATGGAGGGCAAGGGAGAGCTTTGTATGCATCTCTGGAGTAAAGGTGTTTTTTTTTCTTCTCTGGTTGCACGTGACATGCTCGTAGAAATTAGGTCAAACGGATTTAAGTTTGCCTGCATTAAAGTCCCAGGCCACTTAACAGTGTCGCTTCTGGATGAGCATTTTCTTGTGGCCATATACAGCTCGTTGAGTGGGGTCTTAGTGCCAGCATTGGTTTGTTCTGGTAAATAGATGGATACGAATAATATAGATTAGAACTGTCTTGGTAGATAGTGTCGTCTACATCTTATCATGAGGTACTCTACCTCAGGCGAGCAATACCTCGAGACTTCTTTAATATTAGACATCACGCAAAAGGAGTTATTGACAAATAGACACTCTCATTACCATACGTAGCTTCTCTGTCCTGCCGATACACTGGAAACACAGCCAGCTCTATATTATCCGTGTCGTTGTTCAGCCATGACTCGGTGAAACATACATAAGATATTACAGTTTTTAATGTCCTGTTGGTAGGATAGTCTCAACCGTAGATAATCAAGTTTGTTTTCCACTGATTGCACGTTGGCCTATAGAACCTATGGTAATGGCGATTTACTCACTTACCTACGAATCCTAACAGGGACCCCGACATTCTCCCTTGGTATCTCCGCCTTTTCTTCACATGAATGACAGGGATTTGGGTCTGTTCTCCGGAAAGCATTATGTCCTTAGCGTCGGACTCATTAAAGAAAAAAAATCTTTGTTCAGTTTGAGGTGAGTAATCGCTGTTCTGATTTCCAGAAGCTCTTTTCGCTCATAAGAGACGGTAAGCAGCAACTTTATGTCCAAAATAAGTTACAAACAATGCAAAAAAAATAACAAAATGGCACAGTTGGTTAGGAGCTCGTAAAACGACAGCCACCCACTCCGGTGCCATTATTATTAAAATGATAGGTCATTAAAATGATAGGTCATTGCAAACGTTCCCGCAGTCGTAACGTAAACGGGGGGGGGAAGTAATTGCACAAGCAAGAGTAGGAAAGAGTTGAAAGGGTGAAATGAAAGCCATCAATCCAGTGAGATTAAAGTAAACAAGTGGATTTTGCACGCCTCAAACACAGGAAATTGATGTCTGAAATTAAACATCCACAGTTGGCATGCCTGTTGCTAAAAGTTTAAGGGGCGGTGTCCCAGAGACTGAAAAGCCAGTTAAATCGAGAATATCCATTGAAAGTGCTTTTTAGTCTAGGATTAGGTGTAATCTGTGTCTGGGACTGCCCTTCAGAGCATATGTGTAAGAGTTTTTCTTCTATCTGTGTATAGGGATCCCTGGTGTGAGAGAACGTACTCTTATTGCAGTGAAACCAGATGGGGTCCAGCGCCGCCTTGTGGGACAGATAATGCAACGCTTTGAGCAGAGAGGCTTCAAACTGGTGGGCATGAAGATGCTGCAGGTGAGAGATGGCCAATTCCAAATGAACCCCAAAGCCCCTGCCTCCTAGGTATTTGTGTAGATCTGGATAGGTATAAGTAGTATGAAAATAAGCAATATGATAGTAGCTTCAACTTGCACTCTGATCCGACAATTGGAACTTGGACTGTGCTTGTTCATTCAGTATTCATACACCTTGACTTTATCCATATTTTGTCATTACAGCCTGAATATAAAATACCCCAAATTGTCAAACTGGAATTTAGTTTTTAGAAATTTTCACAAATTAAAGGAGTCGAATCAAGTATTGAACCCCTTTGTTATGGCAACCCTAAGTTCAGGAGTAAAAATTTGCTGAACAAGTCACATAAATTGCATGGACACAGATTCAACCACAAAGACCAGGGATGTTTTCCAGTGCCTCACAAAGAAGGGCACCTATTGTTAGATAGGTAAAACAAAAAAAGAAGCAGATATTGAATATCCCTTTGAGCACGGTGTATCAATATACCCAGTGACTACAAAGATACCGGTGTATTTTCTAACTCAGTTGCCCGACAGGAAGGAAACAGCTCAGGGATTTCACCATGAGGTCAATGGGGACTTTAAAACCGTTAAAGAATGTAATGACTGTGATCAGAGAAAACTAAGGATGGATCAACGACATTGTAGTTACTCCACAATACTAACCTAATTGACAGAGTGAAAAGAAGGAAGCCTGTACACAATAAACATATTCCAAAACATGCATCCTGTTTGCAACAAGGCACTAAAGTAATATGGCAAAAAATGTGGCAAAGCAATTCACTTTTTGTCTTGAATGCAAAGCATTATGTTTGGGGCAAACAACACATCACCGAGTACCACTCTTCATATTTGGTGGTAGGTATGGGTATGCTTATCATCAGCAAGGACTAGGGAGTTTTTTTGGGGGGGAGAGGAAAATAAACGGACTGGAGCTAAAGCACAGGCAAAATCCTGTGAGGAAAACTTGATTCAGTCTGCTTTCCAACAGACCCTGGGATATGAATTCACCTTTCAGCAGGACAATAACCTAAAACACAAGGCTAAATATACACTGGAGTTTGCTTACCAAGCAGACAGTGAATGTTCACTGTTTTGACTTAAATCTACATGAAAATCTGTGTAGATTTTAAACGTTGAATGCAGGCTCTAACACAACACAATGTTGAATAAGTCAAGGGTATGAATACTTAATGAAGTCACTGTAAATACCAGACTAAAATAAAGGTTAAAACAATGTTGGCTTTCTTTCCTTCAGGCATCAGAGGAGCTGCTCTCTCAGCACTACCAGGAGTTAAGGAGGAAGCCCTTTTACCCCAGTCTCCTGTACTACATGACCTCTGGTCCCATAGTTGTTATGGTGAGAGTTCCTGCCTTTGTATAGCCTGGTAATTCAAATTTGAATTGCTCAGTTTCATTGTTTTCTCACTTCACTGATCAGTCTGGGCATCCTCTAAGAGTTGGACACCTGGAAGGTCTAGAAAATAACCGCTAGAATAAGCTGTTTACGCCCTTGCTCATGTACCTTGATCAACGGTAGTGGGTGGACCAGTTCAGACTGTCAGTGATGTGTATGATCTGAGACCAGTAGTCCTCCATTTGCCAGTTCAGTTAACTTTTTCGCTGCCTATCCCAACACTTGAACAACCTGGGCTACCTACTGTACCATTATTCAATTAGGGGGGAATTCAGGCCCAGATTACATGAGCGTAAAATTAACTTTAATCCTATTTTATGCACTTTTCTTTCTATGTTCTGACCTTAAAATTAGGCATGAGGTAACGCATGTGCCAGCTACCTATTTGTTTAGGGTAGAGATGAGAGAAATGAAGGTGTGGCAGAGGTGTGTCTACAGATACATCATATTCTGGCCTTGACGTAATTCCCTCATAATTCCAACACCTTTATGCACAAGGAAACCTGTCGGTTCCAGTGGTGGAATAACATATTTTTCCCTGATAGAAATAACACCATTCTCTATGCACTGTAATTTACAAATTGATAAACCATTGATGAGCTAGGTAAATGGGTAATCTGTTTGGACGAAAGGGATTGTAAATATAAATAACAATTGTTTTACATAGAGTACCAGTCAAAATATTGGACACACCTAGTAATTCCAGGGTTCTCTTTATTTTTACTATTTTCTACATTAAAGAATAATAGTGAAGACATCAAAAATATGAAATAACACATATGGAATCATGTAGTAACCAAAAAAAGTGTTAAACAAATCAAAATACATTGAATCTTTTAGATTCTTCAAAGTAGCTAACCTTTTCCTTGATTACAGCTTTGCACACTTTTGGTATTCTCTCAACCAGCTTCACCTGGAATGCTCTCCTTCTAGGTCAGAATATCAGTCTGTCCCTGATGTTTTTCCTGGAGAGAAGTGGCTTCATTGCTGCCCTTCTTTACACCAGGCCATCCTGCAAAAGTCTTCGCCTCATTGTGCGTGAGATGCACTCACACCTGCCTGCTAACATTCCTGAGCAAGCTCTGTACTGGTGGTGCCCGATCACGCAGCTGAATCAACCTTAGGAGATGGTCCTGGCACTTGCTGGACTTTCTTGAGGCACCCTGAAGCCTTCTTCACAACAATTGAACCGCTCTCCTTGAAGTTCTTGATGATCCGATAAATGGTTGATTTAGGTGCAATCTTACTGCCAGCAATATCCTTGCCTGTTAAGCCCTTTTTGTGCAAAGCAATGATTACGGCACGTGTTTCCTTGCAGGTAACCATGGTTGACAGACGAAGAACAATGATTCCAAGCACCAACCTCCTTTTGAAGCTTCCAGTCTGTTATTCGAACTCAATCAGCATCACAGAGTGATCTCCAGCCTTGTCCTCGTCAACACTCACACCTGTGTTAATGAGAGAATCACTGACATGATGTCAGCTGGTCCTTTTGTGGCAGGGCTGAAATGCAGTGAATCCCCCAACTGTTTTTGGGGGATTCAGTTAATTTGCATGGCAAAGAGGGACTTTGCAATTAATTGCAATTCATCTGATCACTCTTCATAACATGCTGGAGTATATGCAAATTGCCATCATACAAACTGAGGCAGCAGACTTTGTGAAAATTAATATTTGTGTCATTCTCAAAACTTTTGGCCATGACTGTACACAGCGTTCTATGAGATCATCAGTTTCTTGGCAATTTCTCTCAAGGAATAGCCATAATTTCTCAGTACAAGAATAGACTGATGAATTTCAGAAGATAGATATTTGTTTCTGGTCATTTTGAGCCTGTAACCAAACCCAACATTTTTGATGCTCCACAAGTCTAAGGAAGGACCGTTTTTATTGATTCTTTAATCAGTACAACAGTTTTCAGCTGTGCTAACATAATTGCCAAAGGGTTTTCTTATGATCAATTAGCCTTTTAAAATTATAAACTTGGATTAGCTAACTTGTGCCATTGGAACACAGGAATGATGGTTGCTGATAAATGGGCCTCTGTTCGCCTATACAGATAGTCCATAAAAGAAATCAGCCGTTTCCAGCTACAACGGTTATTTACAACATTAACCATGTCTACACTGTATTTCTGATCAATTTGAATTTATTTTAATGGACAAAATTGTTTTTTTTTTTTTAAAACAAGGACATTTCTAAGTGATCCCAAACTTTTGAATGGTAGTGTACATAGGATAGAATACTATGTACAGCAATAGTTGAATATAATGGCCTTGACTAGAATACAGTATATACATATGAAATGCATTGAACAGTATATAAACATTATTAAAGTGACCAGTATTCCATTATTAAAGTAGCCAGTATTCCATTATTAAAGTAGCCAGTGTTCCATGTCTATGTGCATAGGGCAGCAGCCTGTAAGATGCAAGATTGCATAACCGGGTGGAAGCCAGCTAGTGATGGTTATTTAACAGTCTGATGCCTTGAAATAGAAACTGTTTTTCAGTCTCTCGGTCCCAGCTTTTATGCACCTGTACTGACCCTGCCTTCTGGATGATAGCGGGTGAACAGGTTGTGGCTCAGGTGGCTGAGGTCCTTGATGATCTCCTTGGCCTTCCTGTGACACCGGGGGCTGTAGATGTCCTGGAGGGCAGTCAGTGTGGCCCCGGTGATGCGTTGGGCAGACCGCAGCACCCTTTGGATAGCCCTGCAGTTGCAGACGGAGCAGTTGTCGTACCAGGCAGTGATACAGCCTGACAGGATGCTCTCAATGGTGCACCTGTAAAAGTTTGTGCGGGTCTTAGGTGCCAAGCCAAATTTCTTTAGCCTCCTGAGGTTGAAGAGGCACTGTTGCACCTTCTTCACAACACTGTCTGTGTGGGTGGACCATTTCAGATTGTCAGGGATGTGTATGCCGAGGAACTTCAAGCTTTTCTGCGGCCCCGTCGATGTGGATGGGGGCGTAGTCCCTCTGCTGTCTCCTGAAGTCCACGATCAGCTCCTTGATATTGTTGACATTGAAGGACTGATTATTTTCCTGGCACCACTCCACCAGTACCCTCACCTCCTCCCTGTAGGCTGTCTCGTCGATGTTGGTACTCAGACCTACCACTGTTGTGTTGTCTGCTAACTTGATGGTTGAATTAGAGGCATGCGTGTGAACAGGGAGTACAGGAGGGGCCTGAGCACGCACCCTTGTGGGACCCCTGTGTTGAGGATCAGTGTAGTGTAGGTGTTGTTGCCTATCTTCACCTGGGGGTGGCCCGTCAGGAAGTCCAGGACCCAGTTGCACAGGGCGGGGTTTGGATCCAGGACCCTGAGCTTAATGATGAGCTTGGAGGGTACTATGGTGTTGAAGGCTTAGCTGTAGTCAATGAACAGCATTCTTACATAGGTATTCCTCTTGTCCAGATGGGATAGTGCAGTTTGCAGTGCGATGGCGATTGCATCATCTATTGGGGCGGTATGCAAATTGCAGTGAATCTAGGGTGTAGGTGATATGATCCTTTACTAGTAAAGCACTTCATGAAGACATGAGTGCTACGGGGCGATTAGTCATTTAGTTCAGTTATCTTTGCTTTCTTGGGTACAGGAACAAGCAAGTGGGGGCAGGAGACTGGGGTAGGGGGAGATTGAATATATCCGTAAACCAGGGGTGTAGGTAGAATTTATTTTTGGGATGGCCTAGAAAAATTTGGATAGGCATTTTTTCTACTTGTTTATAACATTTATTTTGCGATGTGCACTACATATTATTTCGTAATACAATGGTTTTATACTAGTGCATAGTACTTGGAGCAACCTCGTTACATATACAAATCATGACCTATCCCAGCATATTCAAATAAGACAGTAACTGTAGACCAGTTGCCAACAACGTAAAACTCATCTTCAGGCACACTTTAAACTTGATGGGAAAACAAGCCTATATGTGATGTTACAATTTATACCACGGCGGGCAGTGGTACTATAGAAAGGTACCTTACCTTTAGTAGACGTATCATAAGGCGTGACCTACATCACGAGGCGCAGATGGCGAGACTTTGAGTTGAATATGGTGATGATCTCATCATAATCCAATGGATCTGTCAGTTGACGCTCAAAAGACAGCAAACTGAAGTGGTTCAGCCGGGCGCTTGTCATTAATGTGCGAAGACGATTTTTGATCCTTGTTGTTGAGAAAAGTCTCTCCACGCTGCATGATGTCATTGGAAGTGTGACAATGGTCCTTAATTAACAGAGTTTAAATGAGGGAAAATATAATCGGGGCAGCTGTCAAGTACACTCATTTTGCGACTCAACTGCTGAGTAAAAACAGTGAATTCAGCATCCTCAATTTATATTGCATAATGATCGCATGTGTTCTCCAGCTGCTCTTTAAGGCCGCAGGTTTGGGATTCTTCGGAAAAGGAGGCTGCCGCTTGTATGATCTCATATGTGTCTTCTTGAAATCTTGAGTTTAACTCCGTAATCTGTCTAGAATAATGTTCCAAAGTTGCCTCAGGTCACTGGCACTCTTTGATGCTGGATGTTTTCCCTAATGAAGCTGTGACTACACGGTCTGCCAATTTGACAGGCAGTTTTCACTGCTATGATGCGCTCACATCCCAATTACTAATATCATGCTTAATCATCATCTCTTCAGTTAGCTTGAGAACTTTATCAAAGTCTGCCCCTGAGTTATCTCTGGACATAGAAAAGCTGCTTTTGAGGATTTCAATTAAACCAATACAGTCCATCACAGATAATGTAGAGCTTTGTAATCTCTTTGTAGCAAAATCACTGGTGTCAAACCAATTTACTAAACGTGACTAACAAGAATTAAAACGTCCTGTTCTGGATTTGTTGTAAGAGGGCATTGGCTTCTAATTTGGTTTGTCCACTAGCCTCTGGAAAAATCTGCAAGAACCTCTAAAATGACATCTAGCAGTAACAGCACTTTATTCACTGACCCTGATTTTGAACTCCAAAATACATCCGTGGATCTTTCTAGCTCGATACACGGTCTATTGGGATACAACTCTTTCTGTACTTCTATGAATTGAGCATATCTGTGGAATCCATTCATATGTAACAGTATAGCTTCTGTGCCTCTCCTCGCCCCAACCTGGGCTCGAACCAGGGACCCTCTGCACACATCAACAACAGTCACCCACGAAGCATCGTTACCCATCGCTCCACGGCCCTTGCAGAGCAAGGGGAACCACTACTTCAAGGTCTCAGAGCGAGTGACATCACCGATCGAAACGCTATTAGCGCACACCACCGCTAACTAGCTAGCCATTTCACATCAGTCACACTCACCCCCCCTTTTGACCTCCTTTCCGCAGCAACCAGTGATCTGGGTCAACAGCATCAATGTAACAGTATAGCTTCCATCCCTCTCCTCGCCCCAACCTGGGCTCGAACCAGTATTTTCCGAGAAATTCCTTGTGCAGACAAATCAGCGGTTTCCATAAACCCAACAGCTCTTTCTTTAATCATTCCAGCATGAATATGCCTTGTAACTGATTGCTTCTAGAAAGAGAGAAGGAACAGCACATAATCAATATGAACTACAACTACTAGTTTAAAGCAATGAAAGATCTAATTGCTACAAAGAATGAATGTATGTATGGGCTACATTTATGAGAATACATGCATTCCCTTACCTTATCAAACTTGAAGACAATACACTAATTTATCACAAAAAAAGTGTTGAGTGAGTGCACCACAAACATCAAACATGTTGATGAATCCTCATCCCAATACAGCCTCTTCCAACACCTCGGGCAGGGTAAGGGTATCTATTTTTATTACCTCAGATTGATGATGTTAGTGTAGTGTAAAACATGATGACACAATATCAATTGGTTAACTCTAGAACCGCTAAAGCAGTCATTTTGACTGCTCATGGATTTTAAAATAAATATTACTCTGCCATTTTTTAAGTCATGCCCCCCTCTGTCCTTGATTTTTCCTAAATAAGTCTATATAACACACTGTCGTTGTTAATCCAAGCAGTCATATCACTCAACTCTGGCCTACTTGGAGTAGGCGACACACTGAGAGCGTGTGTAATTGTACATGCTTTCAATATCTATGAATATATGCACATCGGGCAGCAGGTGAGCGAGATTCGGAGACAGTGGAGACCCATCATTCAGGGCAGGTGTGGCAAAGCCCCACCTGTTTTGAGCACCACACTTTTAGGTTATCTCTATATATAAATACAGCTCTGGAAAAAAATGAAGAGACCACTGTAAAATTAGTAGTTTCTCTGGTTTTACTATTTCTAGGTATGTGGTCGAGTAAAAAAAAGGTGTTTGTTTTAATCTATAAACTACAGACAACATATATCCAAAATTACACAGTGGGTGGGAGACCTGCACCCACTGTGACATTTTGTGGAGGATCGGTGATGATCTGGGGGTGCTTTCAGTAAGGCTGGAATCGGGCAGATTTGTCTTTGTGAAGAACACATGAATCAAACCACGTACAAGGTTGTCCTGGAAGAAAACTTGTTTCTTTCTGCTCTGACAATGTTCCCCAACTCTGAGGATTGGTCTTTCTAGCAGGACAATGCTCCATGCCACACAGTCAGTTCAATCAAGGTGTGGATGGAGGACCACCAGATCAAGACCCTGTCATGGCCAACACAATCTCCAGACCTGAACCCCATTGAAAACCTTTGGAATGTGAGGAAGATGGATGGTCATAAGCTGTCAAACAAAGCCGAGCTGCTTGCATTATTTTCGCAGTTTATTACTGTTTCAATATTGTAATCACATAATATGGCTTTCCTTTTGATTGTGTGGTAAACTGTTGGGTGGAGCGTGCAGAGATTGACACAGAGGCTTTAGTCCACAAAACAACTTTACTAAGACAGAAAACAAATGTATCAGAGAAATAACTTAGGTTTTGCTCTGTCTTCTATTTCTTAACTGGTGTCCCTCTCACCCTTCTCTTTTGCGGTGTGCCATCGTGCCTCCACGGCTGGTTGGCACCTTCCTCTAATTACCTTCACTTAGCTTGTCTGTGTCGGGGTGCCCAGCTCCGGTATTCTCAGCAAAGTGAGCCAACGTGGACTCCCCTCTATTACCATCCCCCAGGGTAGACCTCCTGGGATACCACAATAGATATGGCGAAATTAGGTGCTGCTGAAAAGCAAAGACTCTACAGACAGCGCAGGGATGCTGACCCACCCCGCAGAGCAGCCTCCATCAAACAAAAACACCAGACTTACTTACTAGGGATTTGGAGGATTTAAACCATTTCTTAGAAAAGGTTCATGACAATACTGTCTTTGATTATATATACAAATTAAAGACTGAAATGACATTCTAGAAAGCCCGATTTGTTATCTAAAATATAGGTAACACCAGTGACAAAAAGGCAGCACAAGCATTTTTTTTTATGTAATGTAGTAAAAATTAAAATGTTAAGCTGTCATTTGTTGATTTATAATGTTAAGCGCTTAACTATTATCTGGTTAAGTGTTTGATTTAGTTTTTTAGTTTTTTTTACTTAAAAAAAAAAGTTGGCTGTTCAAAAAGCCACCATTTTCATAGAATGACCCATAAGTATTCACACCCCTGAGTCAATACTTTGTAGAAGCACCTTTGGTAGCGATTACAGCTGTCCTTCTGAGTAAGTCTCTAAATGGGTCAAATAATGGATTTTGTCGTCTGAAAAGCCTGAAACTCCCCAGTCCTTAACGAATACAAGCATACCCATAACATGATGCACCCACCACTATGCTTGAAAATATGGAGAGTGGTACTCAGTAATGTATTGGATTTGCCCCCGAACATAACACGTTGAGTTCAGAACAAAAAGTAAATTGCTTTGCCACACTTATTGCAATATTACTTTAAGTGCCTTGTTGCAAACAGGATGCATGTGTCACGCCCTGACCATATAGAGCTTTTATTCTCTATGTTGGTTAGGTCGGGGTGTGATTTAAGGGTGGGTTATCTAGGGGAATTATATGTCTATGCTGGCCTAGTATCGTTCCCAATCAGAGGCAGCGGTTTATCATTGTCTTTGACTGGGGATCATATTTAGGTAGCCATTTTCCCATTGTGCTTTGTGGGATCTTGTCTAGATATAGTTGCCAGTGAGCATTATTATTAGCTTCATGTTTCGTTTGTTCGTTTTGTTCTTTGAAGTTTATTTCCAAAATAAAGGATGGAAACACCACGCTGCATCTTGGTCCAATCATTATGATGAGCGTGACAGCATGTTTTGGAAAATGTTTTATTAGTATTGTGGAGTAACTACAATGTAATTGTGTGGTGTACAGAGATGACGTAGTCGTTTAAAAAATCATGTTGAATACTATTATTGCACGCAATTATGGATGAACTCCTGACGTATTCTGGCTTGCCATACAAAGTGGTTGAATACTTATTGACTCAAGACATTTCAGATTTTCATTTTTTATTCATTTGTAAAACAAAATTCCACTTTGACATTATTTTGTCACTTGCCTACACACAATATCCCATAATCTAAATGTAATCCATTTTATATTCATGCTGTAACATAACAAAAAGTGGAAAAAGTCTAGGGGTGTGCATACTTTCTGAAGGCACTGTATCTGTTAAATTCCAAAACACCTAACCACTTGTGTATATCTGATTGATTCACTTTCAATTCATTTGCTGAATTGACTGATTTAAGATCGAATTTCCCTAATCCTGGAAAGCACTACATCCATTCTTGTTGTCCAGGTGTGGGAGGGTCATAATGTGGTCCGGACATCCCGGATCATGGTAGGAGACACCAACCCATCTGAGGCCCAAGCAGGCACTGTCCGGGGGGATTTCAGCATTCACATCAGCAGGTGAACAACAATAAATAAAGACTCAAATTAAAAGATCTTTCACTTTACAATAATTTGCACAATACCCTTTTAAACAAATTATTTAAATAATTGAGGGATAAAAACAAATTAATATATAAACATGAAATTGATCATTTGTGAAAGTGTTTTGAAATTGGGTGCATAATTTCAATGCAAAATACTAAACTGGACTTTAATGAATGGAGGTTTGTATTTATTTTCCAGAAATGTGGTCCATGCCAGTGATTCAGTAGAGGGGGCTCAGAGGGAGATCCAGCTGTGGTTTCATCGAAAGGAACTGATGGATTGGGACTGCTATGACCACAATAGCACCTACCAGCTTTGAGAAAGAGATGAAAGGCAGAGATTGAAAGAGAGCGTGAACAAGGTAGAATGACCATCGGGAACAGTGGCACCATACCTAACTCTGTGTCCTGCTTGCAATACTCAGCCTTCTCCATCGTGGGAGGCTCCAATACCCAAGAGCCCCTCGCCTACTCCTATACAGTAATGTATCGTCCTCGCCATACGTTTTGAGATTTAAGATCAAATGATCCATATGACACATCATTAGTTAATTTGAGGCTGATTTAATGCATATCCATTTGACCATTTAGACATAAAAGCACTATGTATTTAGTCCCTCCATTTGAAGAAATGTACTGGTGTAGTTATTATTTGGTGTCATATCGCTTGGACCTAATGACTTCAAGTTTGCAACTCTACAAACTCATTGGCTGCATTTGCAATTCGTTTTTTGTGTATTATGGGATGTGTTATCTAATAGTAACTAAATGGTGTCTGGACTCTTTTTCTTTCTAAATGAGCGGAGATGTTTCTGAACCCATCCAAATTGTCACACCCTGATCTGTTTCACCTGTCTTTGTGTTTGTCTCCACCCCCCCAAGTGTCTCCCCTCATTATCCCCTGTGTATTTTTATACCTGTGTTCTGTTTGTTGCCAGTTTGTTTTGTTTGTCAAGCCTAACAGCGTTTTCACCCTTGCTCCTGTCTTTTCTAAAGTGCCTGTTTTCTGGTTTTGACCATTCTGCCTGCCCAGACCCGGAGCCTGCCCGCCGTCCTGTACCTTGTCCCACCACACTGGATTACTGACCTTTGCCTGCCCCTGTTACAGTAATAAACTTTTGTTACTTCGACACTGTCTGCATCTGGGTCTTTCCTAAAACGTAATACTAATTGCTATATTATATATATCGCCACCATGGCCCATTTATTGCCTCACCTCCCTTATCCTACCTCATTTGCACATACCGTATATAGACTTTCTACTGAATGTTTGTTTATTCCATGTGTAACTGTTGTTGTATGTGTCGAACTGCTTTGCGTTATCTTGGCCAGGTCGCAGTTGCAAATGAGAACTTGTTCTCAACTAGCCTACCTGATTAAATAAAGGCGAACAAAAATATATATCAGCTATAGAACACAACATTTGCCATAAGGACGGTTCATCTGCTGTGTGGAAGCTGTAAAAATGTTGGAAACTCATCTCCCTCACCAGCTGTCAGAAGCTCACAGATCACTGCACCTGTGAAAGCCCATCAAACTACCTCATCCCCATCACTGTTTTATCTTGCTCCTTTGCACCCCAGTATCTCTACTTGCATGCTGTCATGCTCTATACTGCTATTACAGTCTGCATGATAACTTATGTCATATGCTTCATAAGTGTCTGCATACCAGGTGATATAATGACGTTTTATCATTTATTAAACTCTGTCACTTAACATTGAATGGAATGATGCACTACATAACCATGTCATATGCCGTTATAGAGTGTGTACAGACACCTTTAGTAAAGTGACATTAATTTGTTATAAAACGGTTATGAATGTGCTTAATACCACAGGATAAGTTGAGTATCACAAAACCATTCAGGATCTCCAAGAAACATGGGCAAACGGGAGAGGGTGTATCATCTTTGACTCCAACTTTCTCACTCGTCATTCATTCATGATCATTTTTTTCTGATCATGACAGCATCCAAATTGATTAAGATCTTTCAACCCCAAAAATATTCTCACTTACTGTTAGGTAAAAGTGATTCAAAAATGACACGACATTCACCATTCAGTTACTATTGGGCAGATATGACCCAAATCAAACTGCAAATACATCAAGTTCGTAGCCACAAGCTTGTTGTGGTCATTACATGTGGGGGGGACAAGATGCGTAAAGTGCTTTTGTCTAAATGGTAAAATACACAATATTGTCAAATAAAAAGGAGACATTCTGTACTGTCGCCTCATGAATCATTTGATTTCAAATCCAAACTGCTGGAGTACAGAGCCAAAATAACAAATGTTTTGGGCTTTCCCCTGACACGCCTAGTATATAGGTCCTGGATGTGTTGGGGTTCTTTCCTTGTCAATCATTGGCTCATTGGTGAAATTAGCATTCAGACGATATCTTTAATTAAATCATCAGAAGTTGACAACAGGAACATAGCAGTGCTGCAGAGATGGTTGTCCTTCTGGAAGGTTCTCCCATCTCCACAGAGGAGCTCTATCTATCCCTGACCAAGGCCCTTCTCCCCCGATTGCTCAGTTTTGCCAGGCGGCCAGCTCTAGGAAGAGTCTTGGTGGTTCCAAAGGTCTTCCATTTAAGAATGATGGAGGCCACTGTGTTCTTGGAAACCTTCAATGCTGCAGACATTTTTTGGTACACTTCCCCAGATCTGTGCCGCGACGCAATCCTGTCTCGGAACACTACGGACAATTCCTTCGACCTTTGCTCCGACGGATCAAGTCAAGGGGTCTGAATACTTTACGAAGGCACTGTATTGCCCCAGATACTCTAGCCCAGGGGTGCAGTGGTGTCAGACTCATTCCATGCAGGGCATAGAGTCTGCTGGTTTTTGTTATATTCTTTCAATTAAATCAGACTAGGTGAGGGGAGTTCCTAACTAATCAGTGACCTTGGTCGTGTTCCCGTGCTCAGACTATACATGCATCAACCAAAGGTTGTGTGCTACATCATCGACTGTGCTGTCGCGCACCAGATTGCTATAACATGTGGTTTGTTGATGCATAAAATACCTATCCAGGCGTTGTAAGATCTGGCATTCGTCAGCAATGCAATGTCTGAGCAGAAGAACACGACCCTTAATTGATCAATCAAGTACAAGGGAGGAGTGAACCTGCAGACACTGGTGTAGCTGCTCCTGAGTCAGCCCCAATGTGGGTTTTGTGAAGGTTCAGCATTATCCTGCGGTTAATCCCACAAGCATGGCATTTAACTTTATTTGTGAGTGAAAACAAATGTGTAGGAGAAAATACCTCTAAAATAATTGCTGAATGCTATGTTGGCATCATTGGATGATCTGAATTGCCTGTACACACTCAAGTAGTACAACCGATGTACAACGCATTTGGCCCAACCGTTGTGATACAGAGTATTTATGCACCAAACTTTACACCAGCTTTGTATCACAAAACTAAAAGTAATATCACAACCATTGTGTCAAATGCTTTGCACATCAGTTGCACAACCTGAGTGTGTATGGGGCCTGAAGAGTATATGGGGCCTGAAGACGTTGCTGTGACAGAAGGATTTCCTATTTTCTAGGCCATACGGTCCAATGGCCTCTTCATCAACACAATTTACACATTCCTGTGCCCTTTTTTTTCCTGTCTAAACAGTGCAATTCATTAGATAAGGATTCCTTTTTTTTTTTTTTGAATAAATGTTTGAATAAACTGTCAAATAACTAAGTTTTCACCTGTGTTTTAATGCACTTATTTATGAGCGATTGTATGAAAAGTTCTTAATATTTTCTAGTTCAGCAATCTGCAACATGATAATTGACCTACTTACCCTGAAACGTAGTTTGACTATGGGGCCACATTTCAGATTAGTTTAAATATCCACTGCTGCAAACTTTAGCCATTTACCACAAAATTGTAAGACCGAATCATCTCAAGTGCTTTGGCCGGAATTGAATCCAAGGAACGCTGTGGAGAAGCGCATTGGACTGTCGACAATGCGTCTAAGGCAATGTTCCCCATGTTCCACCTTGTTTGGCACCCAGACTAACAGTACTTAACAAACAGACAAAAAGTAAAGTCAACACCAGTTTATTTGTATGATTGTTATTTTAATAACTTCAGGACAGTACAATTTAAATACATAAGTGCATATAAATATACAACAACAAAAAAGCATTGATCATAGACTTTGACATGCCAATCGAGAGCATCCTGTCGGGCTGTATCACCACCTGGTACGGCAACAGCTCCACCCACAACTGTAAGGCTCTCCAGAGGGTAGTGAGGTCTGCACAACGCATCACAGAGGGCAAACTACCTGCCCTCCAGGACACCTACACCACCCGATGTCATCCAGAAGGTGAGGTCAGTACAGGTACATCACAGCTTCTATCTGAAGGCCATCAGACTGTTAAACAGCCATCACTAACATTGAGTGGCTGCTGCCAACATACTGACTCAACATACTGACTCGATCTCTAGCCACTTTAAAAATAAAAAGTATTGTATGGAATAAATGTGTCACGAGTCACTTTAAACAATGCCACTTTATATAATGTTTACATACCCTACATACCCTCGATATTGGCCAGCAACTCATTTTTCCACCTGAGATTGCTTCTACCAACCTTAGGCCAGACATGGTACTCTGGTCCCCTTCACGAAAGGCTGTGTACATCATAGAGCTCACAGTCCCGTGGGAAAACTGTTGAAGAGGCCTACGAGCGTAAGAAACTGCGTTACACAGAGTTGGCAGCAGATGCAACTCAGCGTGGCTGGAATGCAAAAGTCTGGCCAGTTGAAGTGGGATGCAGAGGGTTCGTGGCTTCTTCCACCATCAGGTTGCTGAAAGAGGCAGCCAGTGGATCTGGATCAAACGGAAGGACCCTTGCTGGGCTATAACTTCATGACCCCCACCCCCACCTGAGAACGCAATTAAGATCCCTCCAACTTGCGGTCAGCTGTATGGCTGGCTCAGGAAGAGAACGCCCCTGCTTTGCATAGTCCCGTGGGACATCTTAATTGGGCATGGGACACAAGCTAAGGCTTGATCACCCTTTAGCTGGCCACCTTTGATGAGGGTGTTTAGTGATTAAAGGCCGAAACACCCACTGATTCGAAAGCACACTACTGAGGATGTGTCCCAAAATTGACATCTTAACCCAGTCTAAGAAATAAACCTCCCATGCCACTCTGTCAACATCACGGCAAATCTCATGCGAGTGCATTCCATCTATTGGCACAATGGACCGTTTTTAACATCTCGTTGCGTGTTTTATGATTCATTACTCATGTAATGTACAGTGGGGCAAAAAATTATTTAGTCAGCCACCAATTGTGCAAGTTCTCCCACTTAAAAAGATGAGAGGCCTGTAATTTTCATCATAGGTACACTTCAACTATGACAGACAAAATGAGAAAAAAAAATCCAGACAACAAAGGGTATATAACAAAGTATTGTGAAACTTTTGTTATTGACCAAATACTTATTTTCCACCATAATTTGCAATTTGCAAATAAATTCATTAAAAATCCTACAATGTGATTTTCTGGATTTTTTTTTCTCATTTTGTCTGTCATAGTTGAAGTGTACCTATGATAAACTACAGGCCTCTCATCTTTTTAAGTGGGAGAACTTGCACAATTGGTGGCTGACTAAATACTTTTTTGCCCCACTGTATATACTGTACTCTATACCATCTACTGTATCTTGCATATGCCGTTCGGCCATCACTCATCCATATAGTTGTGGTAGTTAGATATTACTGCAAGGTCGGAACTAGAAGCACAAGCATTTCGCTACACTCGCATTAACATCTGCTAACCATGTGTATGTGACCAATACAATTTAATTTGATGCCAATCTGTGGTAAATTGACTACATATTGTGAGTGTGGATGTTTAAGTGAACGCAAAACTATTTTATCATGCAGTGGGATCCCAAAATATTGGGACAGTTAGATTGTTGTTTTGGCTCTGTACTCCAGCACTTTGGATTTGAAATTATACAATGATTATAAGGTTGAAATCCAGACTGTCAGCTTTAATTTGAGGGTATATATAAGATTATACAACGGGTGGATCTAATCCTGAATGCTGATTGGTTAAAAGTGCGTTCCAGCAGGTGTCTACTCCACAAGTTACCACCGGTTAAGTCCATGGTGTTAAAATGCCTATTTCCTCTGTTCCATCTGACTGCGCAATCCACTGTCTCATCAGCCCAGACAGGGAAGTTATAAACTTGATCTCCACTATAAAAAGCATCTAAACATGATCTAATTTCTTTTAGACTAACATTTAGTTTCCAACTGCGGAGATTTGAATTAACCTTGCTTGTTTATCTCTCTGACATTTGCAACATATACAGTCGTGGCCAAAAGTTGAGAATGACACAAATATTAATTTCCTCAAAGTTTGCTGTCTTTAGATATTAGATATTTTTTGTCAGATGTTACTATGGAATACTGAAGTATAATTACAAGCAATTCATCAGTGTCAAAGGCTTAAAGAATGATTCCAAGCACCACCCTCCTTTTGAAGCTTCCAGTCTGTTATTCGAACTCAACCAGCATGACAGAGTGATCTCCAGCCTTGTCCTCGTCAACACTCGTACCTGTGTTAACGAGAGAATCACTTACATGTCGTCAGCTGGTCCTTTTGTCGCAGGGCTGAAATGCAGTGAAAATGTGTTTTGGGGATTCAGTTCATTTTCATGGCAAAGAGGGACTTTGCAATTAATTGCTATTCATCTGATCACTCTTCATAACATTCTGGAGTATGTGCAAATTGCCATCATACAAACTAAGGCAGCAGACTGAAAATTAATATTTGTGTCATTCTCAACTTCTGGCAACGATTGTATATTCATAGTGATTTCAATGGTTCTCCACACTATTCTGGCTTGTTTAGGCAAACTATGAGAATTTTATCTTTAGTTTTTCATTATACAGAATAATATGTGCATAAAATAGTCACTTAACCCACTTAACCAAGATTTTCACCATCATTTGTAAAGCCCTAGTTATTTTGTTGCTTTGGGAAAGTCATTTCTGAAGATATGTACTCTGTGGTCATTTACCAATTTACGTTGTCCCTCAGATTTCAGGTGAATCCTGTAACATGAACTGAACTCGTTTTAATATGGTTAAACTAATCATTTATTTTTAAACAAATAATTTTTCAAAAGACACATGGAATATTTAAAAGTCAAATCATAGTGTAATGCCGGGGAGCTGGTTGTACTCTTTTGGTGGAGGAAAACTGAGCGCGTCGACCAACCCTGTTACCGATAAACAGACAAGAAATGTTTAACAAGTTGAACATGAACACAAGCTTTTTGTTAAGCTTCTATTCAATTTGATCTCCCTGTAGCACACAACAAGCTTCCATTCCCCCTGTCACAAGGAGAGTTTATGTCTGAATTAAGAGGAAATCGTCAACCCTGTTACGATCAACCCCGGTCACTTTTATAGTCATGTTCCTTAATTTAACCTCTTGAGATGCGAAACCCTGTTTGTTAGGAGGTTGAACATGTGCTCTTTTATGACCGAATGTTAAAATTAGGTGAAAAAGTTGACTAAATTACACTACCTAAAGGCACTCTATTCGTGGAATGACACAGTTCAGCAGCACCAAGTGAACTGCCTGTCAACCTTAATTTAGTCTACTGTATAACAATGCAAAAAAATAATATATTCTATATATGCGTGATGACTAGTTACTAATATCATTTTAGGAGGGTATGATGCAGTTCAGTACCTTAGTTTCTAGCGGCATTCCTGCTCTAGACTACGTTCTCGCCTGTGGCCCTTGCAGTGAGCGGCTGCGGTGTCTCCCACTCTCTCTCACTGCAGTCCCTGGAACTGGAGCGACCGCTTCTCCCTGTGGGGCGAGCGGGAATGCCTCCTGTACTCTCCAGAGCGAGACCTGGGGGTGATCACATAGAGAGGAGGAAATATCTTAGGGGACAGCAGGTGAACACAATAATGGTGGTTCGCTATGACTTGCAAGTACTCGTTTAGCAACAAACTCGCACACAACCAATTTACACTTATGCATACGACCCCGTGGCACACAACACCAGTTCCTCACCTCCGCTTCTTTCGGCTCCAGTAAGCTCTCAATAATTAGTCCAGTACACATTTAAAATGTTAGCCTCAAAATGTAAGGTGCCCTGTGAACATCCACACCCAGCAAAACTGTGCTCCAACATTTTCTTGTGAGATTTAGTCCGGATTAATGTTGGAAAGAGTCAAGGGTAACAGAGAAAAATATGACTTGAGTTTCAGCAACAGCCTTCATCAGAACTTGCCCCTGTGCACACTATTTTTGCATGTCCTGCTCAAACACAAATGTTAACTAGCAACACATGCGTTGACATGAGTTGATTTGATCAATCATTTACTGTTTCCACAGTATTAATGATCCGATGTCAACAACTACAGACCAGTATCCCTTCTTTCTTTTCTCTCCAAAACTCTTGAACGTGCCGTCCTTGGCCAGCTCTCCCGCTATCTCTCTCAGAATGACCTTCTTGATCCAAATCAGTCAGGTTTCAAGACTAGTCATTCAACTGAAACTGCTCTTCTCTGTATCACGGAGGCGCTCCGCACTGCTAAAGCTAACTCTCTCTCCTCTGCTCTTATCCTTCTAGACCTATCGGCTGCCTTCGATACTGTGAACCATCAGATCCTCCTCTCCACCCTCTCCGAGTTGGGCATCTCCGGCGCGGCCCACGCTTGGATTGTGTCCTACCTGACAGGTCGCTCCTACCAGGTGGCGTTGCGAGAATCTGTCTCCTCACCACGCGCTCTCACCACTGGTGTCCCCCAGGGTTCTGTTCTAGGCCCTCTCCTATTCTCGCTATACACCAAGTCACTTGGCTCTGTCATAACCTCACATGGTCTCTCCTATCATTGCTATGCAGACGACACACAATTAATCTTCTCCTTTCCCCCTTCTGATGACCAGGTGGCGAATCGCATCTCTGCATGTCTGGCAGACATATCAGTGTGGATGACGGATCACCACCTCAAGCTGAACCTCGGCAAGACGGAGCTGCTCTTCCTCCCGGGGAAGGACTGCCCGTTCCATGATCTCACCATCACGGTTGACAACTCCATTGTGTCCTCCTCCCAGAGCGCTAAGAACCTTGGCGTGATCCTGGACAACACCCTGTCGTTCTCAACTAACATCAAGGCGGTGGCCCGTTCCTGTAGGTTCATGCTCTACAACATCCGCAGAGTACGACCCTGCCTCACACAGGAAGCGGCGCAGGTCCTAATCCAGGCACTTGTCATCTCCCGTCTGGATTACTGCAACTCGCTGTTGGCTGGGCTCCCTGCCTGTGCCATTAAACCCCTACAACTCATCCAGAACGCCGCAGCCCGTCTGGTGTTCAACCTTCCCAAATTCTCTCACGTCACCCCGCTCCTCCGCTCTCTCCACTGGCTTCCAGTTGAAGCTCGCATCCGCTACAAGACCATGGTGCTTGCCTACGGAGCTGTGAGGGGAACGGCACCTCAGTACCTCCAGGCTCTGATCAGGCCCTACACCCAAACAAGGGCACTGCGTTCATCCACCTCTGGCCTGCTCGCCTCCCTACCACTGAGGAAGTACAGTTCCCGCTCAGCCCAGTCAAAACTGTTCGCTGCTCTGGCTCCCCAATGGTGGAACACACTCCCTCACGACACCAGGACAGCGGAGTCAATCACCACCTTCCGGAGACACCTGAAACCCCACCTCTTTAAGGAATACCTAGGATAGGATAAAGTAATCCTTCTCACCCCCCTTAAAAGATTTAGATGCACTTTTGTAAAGTGGCTGTTCCACTGGATGTCATAAGGTGAATGCACCAATTTGTAAGTCGCTCTGGATAAGAGCGTCTGCTAAATGACTTAAATGTAAATGTAATGTAAATGTATTAAGACTATAGCTAACATGTTTGAACATTGCTAATGGCTTTGCAAAGTACATGGCCGGCTAATCTCTATCCAACCCCACCTCTTCTTCAAACGCTTCCTTCTCTCTCCTCCCTCTTCAGGTGATCCTGGTTTCTCTTCTCTTGCTTCTCCAGGACTGTTTTCTGATTTCCATTAGCATGCAAAACACACAATGATTTTGCTCACACACATACTCATTCACAGATAAAAGCATTTTCAAATGTGGCTGAATCAACTACTTCTATTTGAAGTATTTTCCTATAAATACTATTTGAAACTATTTCCCAAAACTTCTTTCCAAATACCCCTAGGACAGACCAGGGTACATATGCATGGGAGTACTTGTTTGTGCATTTGAGTATTTTCAAATGCATGCCATTGTATTTTGTTAGAGTTGCGTAAATTCAAATCTGGTATCAGGATAAATATAACAATGAGTCACCGATTGTATACTATGTATTTTTTATTAGCTAAGTAATAAATGGCAAATGCAACTTTCGTGTATACGGGCTCACTGTAATACCACGCAGGGCAGAACAGAGAACTGACAAGATGTATGTAAACAGTATTCTTTATACTGTGATAGACAGTTCCAACCCGTCTGTTGGCCTATCATATTAGAGGCTGGGCGTGGTTTAAACTTGCTCCCCGCCTCTTGGCGCTTCTGTTGATAGATGTAACTGTGAAGAACATCCATGCGCTCATGCTCGATACCATTATCTCGATACCGTTATCTCGCACCTGGCTCCTGTTATCTAACAAAAGACCTCTTGTTCTGCAACCCCACGCTCTGAATGTGCCCCCCAACTCATTGCACAGTACCTGTCTTCTGTATTTTTCCATCATGAGAAAGGCCCATGGCCCTGAAACTGTTAGCAATGTTTCAAGTCAGCTATGTTGCATAACACATACATACATCCACACAAGCCAACAGCAGATAATATTCAATCATATATATGGTAATGACTATAATGTAAAACACAGGATCCAACAATTTCCAAAGGCATTCTAAAAAAAAAAGAGAGAGAATGAAACTGGGAGAAAGATGTGTTGCATGCCTAAACTTCCAAGTACAAGGGCCATCATATGTCTACAAGAAACGTTACACTAAGTGATGGCATAAACAATGGGAACCAATGATGCTTGTGCATGACCTGACCAAGTGATGTAAATGCCTTTTAAATCAACAATAAAACAATCATGCACGTGACCTTTTACTAAAAGCTGCTTTGAGCGTTATTTGGCCAGTGTAAGTACAGATGTAGGATCTTAATTTGATAACCCTATTGCAGAATAACATTAGTAAAACCTGTACTGTATTTAAGGTTTGGAAAGGTCTTCTGAAGTTTGACATTTCCTCTTTGAAATTTCATTCTAGATTTTCCCTTATAAAATATAGGCCATTTATAATCCATTTATAGTTGATTATGTTTTTAGCCTATATAGTGTTTGTTTACATTTACTTTGTTTAAAAACATTGTAGTAAAACAAGCTTATATTTTGGGCTCTGATGGGGTATGACATTTAAAGCAAACTCATGAGGCATTAATAAGTAATATTCAATAATCAATGGGTACAAATAATTCATTTATAAATCCAAAAATGGTTGTAGCACCTGCTGAGTGTCCCTTTAAGGCTGAACCTAGATGTTAGACATACTTCCCTTACTCCCCCTGGTCTATAACCATGTATTCCCACCATCCCTTGCAGACAAAGCTTTTTAAATAAGGAAACAAGGCACCAGTACACAGCCTCCCAAATGAATGATGCAGCACCCCCCCCTTGGGCCAATTGAGATATGACGTGAAAAACAAATTATGATATCGTGCGTGAAGATCTGCTGAAGATAACAGATTTTGGGCACAGTCATGCCTCTCGTTTCGCCTGTTCCTCTCTGGTGACTCACACATTTCACTTATTAACCATAGCTTTGGGCTAATCAGTGTAATTTTGTAAATGTCAGATCTCTATGGCAAGACACATCATTCATGCAAGTGCCAGTGACGTCTGAGATGTCACATGTGACTTAAGTACGTGGGACAAATTGAGGACCTTTATAAAGATCGCACCTTTGAAAATCAAGTAGATTCAAGATTCTAAATTCCCCAATTCTTTAGATACTTACAAAGCCCGAGACTGGGCCCCAAAAAAGTACAAATGACTTCCCACCGGTAGCATCTCATACCATTTTTTTTTTAAACGATATATTCAAAACCAATCTGACTGCTGTCTATTCAAAATTGATTGTCACTTCCTGCCTACAAACATTTAAATCAACTTGTTAACAGGATTTAGGAATTGGAATTGTATTCTGGAAAAACATGCCTTCTATTTATATACCAGGCCTATTGTTACACTTTTCAAAGTGACACATAGAAGTCACTATACAAATGCCAAACCTGCTAGGTTGTTAGTAACTTACATGGAGTACAAAAAAAAACAAGGCACACCTGCTCTTACCATGACAGACTGAGCAGCTGAAAGCTTTAATCCCTTACCGACATCACTTTTTAAATCCACTTCAAATCACTGTAGATAAAGGGGAGGTGACAGATTAAAGGATTTTTAAGCCGAGACAATTGAAACTTCAAATCAAACTTTATTCGTCACATATGCGTGATGTGTGCAGCAATATCTAACAATTTCACAACATATTCCTAATACATACATAGCCAAGTAAAGGAATGGAATTAAGAATATATGGACGAGCAATGTCAGAGCGGCATAGACTAAGATAGAGTTGAAGTCAGAAGTTTACATACACTTAGGTTGGAGTCATTAACTTTTTTTTTCAACCACTCCACACATTTCTTGTTAACAAAATATCGTTTTGGCAAGTCAGTTAGAACACCTACTTTGTGTATGACAAGTCATTTTTCCAACAATTGTTCACAGACATTATTTCACTGTATCACAATTCCAGTGGGTCAGAAGTTTACTCAGTTGACTGTGCCTTTAAACAGCTTGGAAAATTCCAGAAAATTATGTCATGGCTTTAGAAGCTTCTAATAAGCTAATTGACATAATTTGAGTCAGGTGGATATATTGAAGATATATCGATATATTGAAGGCCTACCTTCAAACTTAGTGCCTCTTGACATCATGGGAAAATCAAAAGAAATCCCAAGGATGAACCAGACTTGGATGAGCAATTTCCAAACACCTGAAGGTACCACGTTCATCTGTACAAACAATAGTACACCAAGTATAAACACCATGGGACCAAACACGACATCATACTGCTCAGGAAGGAGACGCGTTCTGTCTCCTAGAGACACAGGTACCTATATCCACAGTTAAACGAGTCCCATATCGACATAACCTGAAATGCCGCTCAGCAATTAAATTTTTTACCTTTATTTAACTAGGCAAGTCAGTTAAGAACAAATTCTTATTCTCAATGACGGCCTAGGAACAGTGGGTTAACTGCCTGTTCAGGGGCAGAACGACAGATTTGTACCTTGTCAGCTCGGGGATTTGAACTTGCAACCTTTCGGTTACTAGTCCAATGCTCTAGCCACTAGGCTACCCTGCCGCCCCAAAGAAGCCACTGCCATAAAAAAGCCAGACTACGGGTTGCAACTGCACATGGGGACAAAGATTGTACTTTTTGGAGAAATGTCCTCTGGTCTCATGAAACAAAAATTGTTTGGCCATAATGACCATCATTGGTGGAAAAAGGGGGAGGCTTGCAAGCCGAAGAACACCATCCCAACCGTGAAGCACGGGGGTGGCAGCGTCATGTTGTGGGGGTGCTTTGCTGCAGGAGGGACTGGTGCACTTCACAAAATAGATGGCATCATGAGGTTGGAAAATTGTGGATATATTAAAGCAACATCCAAAGACATCAGTCAGGAAGTTAAGGCTTGGTTTCAAATGGGTCTTCCAAATGGACAATTACCCAAGCATACTTACAAAGTTGTAGCAAAATGGCTTAAGGACAACAAAGTCAAGGTATTGCGGTGGCCAGCACAAAGCCTTGACCCTAATGAACAATTTTGGGCAGAATGGAAAAAGAATGTGAGCAAGGAGGCCTACAAACCTGACTCAGTTACACCAGCTCTGTCAGGAGGAATGGGACAAAATTCACCCAACCTATTGTGGGAAGCTTGTTGAAGGCTACCCAAAACGTTTTTACCCAAGTTAAACAATTTAAAGGCAATGCTTCCAAATACACTCAATTAGTATGTAAACTTCTGACCCACTGGGAATGTGATGAAAGAAATACACATTTCACATTCTTAAAATAAAGTGGTGATCCTAACTGACCTATGACAGGGAATTTTTGTTCGATCGGGTTCAAGTCCAGGCTCTGGCTGAGCCACTCAAGGACAGTCAGAGACTTGCCCCGAAGCTCCTCCTGCGGTGTCTTGCACAGTAGTAAATAATGGCTACTTCTCAGAAAGTACAACTGTCAAGAGGAGTAAAACATGGTTGTCGACTATCAGCATATCTATTTGATATGTCCATCGAAATGTTAACTATTTAATTAAAAAACAAAATTACTCTCAAGGGGCTAGAAATCCAGGGCTTAAAAAAAAGGTGTCACTGTATGCCGATTCATGTTCTCTTTTTGATTCCTCCATAGCCTCATAGAGGATCTATAAGTGTATATTACGTATTGAGCAACATTTTTTTTTTTACATTACCGTGTAGTTTTCCAATACAATTGTCTGACGGTGAAGTGGACAGAAGGAAATCCTCACAGTACATTTAATAGATCAAATTTGCTACCATGGAAAAAGAAAATACCTGTATTTGTGGCGAAAAAAATATCACCCTGATTAACTAGTTATATCACAGTTTACCTATTTGCTTATGGTTTTGCCTACACCTAGTGACCTGCTTTTAAAATTATGAGCAGTTGTCAACCGTTATTCAGAATGGCAAGGCAGACACAATTAAAAGGGCCCATTTATATAATAAATATGGCTTCAGTCATACTTAAATCCAAACTGGTTCTCTAACAGATTAGTAAGAATAGCTCACCCCGTGTTCAAGCATGGACTTTTCCCCTCTGTTCAGATTACAACCTCACTTTCGGTTATTTGAAAATGAAATCTCCAAAATATCGCTATTTTGAAACAAGCCATAGAAAGTTGGAGATTTATGATGTACTGATTCCATGGCACATGGTTTATGAACTGATAAACAAAACACCGGATTCAAAACATTGAGTTTTTCAATTTGACAAAATTCTTGCACCCAATAGAATCTTATCAGGGATACAACCATCCCAGCTCTGTAGATTTTTCTGCAAAGAGACAATCATTAGATCCTTTCTTTTGGTACTGTCCATATATAGCTTGTTTTTGGTCGCAGGTCCAGGAATGGCTGAAGAATTGCAACATAACACTTATGCTTCTACTTACGTACTAACTTACTCCAATTAGAGCAGGGGTGGTAGGGTTAGGGTAAAATAAAAGGAATATACACTACATGACTAAAAGCATGTGGACACCTGCTCAAACATCTCGTTCCAAAATCATGGGCATTAATATGGAATTGGTCCCACCTTTGCTGCTATAACAGCCTCCACTCTTCTGGGAAAGATTTCCACTAGATGTTGGAACGCTGTGGAGACTTGCTTCCATTCATCCACAAGAGCATTAGTGAGGTCAGGCACTGATGTTGGGCGATTAGGCCAAGCTCGTCAGCAGTCCAATTCATCCCAAAGGTGTTCGATGGGGTTGAGGTCAGGGCTTTGTGTAGGCCAGTAAAGTTCTTTCACACCAATCTCAAACCATTTCTGTATGGACCTCACTTTGTGCACGGGGCATTGTCATTCTGAAACAGGGAAGGGCTTTCCCCAAACTGTTGCCACAAAGTTGGAAGCACAGAATCGTCTAGAATGTCATTGTATGCTGTAACATTAAGATTTCCCGTCACTGGAACTAAGAGGCCTAGCCCGAACCATGAAAAACAGCCCCAGATGATTATTCCTCCACAAAACTTTACAGTTGGGACTATGCATTGGGGCAGGTAGCATTCTCCTGGCATCCACCAAACCTAGATTCATCCGTCGGGTGGAGCATGATGCCGGGTGGAGCATGCGTGGAGCATGATTCATCACTCCAGAGAACGCCTATGGCGGTGAGCTTTACCACTCCAGCCAACGCTTGCAATTGCGCATGGTGATCTTAGGCTTGTGTGGCTGCTCGGCCATGGAAACCCATTTCATGAAACTCCCGAACAGTAATGCTGGTGTTGCTTCCAGAGGCAGTTTGGAACTTGGTATCAAGTATTACATGCTATGCATTTCAGCACTCGGTAGTCTCGTTCTGTGAGCTTGTGTGGCTTGCCACTTCGTGGCTGAGCCGTTGTTGCTCTTAGATGTTTTCACTTTACAATAACAGCACTTAGTTGACCAGGGCAGAAATAACTGACTTGTTGGAAAGGTGGTTACCTATGACAGTGCCACATTAAAAGTCACTGAACTCTTCAGGCCATTCTACACCCAATGTTTGTCTATGGAGATTGCATGGCTGTGTGCTTGATTTTATACACCGGTCTGAAACGGGTGTGGCTGAAATAAGAGGGTAGGGAGGGTCAGTTCCTCAGGTAAGAACCATAGTCTTGTAGTGGATGCGATCTTCGACTGGAAGCCATGGAGTGTGCAGAGGAGCGGGGTGACATGGGAGAACTTGGGAAGGTTGAAAACCAGGCGGGCTGCAGCATTCTGGAAAAGTTGCAGGGATTTCATGGCACAAGTGGGGAGCCCAGCCAACAGTGAGTGGCAGTAGTCCAGAAGGGAGAGGACAAGTGTTGTAAGGCATGAACGGGTCACTGCTTTAATGTTTGCAGAGAACGACAGGGTGTTGTCCAGGGTCACGCGAAGGTTCTTTGCACTCAGGAGGCAAACACTCTGAAGTTGTCAACCGTTATGAAGAGTCATGGGTTGGTTTCTTAAGGAGGGGAGCAACTCGGGCCATTTTGAAGTCAGAGGGGATGCAGCCAGTGGTCAGGGATTAGTTTATCAAGGTGTCAAGCTTGAACTCTCCAAGGGCACCTGGTGGGCGAAACATGACAATGCTTGGGTGGACAAGTGACATCATGGAATTCAAATTATGCGAGGGAGAAGAGAGAAACTCCACTTCGGAGAAAAAGACGACCAGATGCTCCCAGACTATGAGAGAAAACGGTCAGATGAAGAAAAAGCAACTGGAGTAGCAGTGTTCTCTGGGGTGATCCATGACTCCATCAGGGCCAAAAAGTCAAAGACTGAAGAGTAGCATAGACATTCTTGACCGCAGAGTCCAAACGTTGCCAGAGACCCGGAATTCCACAAGGGTTGTGCGCACAAGGTACACTAAATTAGAAAGGTTGCAGCCAAGGCATGAGGAGTGTCTGTGAAGCTTAAAGGGAGAGGTGCAAACAGGTATAGAAAACAAACAGTTGACAAAGCTACAAAAGATCAAAATGAGATCATCTGTATACTGAAGTGAGAGTGGTGTGGAGCTTCTGCTCTTTCCTTCCTCGAAACAACTCTGTCTTAGTTTTGCAACAAAACCGCCACTGACACGATCACCGTTTACAGTTGCCTCTGAAACCAGGGGAGACTGAAAAACTAACACCAATTGCTAATTGCCTAGCAGAGGTGAAACCATTTGCCCCCAATACAGCCATTGATTACCAAAACATGTCACAAATTGCCCAGTCCCTACATACTGGTTATTACTTCAAATGTATCAATTGAAAGTGCGTGTTCACAGCTCTAATCAACATGTGTTGGTCATTACTGAGACGTGGTTAAGAAAGAGTATTTTGAACACTGATGTTAACCTTTCTGATTATAACCTTATTTGGCAAGACCAAGGAACACCTTCAGCGCAGGGTTGTCTCCACCAAGTCTGTCCTCTAAAAATTTGATTTGCTGGTTTTATGCATTAGGCTTTCAAATAACTCTTTGTTGACTGTTGCTGGGTGTTATCGGCCACCATCAGCACCGGCTTCAACCCTAAATGTCCTAAGCTCTCCTTTGGCACCTTACACTAAGTCTGAATTTCACCTGAATCTATGTGACCTAAACTGAGACATGCTTAAACCACCTGACCAAGTCCTAAAGCAATACGACTCTCTAAATCTTTTTCTGATTATTACCAATCCTACAAGGTATGAAACCAAGAAAATGAAACTCTCCTTGATGTTATCCTTACAATAATCCTGATATGTATCAGTCTGGTGTTTTCTTTAATGGCCTTAGTAATCACTGTTTTACAGCCTGTGTTTGTAATGGCTGCTCAGTGAAACAACCTGTCTTGACTTGTCATAGAGGCTTGCTAAAAAACTTTAATGAACAAGCCTTCCTTCATGTTCTGGCCTCTGTAAATTGGTATAGAATCAGTTTGATCTCCTCTGTCGAAGACACTTGGACCTTCTTTTTTGATATTTTCAGTGGTATTGTTAACAAATGCACCCGGGTTCAGTCTGTTATATCTGGAGTACTTCTCCTGTCTTATTCGGTGTCCTGTGTGAATTTAAGTATTCTCTTTCTTTCTCTCTCTCGGAGGACCTGAGCCCTAGGACCATGCCTCGGGACTACCTGGCATGATGACTCCTTGCTGTCCCCAGTCCACCTGGCCGTGCTGCTGCTCCAGTTTCAACTGTTCTGCCTGTGGCTATGGAACCCTGACCTGTCCAGCAGACGTGCTACTTGTCCCAGACCTGCTGTTTTCAACTCTCTAGAGACAGCAGGAGCGGTAGAGATACACTTAATGATCGGCTATGAAAAGCCAACTGACATTTACTCCTGAGGTGCTGACTTGTTGCACCCTCGACAACTACTGTGATTTTCCTAGCCACCATGCTTCTACACCTGCATTGCTTACTGTTTGGGGTTTTAGGCTGGGTTTCTGTACAGCACTTTGAGATATCATTTGATGTAAGAAGGGCTATATAAATCGATTTGATTTGATAAAGAAAATGAGAATTAAAAACAGGTTCTGCCACCTGACTCGACCTTGATCTGGCAGTTACTCCACCTCAATAATTCCATTTGGCAAATCGCTTGGCACACACATACTCAGGCTGACTGGCTCTTGTTCAGGCAAATGAGAAATAAGTGCACTCAGGCTATCCGGAAGGCCAAAGTTAGTCACTTTAAGGAGCAGTTTTCTCTCTGTGAGTCAAACCCCACAAAGTTCTGGAAAACAGTTAAATACCTGGAGAATAAACTCTCCTCCTCACAGCTGCCCAAGTTGCTCTAATGTGGCTATCCCCAATACTCCTCCTCTCTTCCCCTGCCTCGCTACAAAGTTTATCCCTGCAGGCGGTCACTGAGTCTGAGGTGCTAAAGGAGATCCTTGAACTTGACCCCAAAAAACATCTGGTGCAGATGGTTTAGGCCCTTTCTTCTTTAAGGTTGCTGCCCCTATCATTCTCAAGCCTATCTCTGACCTTTTTAACCTGTCTCTCCTCTCAGGAAGCTGTTGGTGCAGATAGAGATGGCAGCTTCACTTCAAGTCCTTAGGAAACTGTACAGTATTGTTTTTTATTTCATGTGTTATTTCTTACATTGTTAGCCCGGAAAACCTTAAGTGTTATTACATACAGCCAGGAAGAACTATTGGATATCAGAGAGATTTTCCCAAAGCAGATCCTTCGTCTGCACCTTCCAGGGCATTTGAACTAATTCCAGAGGCCAACCCAAAACAACACCGCCGGAGGAGAGGATGCCGGAGGAGAGGGTGCCGGAGCAGTCTTCTAGTGAGGCTTCGGATGCGTGCACACCACCCACTGCTTCCGAGTATATTACTTGCTAATGTCCAGTCTCTAGTTAACAAAGTAGGCGAAATTAGGGAAAGAGTTGCTTTCCAAATAGATATCCAGGATTGTAACATACTCTGTTTCCCGGAGACATGGCTAGCCGGGGACATGCTGTCGGAGTCCGTACAGCCAACGGATTTTCAGTGCATTGCCGACCACTGCTACTCTAACTTCCCTGATGCATACATGGCCCTCCCCCGCCATCTTTTTGGCAAATCTGACCATGACTCCAACTTGTTGCTCCCCTCCTACAGGCAGAAACTAAAACAGGAAACGCTCGTGCTTAGGTCTATCCAACTCTGGTCTGACCAATCAGATTCCACACTTCAAGATTGCTTCGATCACATGGATCATATGTTCCGGGGAGCCTCAGTCAATAACATTGACGTACGTATATGCTGACTCGGCGAGCGAGTTTATAAGGAAGTGTATAGGAGATGTTGTTCCAACCATGACTATTAAAACCTTCCCTAACAGACACCATGGATTGATGGCAGCATTTGCGCTAAACTGAAAGCACGTACCACCGCATGGGCTCTCCTTTTCCGTGGCCGACGTAAGTAAAACACATAAATCTGTTAAACCTCACCATTTCCCCGTAAGCACTCACTTCCTTCATCATGAAGTGCTTTGAGAGACTAGTCAAGGCTCATGTCACCTCCACCATACCTGTTACCATAGACCAAGGGTAGGTAACAACACACCCGCCAAGCTGATCCTCAACACATAGGCCCCTAAAGGTGCGTGCTCAGTCCCCTCCTGTACTCCCTGTTCACTCATGACTGCACGGCCAGGCACGACTCCAACACCATTATTAAGTTTGCCGATGACACAACACCGACAACGACGAGACAGCCTATAGGGAGTATAGGGAGGAGGTCAGAGACCTGTCCATGTGTTGCCAGAACAACAACCTCTCCTTCAACATGCTCAAGACAAAGGACATGATTGTGGACCACAGGAGAAAGAGGACAGGGCACACCCCCATTCTCATTGACGGGGCTGCAGTGGAACAGGTTAAGAGCTTCAAGTTCCTTGGTGTCCACATCACCAACAAACTAACATGGTCCAAGCATACCAAGACAGTCGTATAGAGGGCACGACAAAACCTATGCCCCCTCAGGGGGAGATTGAGAGAGATTGAAAAGATTTGGCGTGGGTCCTCAGATCCTCAAAAGGTTCTACAGCTGCACCATCGAGTGCATCCTGACCAGTTGCATCACTGCCTGGTATGGCAACTGCTCGGCCTCCGACCACAAGGCACTACAGAGGGTAGTGCGAACGACCCAGTACATCACTGGGGCCAACCTTCCTGCCATCCAGGACCTCTATACCAGGCGGTGTCAGAGGAAGGCCCAACAAATTGTCAAAGACTCCAGCCACCCTAGTCATAGACTGTTTTCTCTGCTACCGCATGGCAAGCGGTACCGGAGCACCATGTCTGGTGCAAGAGGCTTCTAAACAGCTTCTGCCCCCAAGCCATAAGACTCCTGAGTACCTAATCAAAAGGCTATCCAGACTATTTGCATTGCACCCCCTCTTTTACACTGCTGCTACTCTCTGTTGTTATCATCTAAGCATAGTCACTTTAATAACTTTACCCACATGTACATATTACCTCAACTAACCAGTAACCCGCACATTGTGACTCTGCACCGGTATATGGTCTCGCTATTGTTATTTTACTGCTGCTTTTGAATTACTTGTTACTTTGATTTCTTATTTGTGCACGTTCAAATATATTTTAACCAAATTATCCGATCCCCTAATAACGCACTGCAAAAATGAACTTGGACCAGAATGTACTCGCTCTCCCAACTAATTATTGTTTCTGCAATGAGGATTCACCCTCTTAGAGAATTAATTTATCTGCAGATACTCGTTGTTTTGAGCTCAAAAAGCAGTAGTAGCAGTATGCAAATCAGGGACCCTAATGAACGGCTCTGTCACCGATGCAATATGATTCCCGACACGTTCGCCAAAAATAACAGTTTGTTTGCGAACAAAAGGAATCAGACAGAAGGCTCATGCTGTCAAAATGTCGGCGCCCAGAGAAGACACTTTCCGGGGGCAGGAAATCGCGACTGTGCTTGAATCCGAAAGCAAGTGATTCCCGAGACTCCTGTGATAATGTATGGAAAATAGTGAAATCAAAGAATGGAACAAAATGAGCTAAATTTGTAGTAGAAGACAAGGACCGGTGCAATAATGCATTTCTTATAGGGTAGAGTTTTTTGGACAAGGATATTCATTTGGGAAATCCATTTGTAATATTGAGGACTGTGAAGAAACAGTGGGAAAGGTGGATTCAATCAAGGTGACTAGAAGCAGCCTTCTTTGGGTTAATTGTGTTGATGAAGAACAGAAGAAGCATGCACTGGATCTGTCAAAATTGTCCACGTCAGAAGTAACATGTATTGATCTTCGGAGCAGGGCGCCTGCCAAAGGAGTTATAGCTGGAGTCTCATTGGATATAGATGAGTACCTTAGTCAGAAAATCCCAGGAGTGGTCAGTGCACGTTGCCTGACCCGCATGGTAAATGGAAGGAAGGAGAAAAGCCTGGCGATATTATTGTTTGAAGAGAATCTACCTGAATATGTGAAGCTTGGGTATGTGAGGTAAGCGCTGAGAGCATTTGTGTCCAAACCATTACACTGTGGAAATTGTGAAGGATATGGTCGCGTGCCAAATGTTTGCAGACGGGCGAAGTATGATATTGAATAATCTATGAATGGAAAATGTTGCAACTGTGGTGGGGATCATGTCAGGGTGAAGGAGGTCAAGGATCAAGGCTGCGCAGCAGATCTCCTATGTGGAGGCGGTGAAGAGAGTCAAAGGGGCAATAGGCAACAGTTTTGAAGATATAGCAGTGGATGCATTGCAACCAGTTGCTAGTGTTTTAAGTCAACCGGGTGATCTGGATACACTCATTGTGAAGAAGGTAGATTTTGAGGCATTTATAGCCACAGTGTCATACATTTTATCTCCAGGCTGTAGGCTACAGAAAAGGCCACTTTTTTTTTTACCATGTCCTATATGTTCTACATTTTTGTTAGATAATTTTCAGGATGGAACGTTGGTGGAGCGCTTCAAATATGCATCTCACTAACAGCACCCTGGAGAGGCACGCTGGGAATGGACAAGCAAAATATTTTGTGCCTCTGCCTTTGACAATTTGAGCACTGCTTATCAAAGGGCGGCATCAGCGCTCACCTAAAAACACCATATGCCACTGGTTGAGAGAAATTGCCCATTTTTGGGGGCAGAATTATGTGAGGTTTTATGTGTGTTGTTGGAAGTGCGTCTTGGTCAGTTTAGCTCAGAAAAGGCTATCTGCCGCCACAGGCAGTGGGAATATGAGATTTGACTTCAGAAGAGTTAGAGGGTGTGTTGAGTACCTCATCCTGGTACAGTGGTTCTGTAGCTCAGTTGGTAGAGCATGGCGCTTGTAACGCCAGGGTAGTGGGTTCGATTCCCGGGACCACCCATACGTAGAATGTATGCACACATGACTAAGTCGCTTTGGATAAAAGCGTCTGCGAAATGGCATATATTATTATTATATTATTATTATTATATTATCCTTCCAGGCCGTTGGCATGGTGCATGAGCAATAGGGTCAAAGTATTGGAATGGGGTAGTGGATTTTTAACGAGTGTAGGGTTAGTTGGAAGGTTTTCTTTTTCCCCTTTTGTATCACATGTACAATGGATTTATATTATAGTCCAGTTGGGGGCGGTAATGCAACATATTTGATGCCAACTGCAGTTTAACTCCAAAGAAGAAGAATTTCTCAACGTTAGCCCACGTGGGTTGTTGTTTCGAAGGATTCCGCGCTAGTTTAAGCACCAATAACAAGAAGATCATGGGGAAAAATAAACAGACGAAACCCGCAGAGGCATTTAAACAAGGTGCTACGACTGGGCAATATCCAAGGTAACGCTGACTAGCTGGTTCGCTCTTTTTTGTCCTACAGGCTTGCTAGCAATCTAAGTTAGCATGCTAGCTATCTTGAGAGTTAGGTACCCAGTTAGCAATGAGCACTCAGGAGGCCGGGGTCCCTCCAGTCCAGAATGGTCGCACCCCAAGCGATCGTTTTCACTAATGCCGTTTTACTCATCCGGCGACACTACAGCTGCCAGTCGGAGGCAAGCCCCATTTTCAGCATCTAGTCAGCAGCATGCCTACTCCCTCACCACTTAGTATATATATATATATATATATATATCACTCACACACACAGGGTTGGGTAGGTTACTTTATAAATGTAATCCGTTAGTTGCTAGTTACCTGTCAAATTGTAATCAATGTCACTTTTGGATAACCCAAACTCAGTAACGTAATCTGATCACATTTAGATGACTTTCCCCTTAAGAGGAATTAGAAGAAGACAAAACTGTATGTTACCAATTGAACCACATCTATTGCAGGATAAATCAATGTTAAAGTGTATATAGCTGGCCATATATGGATGTTACATTTTACTTTATGGGTTGGTTATGTAGGCTTCTTCTAACCCATTGCTTTCTACATATAAAGTACGATTAAATTAGACTTGGATTTTAATGTAAAGATGTATCAGAATTCCATTAAATGTTATACTGCCTTGATCTTCAAGAATAGGACTTGGAAATGTGGAAGTATAGAATAGCTGAATTGTTTTACCTGCGCATAACCCCAAAGCTATGGATTTATTACGCAGCCCTACTCTGTTTATGATTTTGTCATGGAGGGCTGATTGGGTTTATTGATTCCTGTTGAAAAATAAATGCTGCGCTCATGGAATGGCATGCTTGAGCACTACTGGAAAAGGCCATATGCTGCATTTGCTATAGGCCTGATGTTAAACGTTTTGTTGGTGACACTTTAATGTCTTGATAATCCACAGATGAAATAATAACATCGGTCGCCCCGTCTCTGTTTTGGTAAAAAGCTGAGTGATGGGCCTGGAGAAATGTAACCACTCTCAGATTAATAGACAGAGCTACCGTCAAAAGTGTGGGCACGCCTACTCATTCCAGGGTTTTTCTTTTCTTTTTACTCATTTCTACATTGTAAGACATCAAAACTATGAAATAACACACATGGAATCATGTTGTAACCAAAAAAGTGGTAAACAAATCAAAATATATTTGAGATTCTTCAAAGTAGCCACCCTTTGGTTTGATGACATCGTTGCACACTTTTGGCATTATCTCAACCAGCTTCATGGGGTAGTCACCTGGAATGCATTTCAATATGCCTTGTTCATTTGTGGAATTTCTTTCCTTAATGCGTTTGAGCCAATCAGTTGTGTTGTGACAAGGTAGGGGTGGTATACAGAAGATAGTCCTATTTGGTAAAAGACAAAGTACATATTATGGAAAGAACAGCTAAAATAAGCAAAGATAAACAACAGTCCACCATTACTTTAAGACATGAAGGTCAGTCAATCAGGAAAATATCAAGAACTTTGAAATTTTCTTCAAGTGCAGTTGCAAAAACCATCAAGCGCTATGATTAATCTGGCTCTCATGAGGACCGCCACAGGAAAGGAAGACCCAGAGTTACTTCTGCTGCAGAGGATAAGTTCATTAGAGTTAACTGCATCTCAGATTGCAGCCCAAATAAATGCTACATGTTTCAAGTAAGAGAAACAGCTCAACATCAACTGTTCCGAGGAGACTGCGTGAATCAGGCCTTCATGGTCAAATTGCTGCAAATAAACCACCACTAAAAGACACCAATAAGAAGAAGATACTTGCTTGGGACAAACCACGAGCAATGAACATTAGACCAGTGGAAATCTGCCCTTTGGTCTGATGAGTCCAAATTTGAGATTTTTGGTTCCAACCTCCATGTCTCTGTGAGACGCAGAGTAGGTGAACGGATCTTTGCATGTGTGGTTCCCACCGTGAAGCATGGAGGAGGTGGTGGGGGGGTGCTTTGCTTGTGACACTGTCTGTGATTTTATTTAGAATTCAAGGCACACTTAACCAGCATTCTGCAGCGATTCGCCATCCTATCTTTTTTGCACTTAGTGGGACAATCACTGTTTTTCAACAGGACAATGACCCAAGACCTCCAGGCTGTGTAAGGGTTATTTGACCAAGAAGGAGAGTGATGGAGTGCTGCACCTGGCCTCCACAAACATCTGACCTCAACACAATTAAAATGGTTTGGGATGAGTTGGACCGCAGAGTGATGAGTTGGACCGCATATGCTCAGCATATGAGGGAACTCCTTCAAGACTGTTGGAAAAGCATTCCACGTGGAGCTGGTTGAGAGAATGCCAAGAGTGTATAAAGCTGTCATCAAGACAAAGGGTGGCTACTTTGAAGAACCTTTGAAGAATATATAAAATATATATTGATTTGTTTAAAAACAATTGGGTTACTACATGATATATTTTATTTCTACAATGTAGAAAATAGTAAAAAGAGAAACCCTTAAATGAGTAGGTGTGTCCAAACCTTTGACTGTTACTCTATACTTCTTTTTTTTTTTTAATAAACACTGGTACTGGAGACCTTCAGATGAGTCTTGTAAGCAAAACAGAACACCATTGTGTTCGTGAGAGTCACATTTCAATAGAGTGGTGTTAATAGTTTGTAGACCAAACTGTTCAGATGCTTCATACGATTTTGTGAGAAGACCAATTTTCAGATTTGTCTCATGGTCTGACAAACACCACTCTAGCTCTGCCACCTTTCACTGCAGATGCGTAAAAGGGCGATATCGGCGGATGCGGTGGATTGAGACGCAGCCCTTGCAAAAACACAGTTGTCTCTAGCTTAAACAGACAGATTTCTTTTGGGGGGCGGGGGGTACTTTTTACCCCCATTTTTTTTCTCCCCAATTTTGTGATATCAATTGGTAGTTTAGTCTTGTCCCATCTCTGCAACTCCCGTACGGACTCAGGAGAGGCAAAGATCGAGAGCCATGCGTCCTCTGAAACATGACCCTGCGCTGCTCGCTTTACCCGGAAGCCAGCCGCACCAATGTGTCCGAGGAAACACTTTACAACTGGCGACCGAAGTCAGCGTGCATGTGCCTGGGCTGCCACAAGTCGCTAGAGCACGATAGGACAAGGTCATCTCGGTTCTCATTTGAAGCATTTTATATACGTCGCTTGTTTGTAACAATTGCAAAGACATTCGCAACTTTGTATTTGTAGTCAACTTTCGTTCTGAAGTTATCAGCGGACACAGAAAGAATGAAGTTGCTTATCTATATGTTCAGCTGACATTTTCTGTGTATAAAGTGACCATAGATGCTTTTTTGCCCGTCTAACGACGCACTAACAGTAGCTGTTCTACAAGTGGTCTGAGGCAGCCGTTAAATAATGTGCAGTTTTAGTGATGATGGATTTGGGAGATTTAACGATGCTCCTACTAAGTTTCTAAAGTTTTTAATTTAGCTTTGAGATGCTTTTGGCAAACCGGGCCCAGGGCCACCATGTGACGGCTAAAGTGACTGGATTTAAAATAATTTCATAACTCGCCAAAGTAAAGATGTTGCTAGAGTGTTGACAAACTTTTCTCTGTATGCTCAAGCTTCTATTTCTCAAAAATATGTCAAATATTTTGAGCACTTTGTTTAACGCCAAACCAGTTATGGTCCATGCACAAGCGTCTGATGCACATGCCACTCGTAGTGCACATTCAATGCATGACCATGTGACCAAATATTGTGATGACTTCTTGTTTACACATGATTTTACTTAGAGTAAATAAATGTCTTTCTTTTTCCATAAATGAATTGCCCCTCTAGCAAGAAGCCTAAACGAGATGGCAAGCCCAGACAGAAGGATCATCTTGAGCAGATTCCCTTCCGCCTTCGAGAGATTATGAAAAGCAAGGAGAGGATGAAGATGGGGCCCAGCAAGGCCAAGAAAATGAGGAAAGGTCAGTTATCATGGAATTCTAAACTTTTAATATTGTTCTAAGTTCTTGATTAGGCCTATACATGAATGCCTGTAGTATTAGCGAAGGTATTTGATACTTGTAAAAACTGACTTGCCTTTCTTAAAAGTTTAATTTGAAGCTCTGTCTTCCAGTACTCCTCATTTTCTGTCCTGTTCCTTATATTCTTTACTTGGATCCCATTAGCTGACGCCATCGCCCTTGCTCCCAAACCCAAGCCAGGGGATGCTACAATCGTAGATATCCCTGTTCCACACTTCCGTAGAAAGAAGAGGGAGAGTGAGAAGACGTACCTGCGGAGGATGGGCAATGAGGCGCAGCACGTCCTCTTCCTCACCAAGAACCAGATAGAGAGACGGCCGGAGAGGGAGCTAGAGAAGCAGGAGAAACCTGCTGGCACCGGGAAATGCAAGTCTGACAAGAAGAAAGAGTGAGTGGAGCCAGACAAACATTCTGTCCCTGAATTCCAACCCAACCCCTAGCCCCGCCTTTCACATAGGCCTACACTTTTGTTTAAACCTTTTTGGACTTTGTTATTTATTGGTTTAACGCAGCGTTTCCCAAACTAGGGGTCGCAAGAGAAACACTGAAATAGAAGGGAGGGAAATGCTTTGGTTCATAGAACTGGGGTGACGTCAGTAGCAGCTAGATGCAGTTGTAATAAACAGCAGCTTATTTTTTCTTCGAACACGTGGCTCTATCTATTAAACGGTTTAAGCTACATCACTGAAAGTTAAGACTCTTAAGGAACATGTATGTGTCTTCTGTTTCCCACTACCATGCCCACAATCCGGGCAGGACTCATTAGAACAGAGTAAACAAGACCAGGCACTACATCAGACTGGAGAAAAAAAGGACATCAATGTTCTTTTTCTGCACAGAAGATCATACAAAATTATTGCCTGATGTTTTGAACTTCCCAATGCCTTTCTAATGCATTTGTCACTTCAAACCATAACTTTCTTTCAGATTGAAATACTGTCAAGGGTACTATCGGACTGATTTACAATAGACTGTCAAAGCCCCCCTGGGATCTCAAAACAATAAATATCAATGGAACCATTAGTTTAACGCATCAAACATAGACTACGTTTAAGGTTGAGTGTGATGTTACCTGCTTTCTACAGCGTGATGACCATGTTAATTTGCCCCCCACGTGATAATAAAGTTGACAAACTATCCAACCCCTTCAGATCTACAGTAGTGTCAATGGAGGAGGGGTTAGGGGTGATTTGAAATGAAGCCTTTGTATTTAGTCTAAAATGTAGTGGTCTCAAATTCCATCCTTAGTCGTTTGTCCTCTCCTCTGTGACTGCAGATATGATAAAAGCCGGCTGGACAGGCTACATAAAAAGAAACTGAACAGGCGGGAAGAGAAGGCAGAAAACGACATGTTCATAGGTATGTATGGATTTTCAGCAGAGCATGCTGTATATCAGGTCATTAGAGATGTATACATGCTGCCACCATCTTATTATCTATCCCTTAACTTTTAGATGAAGTTGCCTTTGGAGAAGTTGCCATGGCACCGCCGACTCTGAGTATCAAGCCCAGGAAGGCACTGATCAAGCCCCAGGTAAGTGTGTGTGCATGTGAGTATGTAAAAAGAGCTATCCTCATTTTAATGATATCACTCCCCAGAGGGGTATACTACGATGCAAGCTAGATTACTCGGGATTTGCTGAAGCTAGCCTGCATTTGGTTAGCTAAACATTCCAGCTCAGGCTTTATCCATGTTATGAAGGTGGATATTGATCGTGCACCTGTCGCCTGCTCAAGCCGAGCTTGTTACTGTGTGCTCATGCCGCACAAGGCCAAGTCAAACAAAAGTCATACAAAAGGTTTACTTTGGGTGAAGTTTCAAGTGCATCTCGTCATTACTAAATGTATAATGTGATACGTATTTTAATATGACCTTTTTTATTTATTAATAAAATATTTAATTAGTCCTCTCCTCAAATGAAGTGGATGATGACGAGAGGGAGAGAATCCGATTTAATTGTTCCTCAACTCACGGCTCAGGTACTGGGCTCCCCAGTGGCGCAGCGGTCTAATGCACTGCATCTCGGTGCTGGAGGCGTCGCTACATCAGGCCGTAATTGGGAGTCCCATAGGGCGGCCCACAATTTGCCCAGTGGCGCCCAGGGTTGGCTGATTATAGGCTGTGATTGTAAATAAGCCTGTTCTTAACTGACTTGCCTTGTTAAATGAATAAAAAAAAGTTTGAATAATTCAACAACAACAAAATAATTCAGGGTAGGTGGAGTTAGCCCTGACTTAGACTGCCCCGGAGACGGTTAATTCTGACAGATTCGTTGCCTGGTTAAAAGGTGAGCCACTTTAGTGTCACCGGTTATCCCGAGTTGAACTCTTGAGTTGACCAGTGTTAGCTCGTTATCTCCTCTATCTCACGTCATAATGCACCACTCTGGCATCTTAGAGTAGTGCTGATCTAGGATCAGTTTTGCCTTTTTAGACCCTAATGAATAATGTGTAAAAAAATATATATATATTTCACCTTTTATTTTGACTGAGAAGTCGTACTGAGACACGGGTCTCTTTTACAGAACCCTTGTACATAAAATTACAAATCTATTAAGAAATGGACATATGGACACACCCCTCCCGGGTGGTGCAGTGGTTAAGGGCGCTGTACTGCAGCGCCAGCTGTGCCATCAGAGTCCCTGGGTTCGCGCCCAGGCTCTGTCGTATCCGGCCGCGACCGGGAGGTCCGTGGGGCGACAGGAGGGATGTCCTTGTCTCATCGCGCACCAGCGACTCCTGTGGCGGGCCGGGCGCAGTGCTCGCTAACCAAGGTTGCCAGGTGCACGGTGTAGCCTCCGACACATTGGTGCGGCTGGCTTCCGGGTTGGATGCGCACTGTGTTAAGAAGCAGTACGGCTGGCTGGGTTGTGTATCGGAGGATGCATGACTTTCAACCTTCGTCTCTCCCGAGCCCGTACGGGAGTTGTAGCGATGAGACAAGATAGTAGCTACTACAACAATTACAAAGGATACCACGAAATTGGGGAGAAAAAGGGGTAAAATTGATCAACATTGAGGTCTCCGATCATTACTCTGAATGGACCAGAACATCTCATTTCAGTGAGTCCTGTAAGTTATTCCACATAAAGGGCGCAAAAAAAATAAACGCAGCTTTAGCCAAATTTGTGGAGACCGAACCCAGTCTCGTGCTTGGTTTATCTACAAAGCCCTCATGGAGAAATTTTGTATCGATCATCGTTAATTCAATTTAGACTTACAAATGACCAAACCCAGTCTTAGGATTACTCTCCTTACATTTATTTTATTTGTTTATTTTACCTTTATTTAACCAGGCAAGTCAGTTAAGAACAAATTCTTACTTTCAATGACGGCCTAGGAACAGTGGGTTAACTGCCTGTTCAGGGGCAGAACGACAGATTTGTACCTTGTCAGCTCAGGGGTTTGAACTTGCAACCTTCCGGTTACTAGTCCAACGCTCTAACCACTAGGCATACAAAGAGGCCCAACCCACTTTTTGATACAAAAGACAATGGTGACTTCTATAACCATCACCAGTAATAAACATAAGGGCACAATGGAAAACAGCATCTAGTAGTTTAAGTGTAGATTATGCTGCATGCATATAGATAATATCCCCAGAAACTATAATAGACATAAAAGTGGCCTGGACAACTTCCTTCCTGTTAACAGAAGTCAGACTTTGTTTCTGTAAGAGAACACAACCTTGAACATGAACTTTATCAGCTCATTGACATGTTTTTTTTAAAAGACAGTTTTGTCATCAAGCCAGATACCAAAATATTTGTAGGAAGGAACTCGCTCAATTTGTGTACTGTTCAAACTAGTCATTTACACATGTTATTTAAATTTGGGTTATGGGACCTAGAAAAAAGCATGTTTTGCATTTAGCATTAATTTTAGATCCAATAATAACCTCTGCAATGCTTGGCAATCAGACTTCAAATGTGAAAAGGCTTGGCCAACTGATGGAACAATGGAATAAAACACAAATGAAATATATATATTTTACAGCATTACCAATTTATTTATTGAAATTAATTAATTAGGCCCTAATCTATGGATTTCACATGACTGGGCAGGGGCGCAGCCATGGTGGGCCTTAGAGAGCATATGCCCACCAATCAGAATGCGTTTTAATCACACAAAAGGAATTTATTATAGACCAAAATATTCATCAGGTGTCCAGGTGGCTGGTCTCAGACGATCTGGCAGATAAAGAAGCCAGATGTGGAGGTCCTGGGCTGGCGTGGTTACACCAGGTCTGCGGTTGTAAGGCCGGTTGGATGTACTGCCAAATTCTCTAAAATGACGGAGATGGCTTATCGTAGAGAAATTAATATTAAATTCTCTGGCAACAGCTCTGGTGGACATTCTTGCAGTCAGCATGCCAGTTGCACGCTCCCTCAACTTGAGACATCTGTGGCATTGTGTGACAAAATTGCTCATTTTAATGGCCTTTTATTGTCCCCAGCACAAGGTGCACCTGTGTAATGATCATTCTGTTTAATCAGCTTCTTGATATGCCGCACCTGTCAGGTGGATGGATTATCTTGGCAAAGGAGAAATGCACACGAACAGGGATGTAAACAAATGTGTGGACACAATATGAGACAAATAAGCTTTTTGTGTGGAACATTTTATTTCAGCTCATGAATCATGGGACCAACACTTTACATGTTGCAGTTATATTTTTGTTCAGTATAGATTGTAAACAGTAATGGGCTGAGTATCGAACCTTGGGCCACCTCTTTATGTTGGCTTCAGAGTGGCGCAGTGGTCTAAGGCACTGCATCTCAGTGCAAGAGGCGTCACTGCAATCCCTGGTTCGAATCCATGCTGCATCATGATTGGGAGTTCCATAATTGGCCCAGCATCGTCCGGGTTTAGCTGGGGTAGGCCGTCATTGTAAATAAGAATTTGTTCTTAACTGACTTGCCTAGTTAAATTATAATAATCATTATGTAACTCAACGCTCTCAGATTTGACCCCATCTACTTTGATGGCCTGAGTTCTGACATTGAGATAATTATGAAACCATTGGCAGGTATCAGTACCCAATGCTATGGAGGACAGCTTATTCAACAGAATAACATGGTCTACAGTATCAAGCTTTAGTCTACAAACGTGGCAGCACAATTCTTTCTAACTAAGTCATTTGTAATATCATTTACAACGAGCATGGTAGGCGAAGTGGTGCTATGTTTGGGTCTGAATCCGGATTTAATAACATAGAAAATAACTTGGTTTGTTGACCAATGATTGTAGTAATTTCGCAAGACAAGGGAGCCTGGAAATGGGTCAATAATTATCGAGATCACCACTATCCCCGCCCTTATGGAGTGTTATCACAAAAGCTGCTTTCGACACTTCCTGATATTTCCTGATAGTGTGCTACTGTGCCAGCAATGAGGGGCAATGCATACTTACGCAAACACGGGTCAGCCCCTAATGATTTCTTGGCTAATAAGGCAGCAATAACTTATTTCTTTGATTTGACAAAAAGAAAAACACTGACTACCATTTCCCAAGTCACGTGAGATTGACTGACCAATGGTCCTAATATTTTCGCAAGACAAGGGAGCCTGGAAATGGGTAGATCATTCTCAAGATCACTACTATCCCCGTCCTTATGGAGTAGCACAAAAGCTGCATACCACACTTTTGCAATAATTCCATCGATGATCCTAGATCAGCACTCCTACCTTGAGACGCTTTGTGAACACAGGCTCAGATGAATGGCTCTAGTCTAGACTATTGAATAATGTTAGTCCTTCTCTCTCCCTTCCAGGGTGTGTGTAAGGGTCTCCTGCTGAACTCTCTGCTGGGCCAGACCCAGTTCTCCACAGCCAAGCCATCCATGGCCAGGCAGAGGATGATGGAGGAGGAGAGGCAGCGGGTGGTGCAAGCCTACCGCCACCTGAAGAAACAGAAGCAGCATCGGCAAGAGGCCAAAGCAACTGGGATAGAGAAGCTGAAGAACCTCCAGTGAGACTCCAGTGGTCCCATTCTCTGCCTTGCTCCCTCCCCCAAGGTGTACACTTCTCACTTACACTGTTCAAATACAGTGATGCAAATTTTTTTATGTGGCTCTATACTCCAGCTATTTTTATTTGAGAGCAGGTGACAGTATTCCAATATTCCTTGTACACAATGACTACATCAAGCTTGTGACTCTACAAACTTGTTGGATGCATTTACAGCCTGTTCTGGTGTTTTCAGATTACATGTTGTCCAATAGGAAGTGATTGGTGAATAATGTATTTTGTTTGACTCACTGTTATTGCAAGAATAGATTACGTTTGTGAACACTTCTACATTCATGTGGATGCTACCATGATTATACCATGATTAGGAATGAATGATCATACCCCCCAAAGATCATACCCCCCCCCCCAAAAAATGTTTGTCACCCATTATTGGGAATGGTGAGAGTTTGACATGCTTTGTTTTAGCCTCTAACTTTCTCACTCATCATTATTCATGATTGTTGTTTTTTCTTAATTGTGGCATTATTAGGATTGATTTAGAAGTGTTCAGAAACATCTTATCTACTCACTTAGTCATTTTATTTTCTATTTTCAGTAAATCAGATCAATATGAAAGTACCCTCACATTAGAGGTGATGTTCTGTACTTTCACCTGATACAAACATTTTCTCAAATTCAAAATGCTGGAGTATAGAGACAAATTTTAAATTGTGTGGACTGGTGTAAGACATATGGTGGAAAGTCTGTAAACCCCTGTAGCCTGTCTTTAAATCGATGTTTTTAATTAAATGGAGGTGAGTGAGCAAGTGCACATTTCAGGGTGAATGATGGGGAATTTGGCTGCATTGAAGATGAAGGAGCCACATGGAGGGGACAAGGGTTAGCTCATCTGATCACCAGGCAGTTCATATTCCTTTCCCAATCTGCAGTGAGTTTTTGTGGACACTGGGATGGATTCTGACTGGTATTGAAAGGACCAGACCACCTCTGCACATATGGACTGTTTCTCCTTGAATAAGTAGCTTTCCTTCCTACCTACCTGCAGGCCTTGCCATTTATGTCAGGTACTTCTGACGGTCAGTGCCACTGTTTTCTGTATTAACTATCTTCTCTTGTGGCAATGCATGACTGCTTTGACATGGACTAAATTGTGACTCTTTGGGGACATTAAAACCTCTAACTTTCCCATGCAGTTTGGATGGAATGAACTACATACAGTGCCTTCAGAAAGTATTCAGACCCCTTGATTTTTTCCATATTTTCTTACGTTAGAGTTTTTCTCAAATTGATTAAATAGTTTTTTCTCTCATCAATCTACGCACAATACCCCATAATGACAAAGCAAAAACAGGTTTCCATTTTTTTGTTAACTTATTCTAAATATAATATTTACATAGGTATTCAGACCCTTTTACTCAGTACTTTGTTGAAGCACCTGGCAGCAATTACAGCATCAAATCTTCTTGGGTATGACGCTACAAGCTTGGCACACCTGTATATGGAGAGTTTCTCCCATTATTCTCTGCAGATCCTCTCACGCTCTGTCAGGTTGGATGGGGAGCGTTGCTGCACAGCTATTTTCAGGTCTCTCCAGAGATGTTCGATCGGATTCAAGTCCGGGCTCTGGCTGGGCCACTCAATGACATTGAGACTTGTCCCGAAGCCCCTCCTGCATTGTCTTGGCTGTGTGCTTAGGGTCGTTGTCCTGTTGGAAGGTGAACCTTTGCCCCAGTCTGAGGTTCTGAGCACTCTGGAGCAGGTTTTCATCAAGGATTTCTCTGTACTTTGCTCCATTCATTTTTGCCCCAATCCTGACGAGTCTCCCTGCCTCTGAAAAACATCCCCACAGCATGATTCTGCCACCACCATGCTTGACTGTAGGGATGGTGCCAGGTTTCCTCCAGATGTGACTCTTGGCATTCAGGCCAAATATTTCAGATTATTGTCCTTCTGGAAGGTTCTCCCATCTCCACAGAGGAGCTCTATCTATCCTTGACCAAGGCCCATCTCCCCTGAGTGCTCAGTTTTGCCAAGCGTTCAGCTCTAGCATGAGTCTTGGTGGTTCTAAACGTCTACCATTTTAAGAATGATGGAGGCCACTGTGTTCTTGGGGACCTTCAATGCTGCAGAAATGTTTTGGTACACTTCCCCAGATCTGTGCTTCAACACAATCCTGTTTCGGTGCGCTGCGGACAATTCCTTAGACCTCATGGCTTGGTTTTTGCTCTGACATGCACTGGCAACTGTGGGACCTTATATTGACAGGTGTTTGCCTTTCCAAATCATGTCCAATCAATTGAATTGACCACAGCTGGACTCCAATCAAGTTGTAGAAACATCTCAAGGATGATCAATGGAAACCGGATGCTCCTGAAGCTTAATTTTGTGTCTGATAGCAAGGAGTCTGAATACTTATGTAAATAAGGTATTTCTTTTTTAAATATTTAACTTTGCAAAAATGTAACTTGTTTTTGTTTTGTCATTATTGGGTATTGTGTGTAGATTACTGAGGATTCTTCTTTTTTTTAAATCCATTTTAGAATAAGGTTGTAACATAACAAAGTGGAAAATGTCAAGGGGTCTGAATACTTTCCAAAGGCACTGTATTATTTACGGCCCTGCTGTACCGAGCAAGAAAAGTTTGCACCTGCCATTCCCACTAGGTGGTAGTCAGGACAGAAACATCATCGGGGTGCATCTTGTTATGTTATTAGTCATAATAATGATTGTTTCTGGAGCGAATGTGGTATTGTTTTGAATAAAATGTAACATCGTAACTGCATACGGTTCCCATACATTTCTGCAGGTGCTGTTTGTTATATTTGTTGCTCAAATAATGTATTTAAATTGCGTTTGTCCAATATTTGTACAGAGTTGTTTCACCACTCTTTAGTTCTAAAATCACATCAGACAGATGTGGTTTTGTTTCAATGCAGAGGAGCTTAGTAATTGTATAGACAATAGTTAATCTATAGAGGAGCTATTTGTAGAAGTTGGGCAGTAGGTAAGGTAGGGGTTTGACTTTTGTTAGACCTACGTAACAGACTCCCTTCACATATCTTAATGATGTCCCCAAGCCTTAACAAATCAGCCCGGCACCCTCTGTTTACATCTGCAATCCCAAAAAAGGTTGATTTACAAGACATGAAAGGACCCGTTGTCTGAGGATCTTTGGCCTGGGGAACAACTAATGCAGCCGGCCGGACCTAGATATTTCTAGCTGGTTTGTTTAGAGCTTCTCCTGTGTAAGAATCTACGAACATCTCAGGTTACATGGACTTGTTGATATACTTTCATAAACCGAAAAATAAATATTTACAAACCTTTTAAAAATCTGTCTTGGTCCACTTTTTTTTCTTTTTTCTCTCCCCTGCTTTGTCATCCCTATGACAGTGACTGTGTACAGCTATACAGAAATAATAGATTATATAATAACAATTTCTACTGACTGTGGATGGATGAACTCTGCTGTTTAATCAGCTTGACTGTAGCCACACCTTTGAACATGCCTGATGTTGTGTAGGTCTGTCGAGTGTTGCCATGGTGACAGTAAATCCCTGTTGCCCAGTGAGAGAGAGACTGGACAGGTGGTTGTGATTTCTAGTGAAGGCTGGCTGGCTGACTGGACTGTATCCGCGAAGCTCAATGACCAATATTTTCATTGCTCATAGTTTCAGGGGGGTACTGTACCATAGAATTACATGTGAATAATCTCTACGTACTCAAGCCTTCATGTACCTTTTCAAGCCTTCATGTACCTAAGTCATTCAAGGGTAACTTTGAACACTAGTAGTGATTCACATTTAATAATAAGTTAATAATAATAAGTTTCTGTTCTGTAGATCAAGACTCAGCCTTTTATTTTCAGTTGAAGTTAAGCAGGGACGTGTTTGCTCAGGAAGAAGTAAACAGTAACATATGAAATGTTGCAGATGCAGTAGAAATGTAATGAATAGAGCTGACATGATTCCTTGTACTCTGTCAGAAATGCATGTCTGTTCTGTTCTATTTCTATCTGAACGGACTACTGTGCGTAAACCAGGAATTGCTCTTTGTCTGTTTGGAACCTGTCTCCATGGAAACAACTCATCAGTTATCCATTATGGGTTAGGGCCGTAATCTATGACCCATCATATTGGTGTGGTCAGGAGGTTCAACCACACTGTTTATTTTTATTTTTTAATCAGAAAACAAGAGGCAATGTGTGTCCCAAATGGCACCCTATTCCCTGTATCGTGCACTATTTTTGACATGGGCCCTGGTCAAAAGTACTGCACTATAAAAGGAATACGAGCCATTTGGGACGTAACTGCAGTCTTTCTAGAGGTAATCTATAGTCACTTTTTGGTCTTTATCTATGACGTGTATATACTCTGTGTTCATGAAGTGTTGACCTAGCTGTAACAGTGAGATGCAATGGGGACTCGCTAGGTACTGATTTGCAGGTGGTCTGTCCTATTCCTAACCATGTCTTATTTGTGTAAATGTAATCATGTATACATTCAAACAGGGCACACACGTCTTCACTGGGGGTTCTAGTCCACAGAAACCTGCTGTATATCACTGAGCTATGTAACTTAAGAAGCTATCGTGAAGGTTTTTATTTGAACCTTGATCTTTATATTGTTCCTATACTCTGACCATTTGCAGCACCACTTTCTTGCTAATCTAAAACTCTGCATCCAAAAACAGTCATGCTATTGAAATGACAGGCGGGGCCTTTAAAGCGTTCAACATGACTCTGACTCATGTCTGCACGCATCTGACCAGTTAGTTTGTTTGTTTGCCCTTAATGAGTCTTCTCCATTCTGCAGCCTACTTGTCTCCTCTGTGTTAACGAACCCAGGGCTGCCGACTGACTGAACAACACAGCCCAGCACAGGTAACAAGGAGAGGAGTGGGTGGGTGAGGAAGAGGTTTCTCAGCCTGCTGCTGCTAGGCAGCCATAGCTCAATGAGAGTAATTGTGTGCTTGTGTACGCCTGTTCTGTGTGCAGTGACAAATGACACATGAATAAATATCTTATAGCTACTTCTCCCAGTGGGAAGGGAGAACTCATTTTAATGAAGCGAACTAGAGGGCAGCTGCCTCAAACCCAACCTGGGCCATGTTTAGTGAAAAATCAAATAATACTGTGTGAATAGAATATGGCTCTGAACTTGTATTTTTACACAGCTGCTACTCCTCATACAGCTGTTACCATTACCCATACACTTTTATATCCTGTGTACTATAGAAAATATAACAAATATTCTTGTGTAGGTTGGTTGCGAGAGGGCTCTACTCGCAGCCCACTCAACTCCTTTTATATAACATGTAGTCCTGCCTTCTGGCCCTGGATACCTCTGGATGGAAGACTGTTCTTGATGAATGCACTGACATGACTCAATGGTTTCATAACCACAAGGACTTATCGCATCTTGAATCTATGTTTTCATCTCAAATGGCACCCTATTCCATTTATAGTGTACAACTTTTGACCAGAGCCCATAGGGGATATGCTGCCATTTGGGATGGACACTATCTACTGCATTAATGTACTGCATCATTCCACTGCCCGACAAAAGTCGTATTATGAATCCTGTTCTCATATCCTTCTGGGTTGATTGAGGGGATACACATATTCAGGTTCTTAGTTTCAGCTACTTCATTCAAGGAGAGTCTGATCTCTCTCAAAAGCAGTGTGGTTGGCTAGTATACATGAGTGGACATGCAGTGTGTAGCTGTGCACTATTTATTTCATTTATGTTTTACCTTTAGGTCTCTTTTACAAATGCACCCTGTATATACAACAAATATACACATTGTAACTAACATGTATAATACAAAAACACAGTCACAGGCTGTATATTATGCAGTGTAGAGCTCTGCTATCCGAGCCCGATGGTCCCCGAGATTATACTTCGGGTTGGGTTTGTTTTTTAAAAATCAATTACTCGGTTTACAGGTAGGGCTCGGGTATCACAAAATTGATCATTAGCATTTGAAGCTGAGCCATTTGCTTGTGCTCTGATGCGCAGTACACATCATGGTGTCAGAAGCGCTTCAACCTTGTCAAATATAATACCAGAACATTGTCCACAGGAGAGATTATGTTCTAAGTGAATACTTTTTATTGAATTTATTTTGTGATCATGTTTGGTAATTAGTATTTTGTGTTTTTTATTGATGTGTGTTTTGTATTGTGCAGGGCTCATTTAAAAAAGTAACTTGGTCAGCCATGCTTCCCCCCAAAAAATGTAACAAGAAAAAAAAAAGAATCAATCTCTGGTTTCATAAATTTCCATCTGTTTGCTTAGGGGCTGAATGTATCTCACCGGAGAAAGCATCCGAGCGAACGAAACAGCGCCCCTCTGTCTCAGTATGTGTAGTATATTTAGCTGATGCTGTCTGGTCAGAAACATTGTTGCTGCCCGTAGCATTGAATGCAAGGGAAGCCAGAGAGCATTTGGCCTCTAAAAATAAAACAATGGCCAATCAAAGTTGACCTAAACAGTGAGCTCAACTGTGAATGGTCCTGGCGCACCAAAAAAAAAACGTGTCAAGGGGAGCCAGTTTGGATTTTTGCTTCAGACCAATCACATCACAGGCCAAACGTCATTATTGACAGAAAACAACTTGAATTGTTGCATCTCGTTGTGTCGTGCTCCGGTGGCTAACTAATTAGCTAAAATCGTCCCTTTCCTAAATTAACCATTGATGGAGATAGGGATTTGGACTTGTGGTTTAACTTAATTCTCCTTACTGGCCAATGATTTATAGCGGCGATTCTGATCCAACCATAAATTCATACATTGTGCCCCTGGCCTGAGGATGGAGGTTCAACATGTAGCTAGATGTAGGATGCTAATGTTAATTAGCTGGCCTGGTGTATCGTTGCCCATGAAAGGAAGTTAGGCTTGCGAGCAAGTATTTTAGCCGGGTAGCCTAGGACAGTTTAGGCAACATGAAAGAGGATAGTACTGGCGTTTCTCTACAAGTAGGGTGAGTCAACATGTTTTTTTCTACTTGCGCGCAAGAAATCAGTACCATGGACAGCCACATATTTAGCTTACGTTGATTGGACAGTAGTTTTTAGTATCTTTTAGTTGTCACTATGTTAGACTAGGCATAGGTGATTAGATGGTGCTGGAATAGTGGAGGCAGATCCTGTTTTCTTTGACTTGAGATAACGCTATGGTTCTAAATCAATAGTTTAGTAGTCCGAAAATGTCTGAAACATTACCTTACTTGACCATGCTATAGGTCATGTAACTGACAAGCAATTGTGGACTTCACCGGAGAGATGTTGCTCTGAAACAAATGTGTGGTTGAATTTATTCTGCCACTGTGTCTTATTGTCTCGGTCTTATATATCACAGTATATGAACTAACAGGTCATATTACAACACATCGGTTGTAATATGGCAATTTTTTCCCTGGATTGGCTTCCCCAGGGATTTTACCCACGTACCTCTACTGATTACACCCTAGATCAGCTAGATGCAGGCAAAAGTGTTTCTCTCGACCTGTGCACCTACGTTGTAAACATTCATAGGCTAGCTTGTAGCAACCTCATGATGGGTATAGAGAGAATTTGAGTATCATGTAGTAACTTAAACCTACCGATGTTACATTGAACTGGGTGAATGGAATATGAATGACTGTCATCCAATATGCTGTTATAGAAATAAGGCCATGTTCATTTAAAAAACAAAATCATCATCCCTCATCTTAAATGGCACAGACCGCCACTGGTGTATTGTGTGTGTGTGTGTGTGTGTGTGTGTGTGTGTGTGTGTGTGTGTGTGTGTGTGTGTGTGTGTGTGTGTGTGTGTGTGTGTGTGTGTGTGTGTGTGTGTGTAGTATGCAGCGTGTGTGTGTTGGTGTGTAGTATGCATGTGCTTGTGTGTGAATCAGGAACACTGATGCCCATGCACACACACACACATCCATGTCGTAGGCCCCAGCAGGCAACGAAGCTTATCAGAGCTGTGTATGTAAATAACTCCTCAGAGGTGTATTTTCATCCTCAGGACACTTCCTCTTGCGATGTTCCCTACTACACTATCTACAGTATCTGCCTCTCTTCCAGGTACAGTATTGGAGCTATTCCCACCTTGACCGTTTTATCCAAGGGATGATATCAAACAAGACTTGTAGTGTGATTTATTTATTTATTTAATGTTGAATCTTTCTATTGACAGAAAATGACAAGTTAGAAATATTTTCTATTATGGCTGATATGGTTAATCATTTTAACAGATTTAGTTATTACACTTCTGAACAGTAAAGTGTAAACACAGAAGCACCCAAACAAGTCCCCATTGAGGGAGGAATTCATAACCAATAAAATAACAATTTACAGTAGATACATGTGACAAATCAAACTAGAGGGAGAATATATACCGTCCTGTATACACATTTAAATTTCTCAAGGTGAAAATACAATAAATTATAATAATTTCCAAAATATGTAAAGGCCTATATTTAGTGTATACATCAGTGCCTTGGTGTTTTAAACACATAGAAATACAGTGTAAGACCAGTTACTTAAACAATATCACTGTGTTAAGACATCCACCCCAATTATATTTTTTTCACTAATTTGTAATTTGACCAAACCGTGCTGCTGTGAAAAGATCTGATTTGATTGGTCCCCCCAAAACATGGCGGAAATGCATCTTAAAAGCCCTGGTTTGTTGATAAACTTGTTTGAATCCCTTACCTCCATTCCCTGTCCAATATAACAGAACTAAAAGGAGACACATTGCCCTCCTGTGAAACAGCAGTGATCCCAGAGAGAACAGAAACTAAACACACTAGGCTTAGGGGTCAGGGGTGAAGGTGGATGCTGATAAATCAGGTAAGCGTAAGATAAGAACAGACAACGTGAAAGAATCTATCCTCTCTCCTGTCTCTCTGTCCATGTCTCGCCTTCCCTTTCTCTTCATTATAATGTGGTTCTCATAGTCACATTAATTTAACCCCCTAGATGTAATGTTTGCACCCCAAAGGAAATCAAATTAGAATTTAAAAAATCCCAATAAAAATCTGTCCGTTTAAGCTAGAGATTCCTTGCATTGGATGCGTCTCAATCCCCCACATCAGCCGATGTCGCACTTGCGGTGAAAGGTGACAGAGTGGTGTTTGTCAGACCATGAGATATTCCGAAACACAACATTGTCTGTAGCATCCAACCGGTTTGGCCTACAAACTATTATTAAGGTTGAGACTCTCATGAACACGATGGTGGTCTCTGTTTTGCTCTACGACCCCCACAAGCGTCATGGGACTTATCTGAAGTAGTTACAACCGATCTGACCATTTCTGTCTGTAGCGTCCAAAAGGTTTGAGCTACACACTAATAACCCCTCTGTGGAAAGGTGAGTCTCTCACGAACACGTACATGTCAGTTGCAAAGTGCCTTGCAAAAGTATTCATCCTCCTTGGCGTTTTTCCTATTTTGTTGCATTACAACCTGTAATTTATTTGGATTTCATGTAATGGACATACACAAAATAGTCCAATTGGTGAAGTGAAATTTAAAAAATATCTTGTTTAAAAAAATTCTAAAAAATAAAAAACTGAAAAGTGGTGCATGCATATGTATTCACCCCCTTTGCTATGAAGCCCCTAAATAAGATCTGGTGCAACCAATTACCTTCAGAAGTAATATAATTAGTTAAATAAAGTCCACCTGTGTGCAATCTAAGTGTCACATGATCTGTCACATGATCTCAGAGTATATACACCTGTTCTGAAAGGCCCCAGAGTCTGCAACACCACTAAACAAGGGGCACCACCAAGACCAAGGAGCTCTCCAAACAGGTCAGGGACAAAGTTGTGGAGAAGTACAGATCAGGGTTGGGTTATAAAAACAATATCCGAAACTTTGAACATCCCTCTGAGCACCATTAAATCCATTATCAAAAAATGGAAAGAATATGGCACAGCAACAAACCTGCCAAGAGAGGGCCGCCCCAAAACTCACAGACCAGGCAAGGAGGGCATTAATCAGAGAGGCAACAAAGAGACAAAAGATAACCCTGAAGGAGATGCAAAGCGCCACAGTGGAGATTGGTGTATCTGTCCATAGGATCACTTTAAGCCGTACGCTCCACAGAGTTGGGCTTTATAGAAGAGTGGCCAGAAAAATAAGCAAACATGTTTGGTGTTCGCCAAAAGGCATGTGGGAGACTCCCCAAACATATGGAATAAGTTACTCTGATCAGATGAGACCTAAAATTGAGCTTTTTGTCCATCAAGGAAAACGCTATGTCTAGCACAAACCCAACACCTCTCGTCACCCCAAGAATACCATCCCCACAGTGAAGCATGGTGGTGACAGCATCATGCTATGAGGATGTTTTTCCATCAGCAGGGACTGGGAAACTGGTCAGAATTGAAGGAATGATGGATGGCGCTAAATACAGGGAAATTCTCGAGGGAAACCTGTTTCAGTCTTCCAGATATTTGAGACTGGGACAGTGGTTCACCTTCCAGCAGGACAATGACCCTAAGCATACTGCTAAAGCAACACTCAAGTGTTTTAAGGGGAAACATTTAAAGGTCTTGGAATGGCCAAGTCAAAGCCCAGACCTCCATCCAATTGAGAATCTGTGGTATGACTTAAAAATTGCTGTACACCAGCGGAACCCATCCAACTTGAAGGATCTGGAGCAGTTTTGCATTGAAGAAATGGCAAAAATCCCAGTGCCTAGATGTGCCAAGCTTATAAAGACACCCCAAGAGACTTGCAGCTGTAATTGTTGCAAAAGGTGGCTCTACAAAGTATTGTCTTTTGAATAGTGAATAGTTATGCACGCTCAAGTTCAGTTTTTTTTGTCTTATTTCTTGTTTGTTTCACAATGAATTTACATCTTCAAATGTTGTTATGTAAATCAGATGAAACAAACCCCCGAAAAATCCATTTTAATTCCAGGTTGTAAGGCAATAAAATAGGAAAAATAGGAAAAATCGTGAATACTTCGCAAGCCACTGTACATTTGCTCTAGGATGCCCAGAGGCTTTCACATGACTCGTCTGAAGGTCCCCCAGTACCAAATGAATGGAAGTATATATGGAAACTGTTTAGTTCCAAAAAACAAGTGGCTAAATACATGTAAAAAAAATGTTTTAAGTATTTCTTATATATAGGACAGACACTTCAGAACAAACTTCCTTTAGATTTTTTTACAGGGCTTAGACTGAAAGGTTTTTATGGCTGTGCAACAAATTCCTTTTGAAACTGCCTCATTGTCCAATCACTCTGGCCACACTGCTGTGTGTTGCTGTGTTGGTTGGATCTCCCATCAGTGCGTGGGGTTGTGGCCCGGGGGTGGGGAGTGCTGGCTTGGGAGATGGGTAGGTGGAGGGTGGCTAGTACTGCCACTGGGACAGTGGATGAGACACAGGGAGATGAGAGACACACTTTTTCTGGGTGCACAGCACCAAGACTGTGGCCTCTCCTCTGACACTGGCTCCCTCCAGCCCTACTGTATGTACAGAACAGCCTGGCCTCTACAGTGGTCAAAGGTTTTGGGGCTGCAGGGGAAACTAGGGCACAGACTAGAATAGGGGGAGGGTGAAGAACAGGAACCAGGTTGTAGTAGCATAGATTCACCACAGAGGCTTCTTATACACACCATTTCCCTGAGAAAGACAAGGCAGAAGAATTAGATTTGAAATCCTCTACTTTTCACACTGTAATGCCAACCCACACTGTCCTGTGCAGGCTCAGATATGTTCTTTTCACATTGACTTTTCCAGCAACTATGGTGGATGCATAACCAGGCCAGCATAGTACAGCTCAGCTCGGCTCAGTAGTTTTAAAAAGGGAAAGAAGACAGCAAAAACACCATGGATGCGCAGTATACTGTTGTGTATGATGGCAGTGAAGTGCTTACACTGACTGCTGGGGACAGTCCAGTGGTGGGTAGGGGCACCAGAGAGTGAGGCAGGGAGCTGCTGCTCTGGTTTAGAGTGGGGGCCGTGGCCCTGGGGAGGCCCGTCTCATGGGACTGGTCCCTCTGTAGAGAGGACACGCACACATAGAGAATTTAAAAAACGGTTGGTTTCGGGTATGTATTTCTTGGAGAATAACACTAGTGTGATAATGATATGAGGGTTTAAGTCAGTGTATTGGGTAAAACCCACTCACATTTGCCAGGCTCTTGGTGATTAGAGCTAGTTCTGTGGGCTGGTACACACAGCTGCGGAGCTGACCGCAATAACCACCGTATGGAGATACAGGCTTGTTGGCTGCTAGGGAGAAGAGGGAGAGAGGAATGGAAGAAAGAAAGAAATTTAAATTAATTTAAACTTCAAAACTCAACTGCAAGTGCTTCAATTGCTTTGGATTGCTTAGGGCTGAATGATCAAATACACACTGGGATTTTGTAATAATGGGATTACATTTCTGACCAGCTCCCTTAAAGTTACAAACTACCAGTTCCTTACAAATAGTTATAGTTTCAACTTTATTACTTGCGGTAAGTACATGTCACAGACAAAGACTCTATGGCAACATCATGGTGCAAATTACTAGGGAGCTGAGCCCCCCCCCCCACCCCACCCCCTCGACTCCCCAGTAATTCGCACCATGATGTTGCCATAGAGACAGTGGCTCACGCATTCTCTTAAAATAATGTCAGATGTATCCGATAGTGATGTGTGTGACATATCCAAATGGAATATTATATTATCTTTGTCTGTGACATGTACTTACCGCAAGTAATAAAGTTGAAACTATAACTATTTGTAAGGAACTGGTAGTTTGTAACCAGTAGAAAATATGGAGAATTCTAGTCCCTACACATTGTTACTTAGAATTCTAGAGCAAATACGCTGAAATCCAACCAACACTAACCCCATTTTCCTAGCAAAGACCAAAATAAATAATGGGAAGAGAAAAAAAGGATACATTGTATGTTTCCCAAATGCCCCCATATTCCCTACATAGGCTGTGTTTTTCAGCCAGCCAAATTCTGATATGTTTTTCACTTTTGACCAATTCCATCAAATGTTTTCTCATCAGTTGATCTGATTGGTCAAAAGACCAATTTGTGAAAAAAATATCAGAATTGGGCTGCCTGTGTAAACGCAGCCCTGGTGTACTTCTTTTGACCAGGGCCCAGGTCAAAAGTAGTGCACTATGTATGGAATAGGGTGCAATTTGGAGAACACACCTATGTTGTCTGACGACTGAGATCAGTGGAAAGGCACATGCTCTCCTGTGTGTTTTAGTGGGCAGGTGAACAGGAAACAGAACAGAGTGTTACATCAGAAACCAGAGGCGGTTTAACGTGTCAGTCAGGAGATGACATCCTCAAACAGAGGGGCACACTTTTCTTACTCCATATCTACTACTGATATACACTGAGTATACCAAACATTAGGAACATTGGTGTGTATTGTTAGATACTATTGCACTGTTGGAGCTAGGAACACACACATTTCGTTGCACCCACAATAACATCTGCTAAATATGTGTATGTGACCAATACAATTTGATTAGACATACACAATCCATGTCTCAAGGCTTAAAAAATCCTTCTTTAACCCGTCTCCTCACCTTCATCTACACTGATTAAAGAGGGTTTAAACAAGTGACATCAATAAGGGATCATATATTTCACCTGGATTCACCTGTACAGTCTGTCATGGAAAGAGCAGGTGTTCTTAATGTTTTATATACACTCAGTGTCCAGTCTATTAGGTACACCACCCGATTCACGAAAATGGTTCACTCCTACAGTCACATTGCGGTCGCTTGCTATATAAAGCAGGCAGACAAGCATCGAGTCGTTCAGTTACTGTTCGATTGAACGTTAGAATAGGCAAAACGAGTGACTGAAGAAACTTTGAGCGTGGTATTATTGTCTGTGCCAGGCACTCCGGTTCCAGTATTTTAGAGACGGGTGGCCTCTTGGGCTTTTCACGCACGACCCGGTACTAGGGTGTACTTAATAAATGTATATTTAAGTGATAATGCCTGAGAAGCCGATGTTTGGAGGATATATTGCCATGGGTGTTGTTAGGCCAGTGCCAATATATCCTCCAAACACTGGCTTCAAGGGCATTATCACTTTTTATACAACGGGTTACCAACATATTCAAATAATGATTGACATATTTTCATTGAAAACGTTATTTTGATTAATGTATTCATACTATTTCATCCTTCAACAAGATATAGTCCCGGCACAAATCTAGACTTGCTAGAGACGCGACCCAGACGTTCAGACTTCTTATTCTGCATCTAGAGACGCGACCCAGTCGTTCGTTCTTAATGTTCCTTTGCCATACTGGCTTGCTAGCTAGCCAACTACGGCTAATTTACAGTCGCATCAAAAAGTGCAGCCAGAATAACAGCAAAGTAGTTGCATTTGCATAAACTGTTTTCTAGTGACATTTATTTGGATACATCCATAACAATGACCTAATGAGTCGCGATTTCGCCTGGACTAGAAAATGTGCTCCCTCGTCAGGAAACTGTTGTTCAGAGGAGCTAGCCAACAACAGCCACATTAACACAATCACTTTGAACTGAAGCTGCAAAGAGTGCAATTTAGCTGTGTTTCGTTTCACCTTTTTTCAACTGAATTTTTAAAAATATATCCATTAAAATTATGCCAGCTGATTCATGATATCGACTGGCTGAGAAACACTGCCTGCATGTCTGTCTCGTCCCAGCTCCTGACACGTTCATTACAATGGGACAGCAGGAAATTTAATTTGAATATTGAAACAATGTTGCAAATGTTGGAGAGACAGACAGCAAGGTTTATTCAAATCCCCGCTGTTAAAAAAGAAATGTTGGTCTAAAAGAAATGTGAGATAATGTCTAGATGCTTTTTTATAGTGGATATCAAGTGTATAACTTGTCTGGCTGGGTTGATGAGACAGTGGATTACGCAGTCAGATGGAACAGAGTAAATAGGAATTTTCAATCATAGATTTAGCCGTGGCAATTTGTGGAATAGACACTGGCTGGAATGGGGTTTTAACCAATCAGCATTCAGGATTATACCCACCCGTTGTATAACATAATTTACATTACTGTAGGGTGAGAATGGGCGAATAATTGCTAGGACCAGAACAGATCAAACCTAGAAGAGCGCAAAACTATTTAACCATTCCTTGCTTGTCCGCTTTGAGTTGATCTCTGTCCAATCTATAAATAATAACACTGTGTTACTGCGTAGACCCGTTATGTAACTTGTCACTATACGAAAGTTGAAATACGGGGAAATCAATAAGATAAGAGCGTGAAAGACTGATACTATTAGATAGTATTATTAGATAATGATTAAGCCCTGTGATAAATAAACATGGATACCAATGTAACAGAAAATATTCCAGGAAATCAGATGGAACAGATTCAAATGATTAAACCTACATGAAATACATTTCTAGTGGATGGAAAAAATGTATTCATGATGCTATGATGGCACTGGCGTTACTCTCTCTCTCTTTTTTAAAATTTTGTATATTTTGTTGTTTTTATCCTGACTGCACTACAAATTTCCCAAATGGGACAACACAGATATTGATTGATTGAATGGTTGGCTGGGCCTTCCTACTGTACCTGTGTTGGGTTCGTCCATGGAGAAGGCCTTGTTCTCCATGTACATGTTCTGATGGGCTGCTGCTGCTGCAGTGTTCTGCTCCTTCAGAATGTTATCATAGACCAAGCTCCTGACTGGGTAGATAATGTGTTCCCCATCACTGGGCTGCTCATCCCCCTCCTCCTGCTCCTTGGTGAGGGAGCAGATCTCTGGGATGGTGTATAGGACCAAGAACACCCAGGCATTGCTGACCAGGGCAATGGCCAGGGTGGGGTCGTCCCAGCTGGGGTCCCCGGCCACCTGGTTCCCATGGATGTACATGACGATCCAGGCCACCCACACGGCCATGGAGCAGACCCCGGTGGCCAGGATGAAGGCTCCGTCCCGCCGCCAGGCCTTGTGTTTGTGTGTGAGCGAGGGCACGGCCATCAGCACCACGCCCAGCAGCAGGGCCATGACATAGATCAAAGCCATCACAAAGTCCTGGTTGGTGATACTGCAGGAGATGTCAGGGTTGCCACTGGCTGTCATTGGCCTCCTCTCCACCGTGATGATCAGCCACTCTGTATTGATGATGATCTCAACCAGCCAGAAGGCCAGGGCCCCCAGACACAGCATCCAGCCCCGGGGGCCCTGGCCCTGCCGGTTCAGGAGCACCAGCCACAGCCCATGCATCAGGAGGCAGGCAAGACCACCCGCAAACAGTACACCAAACAGGAAGCGACGCGCAGTGCAGCTTGTGAAGTCCCGGCCCATGATAAAGGCAAAAGAGAGGCCAAAGAGGCCAAGGGTGAAGGCCAGAAAGCTGGCCTGCAGGGCCACCATACCTTTCCTCTTCCTGTCTGTCACGAAGGGAAGGCTGGCCATGAGGATGATGATGAGGACGAAGGCTGTCACCACGCCTAAAGCCGCCAGTGACTCCACCACGATGCCCCACACTGCAGTCAAGTCACACAGGTTGAAGTACAGGGAGCCCACGGAGGGGCCACAGCCTTTAGGAACGTTGGTGATGGGGGCCGCCATGGCACTGCTGGGGGACACACACATCAGAAACACACATTCAGTACATCTAAAGCCTGAGCCCCCCTTTATCCCTTATTATGATTGAATCAGTCAAGTACTGGGGATGGCAGGTACTCAAAGTGATATTTAACCATCGCATGGTAACCACTTAGCTACATGCAGTAACCTGGTCACTGCATCCTGTAGGTTATACAGAATATTCTCAGTGATTCCAACAGGTTATATTGAATCCTAGTGCCACCTATTCAATATTACATGAAACACTGTGTGTCTTACATAAGCTGGTATATGACAGAGTGGCTGGCTGGATCAGAATGGCTTCAGTCCTTACAGTGATTATATCCCCCGCATGGCGCCAGCCAGGTAATGGAAGGTGCCACACACACACCTGTTTCCTGGATAATTCTACCACTGATCAGAGTCACCACTGACCAAGAAATCCCACACAACTGAAAGTGATCACTGCTCAGCTTATCAAGGACTGTGTGTCTACAGGTCTAATCTTTGTGAGAAGAGACCCTTAAACAGAAAGCAACCTGCTGGGCACACTGATTGAAGGAATCAACGTTGTTTCCATGTCATTTCAATGAAATTACATTGAACCAACGTGTAATAGAGGTTGAATTGACATCTGTGCCCAGTGGGAAGAGTGTACTGTACATCCAAGATGGAATATCTGGGCAAGTAGGGGGCTAGCTAGCCTATATTTAAAAAGAACCAATGCATTGCCATAGTAACTATGTAGCAGGTAAGGAAGACAAACACACTGATACAGAGAAATACTTGTGTGTCTAACATAAAGGATGGGTGACTGACAGCCAGGCCAAAGCATCTGCTAAATACATTTGTCCCGTTGAACTGCCTGCATTCAACTACAGAAACATGATAAACAACCTATTTGAATGGTATTGATGAATCAATAATGAGCCATTTGATTAACTGAATACTATTAATACTAAACTTCCATAGAACACTAGTATGCCATTTGAATAATATTATTTCCTTAACAAGTATTTAATTGTGTTCCTAATTCTAATGAGGAGTAGCCTATAGCCTAGTTATTATTTGCGGGCCTACTCATTAATGAGTAATACTATTAGGAATGATAGATAAATGACTGGAAACTGAGTTGTAAAGGTTATCGTTCTACTACGCCCGTGTATTACCTGCCGACAGGGGTGATGATGTGAATACGCGCCGCTCCGCTTTCTCGTCAAAAGCAGACAGAAGAATCCAGGTAATTTAGACTACAAACCTGTATTGATATTTAATCCAGAAAAATCTAATTCCTTTTCGCAACCGGTGTTTATTTTCTATTGATTTCAATATGTTTTGACTTGAAATAGTTTATCAAATCTACAAGGAACTATCCGTAAAGACATACTGCTAAGTTACACTCAATTTGACAGATTTTGCTCTACGTGTCCAAATGTCTTCCTTTGGTGGTCAGTGTTCGTCTCCAATAATTCGCAAAGATTTTGACGGTGTGACTTCTTGATAACAGAGCCAGTATTTTTTCTGCCCACTCCCATTCTGCTATGATCGCCGGCCTACCAGGGCCGGCTTACCAAACGGGCACGCAGGGCACGTACCCTGGGGCCCGACCTGTGCGTTTGGATTGTTGTGTAGTTTAAAAGTTCTGTAGCGCTATTTTGGAAAGATGGGGAGGCTGTAGGCGGCAGGGCAGGACACATCCAAAAACCCAAACAATTATGCAATAATTTTTGTACACATTTTCCCAAACCAGTTTAGGGTCTCTCACCAATATGCCTCTCTCTCTCGCTCAATCTCACCAATGAAGCCCCTGTTTAACTAAAGCACACTTACACTTGAGCAAACTCTGCTACAGGTTTTTGTTCGGGTTTGAGACATAAAATAGGGAATGTTTTAGTAAACTACCAAACATACATAGAATGAAGGGATACATTCAGCTGTGCATACTGGGACAAGATACATGTGCATGTTATTAAGTACTTATTTTAATCTCCTAAAATATCTTAATTCAATTAAGAAACATGCCTTTAGCCCTCTTTTTAAAATGTCATGATATGGTATAGAATACTAGGCTAATCCATAGATTTGCAAGGTGTGAGCATTTTTGCAGGGCCACCTGGTGGATGATTATGATACAGGATTAACGGAGATTTTTCAATATGCCAGACATTTGATCAAAACCACCCGTATTGAGCTGTCTTTAGCCTTGCTCATACCTGGGGCTATGTGTCCTTTTCCCTGAACTCATATACAGTCAGAATGTCAACTGCCTGTGACAACTTTATTACATTTTACATGTAAAACCTGAACATTTCAGGAACATTTGCAACCCTATTCCTTCCGTGTCATTCTGCCAACGAGTAGGAAACTAATCTCACCATCATCATATATCAATTCAGAAGTAAAATTGTCACTCAATTAAAATCATACAAATCATAAGAAAATATAAAGAATACATTTGAGTATGTGACTGTTATGAGCAACACAAATGCAAATATTTGTGCCTCTCAAATTTCTTTAAGGTAGGATACATGCATTTGTACAGAAAGGATATACACATATCCTGTCTAAGATCACTGTTGTATCCAACCTGAACGTTCAACACCCTCCTGTGGATAGAATCTTTTTTTAACCACTGTGATGTTTTTATGCTTAGCACTCCTGTAATGCCAAACTTCATTTTTCCTAAAGCAACACATGTGTTTGTCTCTTGGAATCACTACCATGATCACAGATTATTATAATGATGATGACGTTAAGATTGTGTCGATTTCACTTTGTTTTGGGGGGTGGTCCTACACTACCGTTCAAAAGTTAGAAATATCATTGTTTTTGAAAGAAAGGCACATTTTTTTGTCCATTAAAATAACATCAAATTGATCAGAAATACAGTGTACATTGTTAATGTTGTAAATGACTATTGTAGCTGGAAATGGCAGATTTTGTTAAGGACTATCTACATAGGCATACAGAGGCCCATTTATCAGCAACCATCACTCCTGTGTTCCAATGTCATGTTGTGTTAGATAATCCAAGTTTATCATTTTAAAAGGCTAATTGATCATTAGAAAACCTTTTTGAAAGTATGTTAGCACAGCTGAAATCTGTCATCCTGATGAAAGAAGCAATAAAACTGGCCTTCTTTAGACTAGTTGAGTATCTGGAGCATCAGCATTTGTGGGTTCGATGACAAGCGCAAAATGGCCAGAAACCATGCACTTTCTTCTGAAACTCATCAGTCTATTCTTGTTCTGAGAAATTAAGGCTATTCCATACGAGAAATTGCAAAGAAACTGAAGATCTCATACAACGCTGTGTACTACTCCCTTCATAGAACGGGCTCTAACCAGAATAGAAAGAGGAGTGGGAGGCCCCGGTGCACAACTGTGATGATGGTGTATGGCAGGGCTATTCAATTCCGGACATGGAGGACCGAAACACTTAGAAGGAAAGGAAACACACTAGAAGTGTTTTGGCCGTCCATGAAAATAATTTAACAGCCCTGGTGTAGGAGGTAGGGTCCTTGGTCAAAGTGGACGAGGCCGATGGAGGCCTGCTGTGTGGTGTCCACGCCCAGCAAGGCGTGGACTGCCTTCCTGTGGGCCAGTCTGTGTGATGGAGAAACCAGCGTTGCCCTCCAACTGAGACAGAACCATCAACACCTGTCTGAGATAGAGAGAAAGAGAGGTAGAACATTAATATAAATAATAATTCATTTTCTTTATAAAGCTTGTTTATCACACTTAAGGAGCTAGATAGATCTGCTAGGTTCGCTCAAACGAAATGATTCAATATTGAACATCCGCTCACATTCGCACCTGTCCGCACGGACTACGAAAACTGAGGTGGGGTTGAATCCTGTGCAGACGGGAGCAGACATCCGATTGAGGCGGTAGGTAAAAATAAGCTTGAGCGTTAGAGGTTGTTGATGTGTACTGTACCTATAAAGCGGAGGGATGCGGTCGATAGTCGAGGCACCCGCGGGTCAACACCACGATGAAGCTGTCACTACAGTCATGAGACGTGGAGGTGGTACCTGGGGTGGCGATTCTCTGCCACCACGAGCTCCGCCCACCCGTGGGTGAGGTAATAACACGTCATGCCTTCCCGATTTTTATAAAGTATTTTGTATGAAATGATCACATCTTATGTGTGTTTTTGCTCATGTACATTAACCTTAAACAGGAACGTTAACCTTAAACAGGGATCTCCTCCCAGACCTGGACTAAAGCATCCGCCAACTCCTGGATAGTCTGTGGTGCAATGTGGCGTTGCTGGATGGAGCGAGACATGATGTCCCAGATGTGCTCAATTGAATTCAGGTCTGGGGAACGGGCGGGCCAGTCCATAGCATCAATGCCTTCCTCTTGCAGGAACTGCTGACACACTCCAGCCACATGAGGTCTAGCATTGTCTTGCATTAGGAGGAACCCAGGGCCAACCACACCAGCATATTGTCTCACAAGGGGTCTGAGGATCTCATCTCGGTACCTAATGGCAGTCAGGCTACCTCTGGCGAGCACATGGAGGGCTGTGCAGCCCCCCAAAGAAATGCCACCCCACACCATGACTGACCCACCGCCAAACCGGTCATGCTGGAGGATGTTGCAGGCAGCAGAACGTTCTCCACGGCGTCTCCAGACTCTGTCACGTCTGTCACATGTGCTCAGTGTGAACTTGCTTTCATCTGTTAAGAGCACAGGGCGCCAGTGGCGAATTTGCCAATCTCGGTGTTCTCTAGCAAATGCCAAATGTCCTGCAAGCTGTAAGCACAACCCCCACCTGTGGACGTCGGGCCCTCATAACACCCTCATTGAGTCTGTTTCTGACCGTTTGAGCAGACACATGCATATTTGTGGCCTGCTGGAAGTCATTTTGCAGGGCTCTGGCAGTGCTCCTCCTGCTCCTCCTTGCACAAAGGCGGAGGTAGCGGTCCTGCTGCTGGGTTGTTGCCCTCCTACGGCCTCCTCCACGTCTCCTGGTAGCACCTCCATGCTCTGGACTCTACGCTGACAGACACATGTGCCATCAAAGATGAGCTGCACTACCTGAGCCACTTGTGTGGGTTGTAGACTCCGTCTCATGCTACTACTCGAGTGAAAGCACCGCCAGCATTCAAAAGTGACCAAAACATCAGCCAGGAAGCATAGGAACTGAGAAGTGGTCTGTGGTTACCACCTGCAGAACCACTCCTTTATTGGGGGTGTCTTGCTAATTGCCTATCATTTCTACCTGTTGTCTATTCCATTTGCACAACAGCATGTGAAATGTATTGTCAATCAGTGTTGCTTCCGAAGTGGACAGTTTGATTTCACAGAAGTGTGATTGACTTGGAGTTACATTGTGTTGTTTAAGTGTTCCCTTTATTTTTTTGAGCAGTGTATATTGTTTTGACTTTATGAGGCACAACCTAATTCCTCATTCATCTAGATGTGGGTGTAGCATGGCCAGAAGCATTAACACAAGTGAAGTTCCTGAGAGCCCACTTCCAAAATGAGCACCTTCACCACAACGCATACACACACGTACACATGGAATTTGTATCATATATATGTGGTAGTAGAGTTGTGGCCTGAGGGCACACACTTAAATGTGTTGTGAAAAGTGTCATGAAATGTAATGTCATGTAATTATGTATATAACTGGCTTAATGTTTCTGTACCCCAGGAAGAGTAGCTGCCTCGGCAGCAGCTAATGGGGCTCCTTAATAAATACAATTACAAACAACATTAATGTATTTGGCACACAGGAAAACACATCATCAACATCAGCTTCCACTTACAAGGATGTTTATGGATGTGTGCTGTTGGTGAGACTGTAGAGTTAAAGAGGTACTCACACTCAAAACCATGAAAAGGAATAAACCAGAGGCTGAAATGCAAAAATAATATAATTAATTTAATCCATGCTCAAAAGACTGCAAAAATTTAAATCCTTGTATAAACAGCAACCATTCACAACATGGGCAACAGACTCCATTACATTTGACTCATGTAGAATACAAAATGGGTCCATGGTTTGCAGTGTGGTGATGAAGGCACAACTGCGCCTCTTCAACCTCAGGAGGCTGAAGAAATGTGGCTTGGCCCCTATAACCCTCTCAAACTTTTACAGATGCACAATTGAGAGCATCCTGTCGAGCTGTATCACCGCCTGGTATGGCAACTGCACCGCCTGCAGCTGCAGGGCTCTCCAGACGGTGGTGCGGTCTTCCCAACGCATCACTGACACCTATAGCACCCGATGTCACAGGAAGGCCAAAAATATAATCAAGGGCATTAACCACCCGAGCCACAGCCTGCATAATTGCGCACCCAGCTCATGCAGGTGCTTCCCTATATATCACATTTGACATGGTCCGTAAGCTTGAGTTCATTTGCACACAAACAAATCATACAATGATGGAAAGACCTGTGTGTTGTCCTTGTTAATGCAGACAGAAAAGAGCTCCAACTTCTTAATCATAGCCTCAATTTTGTCCCGCACATTGAATATAGTTGCGGAGAGTCCCTGTAATCCTACATTCAGATCATTCAGGCGAGAAAAAAACATCACCCAGAAAGGCCAGTCGTGTGAGAAACTCGTCATCATGCAAGTGGTCAGACAAGTGAAAATTATGGTCAGTAAAAAAACTTTAAGCTCTTCTTTTAAACAAAAAAAAAAAAGTGTCAATACTTCGCCCCTTGATAACCAGCGCACTTCTGTATGTTGTAAAAGCATTACATGGTCACTACCGAAATCACTGCATAATGCAGAAAATACACAAGAGTTCAGGGGCCTTGCTTTAACAAAGTTAACCATTTTCACTGTAGTGTCCAAAACATCTTTCAAGCCATCAGGCATTCCCTTGGCAGCAAGAGCCTCTCGATGGATGCTGCAGTGTACCCAAGTGGCGTCGGGAGCAACTGCTTACATACACGTTACCACTCCACTATATGTCACCCTGTCATGGCTTTTGCGCCATCAGTACAGATACCAACACATTTTGACTATGCAAATTCCATTGGATGTCACAAAGCTGTCCAGTACTATAAAAAAAATCCTCTTATGTTGTCCTGGTTTTCAGAAGAGGATGTATTCCTTAATTGACCCCCCATAAACATAACAGACAGATACCAGGAGCTGTGCCAGGCCCGACACGTCTATTGACTCATCCAGCTGTAATGCATATAATTCACTGGCTTGTATGCAAAGCAGTAATTGTTTCAAAACATCTCCTGCCATGTCAATGATGCGTTGTGAAACAGTGTTGTTTGATGAAGACATTGTTTAGTTTTTTGGCCTTTTTCCCCAGCCATATCCACGGGCAGCAGGAATAATTAAGTCCTCCACAATAGTATGGGGCCTGCCTGTCCTAGCGACTCGGTAGCTCACCATATAACATGCTTCTAGGCCCTTCCTATTAATGGTATCTTTTGCTTTTACACATGCCTTACTACTTGAAAGTCGTCTTTATTCTCGCTCAAAAAACTTCTGTGGCTTATTTTTCAAATTGTCATGTATAGTTTATAAATGTCTGTGCAAGAGTGAAGGTTTCCCGCGAGAGAGTATCAGTTAATGTGATTGGATGTTAATTATTTGACTAGGCGACCTGTAATCAATATTGTGTTGTTATTCTGCTGAACACTAGATGGTTTAATTTATTTTTGGCAGTGAAACGAAGCTACTCAGGCCAGAAAAAAAACACTCACTGAAATGTATACCCTGTTGGAAAATATAAATGTACTGTTTGAAAATATGAAGAAACTCATTTTTATTTGGCGTGCCCCCGACGGCATTGCGCGTACTCTAGTTTGTGAATACCTGATCTAGAGAATCAAAACGTGAGACAAGTTTTTGAGTGGACTATTACATCACATTTAGTCACTCTTAGGCCCAGAGCATAGCAGAGCAGAATAGCAACATCAGGGATCAGGGATTTTCACCAACCAATTGGTGAAAAGAAAACAGTTACAGTTGTGTGATAAGAGTCTATTATAGTATTATATTAGATACAGCAGATATTTAATTAATTCTATAAAGGAAGTAAAATCATGCTTAAACGTTGTACCTTGTTTAGGGTTTGGGAACGTGGGGCATTTAACCCTGTGTTTGTACTTGAGAGATGGTCAGACTTGAATAAAGCATAAACAATCCCAGTGTCTAACAAGCAATTGTGAGCTCACAGCCAAAAAGGCATCTAATTATATAGCTATGTCACGTTCCTACACAATTTCCTGATTTTCACAGGCCGACCACAGACGTTAAATCATGGAAAATTTGAATTTGACCCACTAATAGAACATAGGCTTTCACCAAATCGACAGGAGTTTTATGATTTTATTTTTTGGGGGTGGATTATCCCTTTAATAGACTAGTTTTATGCATAACAACTTTCTATCCAAGCTGGGAGAGATCGAGAACAGCTCATGTCATGCAGGTTCCGGTAGCCTATACTGGACAGTTGTACAATATATTTTACAAAATCAATTGGTAGCTGATTAGTATGCTGTTGCATCGCAAATACATTTTACACTCTGCAATCTGAATTTACAACTTGAATTACTTAACAAGTAATTACATTATTGCCATCAGCCAGCAGTAAAAAATGTCAGCATTGCGACCGTGTATAGCTTTGTGAAATGTTAGGCTTAACATGAGAAAATTATGACCAAATAGGCCTACCAATAAACATTGATCCATTAGCTAAAGCAAAGCTTTTACATGCCCTGGCACCACAGAAATCCTATCATCGATTTGATATGCATGCAGCTGCATAGATGTGTCACAATTTCAGCACCATGGACAACGATCGGTAGTCTATACGTTATGAGTGGCTGTCTGGCTAACACTTAAGATTTTGTTTTATTTTAGGGAGGGATCTAACCTTGCGGGGGTCCAGAGAAACTGCGTTACCCAAGTGCTATGTTCCCATGTATCAAACAGATTATTAAAATAATTTCAATGCAGTATATGTTGTGTTAAGTGTCTTAATGCAAAATGTCAATAAAAATATAGCAAAAAACTATTGAATTCTATACTGTAGCATTTTACAAGTGGCTCCATTTTACCAAGGTGCAGCTCAAATAGCACCCTACATAAGTGCACTTCTTTGTGCTACATCCAAAATTCTTCTTATAGAGCGGTGCCATCTAGGGTCTGTGATGAGTGTCCAGCACAATGCAGCCAGGCATTGACTCTGTCCCAAATGGCACCCTATTCCCTTTATGATGCTCTGTTCTGGTCAAAAGTAGTACACTATTTAGGGAATAGGATGCCATTTGGGACATGACCATTTGGTCCACGTGGGTGGGTGGGGCAGCGGTGGGGGACTGATTATTATGATGTCATTTCCTCCACACTTCCTGGCCTGCGATGTAGGTGGCTCTGACATTGATAGCATCATCCAGCAGAACGAGATCTAACGGGGGAGAGAGGGGGACATGTTTTACTATTTAGTGCTTCTTCCTACACCACACACAAGACCTAGACCAGTTGTTTTCAAAAATCTCTTCGGGACCACCAGACATTTTTTCTCACATTTATGGAATAGTTAAAAAACATAGAATAGCTGGGGGTCCCCGAAGAGAGGTTTGAAAACCCCTGACCTACACAACCAGTTGAGGAGACTAATCAATGACCTTAATCAAGGGGGGGGGGGGGAACCTGTAGACATTCAGCCCTCCAGGAATTGAGTTTGACACCCCTGGAATAGACAGAGCAAGACCGCCCTCTGCTGTTTACTTTCTCACCTGCATCTGCCCCTAGTCCAGGGGGCCTTTACAATCGCTTACTTTAGGCGTGTGTGTGTGTGTGTGTGTGTGTGTGTATCACCTGCGTCTGCCCCATAGTCCAGGGTGCCTTTACAGTGGGTGATGCCCAGGAGCTGGGCCGGGTGGAGTGACGCTGCCTCCAGGGCTTGCTCCAAACTGCAGCCTGTCAACACAAACACACACAGGGCCGGATTACCGAATGGGAATGCAGGGCACGTGCTCCGGGGCCCCCAACCTTCAGGGAGCCCCCAAACAAATGTTATTCATTTTTATCTTTGGGGGCCCCCTGGAATCAGGGGCCCTGGAGGTCAGGGGCCCTGGAGCACATGCCCTGCATGGCAAAATTCTCTCAGCATCAAGGTAAAATGTTTAGAACAGCAGGACATTAGCGTTAAAACTGCTATAATAGCATTATAAAAGTGCAACAAAAAATGTTTTGTGTTAAAATGCAGTAAGTTAGCCATTTTCCTAAAAGGGGGTGGGGGGGCCCCTGGAGGACGATGACCTAGGGACCAAAATGTGGTAGTCCGGCCCTGCACGCGCACACACACACACACACACACACACGTGTGCACACATGTAGTAAGTAACCATATATTTAGAAGGACTGAATAACTTTCGTAAGACAGCCCTTTTACTAACACACACACTCACCTGAAGCCTGTTTGAAGTGCCTGACACACATGTCCATTGTGGCTATACTGCCACTGAGCGTCTTGGTGCCTATGAGTAAAGACCGTTTTAGAGACAGCTTTGGGAAAAAGTTGTTTACACCTTACAAAAGAGATTCTGACCTGCTACATAAGCATGGAGCCCCTGGATCTCAATGACTTGCTGACCCAAGGTGTGGCGGCCCGGAGGTAGACCCATCGCTGTGATGGCATCAGTCACCAACACTAGACCTGTAGGACAAACACATTAAGCCAACACAAGCATTGCCATAGATTTCTTGCAATTAGTATGCATATTATACCTGACATTGCTTGAACAACTTCTGGTTTCAAGACTGAAACCCACAGCATTACAACAGAAGACTCCAATAAACACTCCAACACAACCCCACACACACAGAGACACACATCAGAGCACACACACACACACACAGAAGCTGTGCGTGTAGTTCTTACACAGACCTGTAGGGTGTGCTCTGTGGGCGATACGCAGGGCGGCAGAGTTGGTGTGGATGCCATCAGCAATCATTCCGTAGAAGACCGTCCGGTCCTGGGGAACCTGGTCGCTGGTGAGGAGACCCACAATGCCTGGGTCTCGATGGTGAAACTAACCCATCACGGTCACCATGGCAACAGAGAGAAACGGCCATCATCTTTCATTACATTATTACAGTAGCATTGTGAAACTGTAGTTGAATAGACTTGGCAAGGCATCTGAAGCATGTGTCCAACAGTAGTGTAGACCGTATGTCTGTGATTTGGCTGACCACACCCAGAGGTGGACAGGTTACTCATTAACCACATTTACACTTCTCTCCTATTATTACTGTATGGTTTGAGAAACAGAAACACTATCAAGTGTAGTGATGCAGGTCTTCAGATGTTGTACACATGAAATTGTGTCATTCCAAGTTTTATAAGCAACGTTATATTACATTTTGTACGTCTCCAGCCGTTTCCCCTATCCAGCTGTTCCATACTCCGTGTAGCCTGCTGCTAGAATGGACGGAGATGTATCGTTCAAGTTGCAAAAAAATGGACTATAACGTTGCAGATAAAGTTGAAAGTGAAATGTGTCTTTGGTGGTAAAAAAGCAAGATTCTCCTATAAGGGTTGTCCAGTAAAACGTCAGACAGCGATGTTACTGGAGGGAGAAACAGAGGTATAAACACCATGGGACCACGCAGCCGCCATACCGTTCAGGAAGAAGACGCGTTCTATCTCCAAGTGATGAACGTACTTTGGTGCGAAAAGTGCAAATCAATCCCAGAACAACAGCGAAGGACCTTGTGAAGATGCTGGAGGAAACAGGTACAAAAGTATCTATATCCACAGTAAAATGAGTCCCATATCGACATAACCTGAAAGGCCACCCAGCAAGGAAGAAGCCACTGCTCCAAAACCTCCATAAAAATACCAGACTACGGTTTGCAACTGCACATGGAGACAAAGATCGTACGTTTTGCAGAAATGTTCTCTGGCCTAATGAAACAAAAATAGAACTGTTTGGCCATAATGACCATCATTATGTTTGGAGGAAAAGGGGAGGCTTGCAAACCAAAGAACACCATCCCAACAGTGAAGCACGGGGTGGCAGCATCATGTTGTGGAGGTGCTTTGCTGCAGGAGGGACTGGTGCACATCACAAAATAGATGGCATCATGAGGATGGAAAATGGAAAATCTTGAAGCAACATCTCAAGACATCAGTCAGGAAGTTAAAGCTTGGTCGCAAATGAATCTTCCAAATGGACACATGACCCCAAGCATACTTACAAAGTTGTGGCAAAATGGCTTAAGGACAACAAAGTCAAAGTATTGGAGTGGCCATCAAAAAGCCATGACCTCAAACCTATAGACAATTTGTGGGCAGAACTGAAAAAGCGTGAAATGAATCATTCACTCTACTATTATTCTGACATTTCACATTCTTAAAATGAAGTGGTGATCCTAACTGACCTAAGACAGGGAATTTTTACTAGGATTAAATGTCAGGGATTGTAAAAAAAAAACTGAGTTTAAATGTATTTGGCCAAGGTGCATGTAAACTTCTGACTTCACTGTGCTAAATGGAAAACATAATACAATATGATGCTGTGTTATATTACTCACAGGCAGCATAGCATTGAAGAGATGTGTGATGAATGAAGCTCCGTTCTGCACAGCCTCCTCAGCTTGGGACAGGTTGGCTACAGAGTGTCCTACACGTGGAATCGGTCGACAGGTACACTTAGTGGTATCACATCATCCTACACAGTGTGGCAACCTCCTGCTTCCAGACAGGAGATGTCTATTGGATTGAATCAACAGCCTGGTTTTCTGTTGTTTAAAATAAGTCTTCATAAACCCTTTATAAGGACTATATAGATGCTTAATAAAACATTTAGGAGCAGATGTAATACATACAGTATAAAGGCTATGTCATTCCCAGCATGCACACAAAGAGGAGTATCTAAGTCATACATATAAATTAGATTTGATTCCCATTCCCAGAATACTACACCTACCTAGAGACACAGTGATGCACAGTGACGATTCATAAAACATGCATAAGGCCTACATAGATGCTTCACAATTAAATCATGCATACGCAGACGTCATATGCCTACATAAAGGGTATCCTATTCCCAGTTTAATTCACCTACCTAGAGAAACAGTGATTCCCCTCTGAGCCAGCTCTCTAACCACCTTCTCACTGTTGGGTAGCTCGGGGGCCAACGTCACCATGGCAACGTTATCCAGGGTCCCGTAGGTCTCAATCAGGTCCAACATGCCGCCCGACTGGAAGGAGCGCAGGTACTGCTCCGGGTGGGCTCCCTTCTTCTCTAAACTGATGAATGGACCTTCTAGATGACAGCCTTGAGAGAGAGCGAGGGGGTGGGGGTAGAGACCGCGAAATGGACAAAAAAGGGCAGAAATATGAAATATTGACAGAATGTGTAAGAGAATGAGTAAAAGAGACAACATATTTCAGCATATCACACTGTTTTATAACATTTCCTCTATCACCATACAGTTATATGGAATACAGTATTGGATATCATGTCCAGATATAAGGACCAATCAGACATATGAAGATGTGTCTACATCCTTCCTGACTGCATCCTTACCTAGAACTCCAGCTCCCTCCACTCCTCCACCGTGAACTTTAACCTCAGACAAGACCTAGAAAACAGGTATTTTACTTGAAAGGATTTCATAACACATGCATAAATATTGCATTCATAAGCAATACATAAGAATTTGATCGAGCCTGCCTGGAGTGCCCAGGCCAGGTGGGTGTGGTTTGCATATTTGAAACTATTTGGATCCAAATCAAATCACATTTTATTGGTCACATCCACATATTAAGCAGATGTTATTGTGGGTGTAGCGAAATGCTTGTGTTCCTAGCTCCAACAGTGCAGTAGTATCTAACAATTCACATTGCGCCAGACAAGATCAATCCACCACAGCTCAAGTATTTGAAAGAAAACCAACACTATTTGAAACACATTTGAATGGGAGCCACTAATGACATAGACTATATATACAAAAATATGTGGACACCCCTTCATATTAGTGGATTAGGCTACTTCAGCCACATCGGTTGCTGACAGGCGTATAAAATCAATCACACAGCCATGCAATCTCTATAGACAAACATTAGCAGTAGAATGGCCTTACTAAAGAGCTCAGTGACTTTCAACTAAAGAGCTCAGTGACTTTCAACATGGCACAGTCATAGGATGCTACCTTTCCAACAAGTCAGTTCGTCAAATTTCTACCCTGCTAGTAGAGCTGCCCTGGTAAACTCTTTCCTGTTTCAGCATGACAATGCCCCCGTGCATAACGCAAGGTCCATACAGAAAAGGTTTGTTGAGATCGGTGTGGAAGAACTTGACTGGCCTGCACAGAGCCCTGACCTCAACCCCATCAAACACCTTTGGGATGAATTGGAATGCCAACTGCGAGCCAGGCCTAATCGCCCAACATCAGTGCCCCACCTCGCTAATGCTCTTGTGACTGAATGGAAGCAAGTCCCTGCAGCCATGTTCCAACATCTAGTGGAAAGCCTTCCCAGAATAGTGGAGGCTGTTATATCAGCAAAGGGGGGGGACCAACTCCATACGCCCATGATTTTGGAATGAGATGTTCGACGAGCAGGTGTCCACATACTTTTGGTCATAAAGTGTATGTGAGACAATGGTGAGAAACGGGACATGTTGTTGAGAGGACAGGTGTAGAGGTGGTGCCTACCTTGTGGTAGATGTTTGGAGGGGAGGTGACTAGGGTGGGTAAAAAAGAGGTGACACCATGCTCCAAGATTTTCTTGGCTACTAGGGCCACACCTCCTCTGACATTACTGGTTGCTTGCGAGAAGTCAATGCCATATCCTCCTGTGGGTGTAAAACAATGGATCATTGATTGAGTTTGGAAAATCTTGTATCCAATGGCTTCCTTGTTCTGGTGAGAGAAACAGCTCGCAGGCTGTGTTAGTTTTAGCAAAGAACACTCCTCCAATAAAGCTTTAAGAAGTCCATACCTGCAATTGAATTGGGGACAGTCCCTGGAGTGAATTGACCCCCCCCAAAGACTAACCATTGATCTGAACGTCAATGAACCCAGGAGCGATGATGAGACCTTCACAGTCAACACGTTGATCTGCGTAGCCTTCCTCATCAAAGAACAACTTCTCTGGGTCTAGGATCCGCCCTTCCCGCACCCACAGATCCTCTCTGGAGGAAAGACAGGAACAATACACACATTATTAAACAAACCCTGTCACACACACAGTAACACACATCGTAACAACGCTTGTTTTACATGTAATGGTATTTATCTTACATGTGTGTGTATGTTCATATCCACGTGCTTGTGTGTTCATTTGTGTGTACCTCTGCAGCTTGTGATCTCTTAGTATCCTGCAGTTGACGAACTGGGTGACCGGCGCCTTCGACACAGACTTATTGGTAGGCATCTTCCACAAGACGCTATGTCACCTCTATGACACCTCTCCTGAAGTGTAGTAGTCACTTCAGAAAGACTCTCTCTATAAATAACAGCCAAAGAACAGTACAGACAAGTTATCAAAGAAAGCCTTTGAAAAGTTACACTATTACAGTACACTATTACGGTACCAACCTGTAGAACCTTGAATAGCCAACTGTTCCGTCTTTATTCTTCAGGTTACATATCACATCTGAGATAATCAGTACACCAACCCACCACCATAAACAGACACACCAATGTAAGAACCTTCCTATAACAACATTGTACAATGCTGAAGGTGCAACATTTGACTTTGACCCCCATGTTGTCATTGCATTTTATTTCACCCTAGAACAGATCTGATAAGAATCTAACACTAAAACCATTTGAATACAGTGTTGTTAGTCTATTAATGAATAACAACAGTGTGTAGGAAGGCAAAGACACCATACATTACATGATAACAGGAAATATATGTATTTCCATGACAGAATAAAAGCAATGTTGGACTTACCTTGCAGAGAGCATAGTTTCAAATACATGCAACTTAACAGTTACATATCACAAAATGTGTATTTGAAATCTTTTGGACCTCAGATCAACCTTAAGGGAATCTTATTCGAGTCATAAAATTATGTTCATATGACAGAGAAGATATTACAACAACCTTGCTGAGAGTATATCCAACTGACAATCTCTTGGGAAAAAAATATAAACTATTGGAACCAAGACTTAATAAAAAGAACTGATGTTGGCACAAGGTGGAGGGAAAGCTGGAGCATTACCAACTAAATTAAAGTTAAAGAAAATGTACTCTTAATCCAGTATGAACGAATGTATAGAATTTCTAATACAAAATACAAAAATTCAACTGCACAAAGGCAGTCATATCTTAAAAGTGTAAAACTATACTGACCAAAAATATAAATGCAACATGTAAAGTGTTGGTCCCATGTTTCATGAGCTGAAGGAAAAGATCCCTGAAATTTTCAATACGCACAAAAAACTTCTCTCAAATGTTGTGCTATGTTTTTGGGCATCCGTTAGTAAGCATTTCTCCTTTGCCAAGACAATCCTGACAGGTGTGGCATATCAAGAAGCTGATTAAACAGCAGGATCATTACACAGGTACACCTTGTGCTGTGGGACAATAAAAGGCCACTCTAAAATGTGCAGTTTTGTCACACAACACAATGCCACAGATGTCTCAAGTTTTGAGGGAGTGTGCAATTGGAATGCTGACTGCTGTAATGTCAACCAGAGCTGTTGAATATTCAATTCTCTACCATAAACTGCCTCCAAAGTCGTTTTAGAGAATTTGGCATTACATCCAACTGGACTAAAAACCACAGTCCATGTGTAACCACACCAGCACAGGACCTCCACATCCGGTTTCTTCACCTGCGGGATCATCAGCGACCAGCTACCCAGACAGCTGATGAAACGAGTATTTGTCTGTAATAAAGCCCTTTTGTGGGGAAAACTAATTCTGATTGGCTGGGCCTGGCTCCCCAGCGGCTGGGCCTGGCTCCCAAATCATGTCAAATCCATGGATTAGGGCCTAATGAATTTATTTAAATTGACTGATTTCCCTATATGTACTGTAACGCGGTAAAATCTTAACTGTTGCATTAATATTTATATGATGCATACTTTCAGTTTTTCCGAGCACACATCACTCCCGCACAAGAGGGAGTCTTGCGCTGCTCGTGATAGCACATGCGCAGAATAAATATACCGCTGGAACTCGGATTAAGGTGTTTACATGTCCGAATAATTCGAAAGATTTCGGTGTACGTTAAATTTAAATGTTTACCTTACACCGACTGAGATAAGCAGAGTAAGGTTTTTACATGACCATTTCCATAGTCGGCGTAAGCAGTTTACTATAGGATTATTAATATGCATGTAAACGTACATCAATGTCTTACATGATCTCAGCTGTAAACGAATACGATAGCTCGTCTTTCTTTTAAATCGAATACTTGCCCCATAGAAGACAGTCAAGTCGCAGTCAGTGAGAATTCCAACAACTGTAGACGGATGGAATCATGTGAGAATGCTGCAGTCAGCTGATCAAAACAACGAACGGACTCGCGGAAGCGAAATAGCTAGGATACAAGTAACAAAGAACAATGATGTTTTAGCGGATGTATAAATCTGAAGCATCCGGTTAGCGTTTCCACTCTACTCTGAGAGCAAAGCTCTCGTAGAAACTTGCGGATAGGAGGTTCTGAGGACTGGCAGAGAGCGTTAGCTCCAGAGGCGGAGGAGGGTGGTGGTTGGAAGAGCGCCACGGCAGTTCTTGATAAAGAAGAACTTCAAGGCTGCGTTTCAAAGTCAACATACGGTCAAAAAACACACCCTCGCCCATTTACCCTTAGGGGAATCCTCGTCGCCATTTTGGTGGGTGGTCCAAATGATTAGCCAAGCAAGGGACGTTTGCAACGTAAGCCCCTCAGCCCTCGTTTTTTGTCGGCTTTGCGAGTGTACAATTATGTTCACTCCGGGGCCTGAAACTCCCCATAATTCAATTCGCGACGATTGTATAAGTGTCGTTACTACAGTCCCTGGTTCAAATCCAGGCTGTATCACATCCAGCCGTGATTGGGAGTCCCATAGGGCGGCGCACAATTGGCCCAGCGTCGTCTGGGTTTGGCCGGGGTAGGCCGTCATTGTAAATAAGAATTTGTTGTTGACTGACTAGCCTAATTAGATCAAGGTTAAATAAATAAAAAATTAAATTCCGGGAAAACTTAAAAACAACATCAATGGAGAAGTCAACATACAAGTGAGCGAATGCAAATAAGTTATAAATTGTGGTACTAATGCAAAAAGTAAACACTTTTGTTTGGTTATCATTTTCCTTCAGAAGTTCCAGCTAGGCATTAGCTAATTAATTTGCTAGCTATCATACAGTGCAGTAGGTGAATATTAATAATGATATATTTAGTAAGTAAACATGCACTCATAATTGACTGCAGGACATAAAAGCACCCACAAGCTACCGGTGCCTGAAAACACAATCATTGCGGGATGAACGAGTGACGAATTACCAAGGTAAATTTGGTTTTATAGTCACACATTCAGACGATTCGGATGTTTAAATGTCAAGAATTGTGAAAGACTGAGTAAGTTTATTTGGCTATGGTGTATGTAATCTTCTGGCTTCAACTGTATTCATTTATTGTCAGCAAAGTATAAGGGAATTATTCTACAGCCTAGTTGGATGCGATAATGTAACATTTATTGGATGCAAACCACCGATAATGTAACATTTATTGGATGCAAACCACCGTTAAACTTCTTTGAAGAAGAAGACGGCATTTTCACTCGCCACCAAATTTGGTGATGAGAGAAAGCCCAGTAGCTGGACCTCAATAGTTTTATGTTCCCAAACTAAAATATTTACAGAGTGGAAAGGTCATCCAACATACATGCAATTCACAGAGCCTCTTTCTAGAGCTCTGAGCTTGAAGACAACTGGGAACCTAAAGATCATCCAACTCGACATCATGATTTGACATCATGATTTGACCTCGTGTTTTTCAGAATTTCCAGTTGTCTTGAAAGCACCATGAGTACCACAGTATGAGTCATAATACCCATAAACCCTAGCTGTAAAACCAAGAAATGATTACCTTTTTTTTGTTGCCACATTTCTGTGTCTGGGATTTTAGAACTACTTCATGTAGTCTGTGTTTCATGTAGGCTTACCCTGGCGTGACGTTTTAATAACCATTCAAATCTCTCTCAGACAAGGTAACATAGTAGGATTTTAGATGTGCAGATAGACCTAAGCCCAGACTATTTTACCGATACTATAGTAAAGTCTGTGGGTTATGGGATTATATAGACGTTAGCATTTTAGTAATCAACCTAGCTAGTAACATTTTTTTTTTGGTCTTTCAGATTGGCGGACCGGAAACCCAGTGACAACACTCGGGTCTGCAGCTGACATTTTCCGTTGGGAAAGAGAAATGCCCCTGAGAAAATGTTGCTCATCCATCATCGCAAAAGAGGAAGTGTCATATACTTCCACAATGGCAGAAGAGGTAGATCCAGACACATTCAACATGGCAGACGAAGTTCCAGGCGCCTCGGCCACTGAAGAATGTAGGAGGCTGCTGTCTACACCGTTTCGGAATGTTCTCACTGAGGTGCATCTTATTAAGGAAACTGCGCAGTTGAAGGTTCTACAGGAGAATCAGCTGTATACCTGCAACGGGTATTCAGCATCGTGGCTGTCTGATAAAGCACTGAGGAAAAAAACAGGACTTCCAGACAAAGTCATGTTCAACATTGTTGTTGAATACCTGGAATGTTAAAAGGACTGCGTTGTCTACTTTGCCAAGTGGAGGGTGAAGATGTTGTCATTTGAGGATCAAGTGTTTATGGCTCTTATGAAGTTGCATCACAACTACACCACCACCTACACGCTCAACTATTCTGTTGTGGTGCAATCACTGTCCGCAATGTTACCATCACTTTCATTCACAAGCGTTTTTTCATTAGCATTATGAAAGACATCCAAGTTGGGAACCAAAAGTGCTTGTCTTTTCATGGGTCCAGCGGAAACTGCAGGATGGTCATTGACTGTACTGCCATGGAAGTGGTGCTTTCAATGTGATCTGTATCGGACAAGGCGATTGTCCAGGCTCTGTCGCAGCCGGCTGTGACTGGGTCGACGCACAATTGAGAAGATTTTCATGTCTTCATGTCTTTTTTCTCCCCAGTTACAGTTCGAGAGCCATATGTCCTCCGAAACCCAACCCAACCAAGCCGCACTGCTTCTTGACACAACGCACATCCAACCCGGAAGCCAGCCGCACCAATGTGTCGGAGGAAACACCGTACACCTGGCGACCTGGTCAGCGTGCACTGAGCCCGGCCCGCCACAGGAGTCGCTAGTGCGCAATGAGACGAAGATATCCCTGCCGGCCAAACCCGGACGACGCTTGGCCAGCTGTGCGTCGCCCCATGGACCTCCCGGTCGCGGCCGGCTGCGACAGAGCCTGGGCTCGAACCCAGAATCTCTGGTGGCACAGCTAGCACTGCGATGCAATGCCTTAGACCACTGCGCCACCCAGGAGGCCCAGACAAAGGCTTCTTGATCCAGAGCTTGACACATGCAGGAATTACTGTGAACATTCCTGAACCACAAAGGTTCATAGAGCGTGAGATGCATCTCACAAAAGATATAGCGAGAAATGGGATCCATGTTGGTAGGGCAAATGCTTCCTGCCATCCAGGACCTCTATACCAGGCGGTGTCAGAGGAAAGCCCTAAAGACTCCAGCCACAGTCTATAATTATAGTCATTGACTGATCTCTCTGCTACCTCATGGCAAGCGGTACCGGAGTGCCAAGTCTAGATACAAAATGCTTCTCAACAGCTTCTACCAGCAAGCCATACGACTCCTGAACAGCTAATTAAATGGCTACCCAGACTATTTGCCCCCCCCCCACCCCCCCCCTTTACGCCTCTGCTATTCTCTGTTTATTATCTATGCACTCCATTGAACCTGCCCCGGAGAGGGTTCCTTAGACTCTGAAGATCCTTCTCTGTGGGCTCTCGGGACAGAGGGTTGTTGTCTTAAGCCAGGTACAGATCCTCCACTGACTCTAGCTGGTTGGGCACGGCTGGCTCCCTCCACTTGCATTCCACATCCTCACAGCCGATATTGTGAACTTCAAAAATAGCCAATGGTGCCGCCTGGCTACACTTATAAGCTCTATGGGGACATTCACATGTGGTAGAGAGAATCCCCTGGTCACCTGTAGAGATCTGCCAAGAGGAAAGATGTTAAGTGCCATATGCCTTTCAAATTATGACTTTGAACAGCTTGAAATGCATTTGTTCTATATAAATACAATTTGATTTGATTGATGACATTACAGCTGTAGAATTTTTAATAAACTGTCATTTTCACGAGGACAAGTGCAGTTTTTCCATTACATTTTTATTGAACATTTGAGATTGCATCACTTGATATCAATTTGTAGATGCATTGAAATGTTGACCGTATGTCCCCTTTTCCCCACATTTTAGAAATGAGGTGTGGCTTGCAGAACATCCTGCTCATCCCATGAGAAGCAGAACATGATCAATGCCACTTGCAGCAAGGAGATCTTCTGGAATGGATGTACTCTCACTCTGGGGGTAAGATAATTTAAACATCACAGATCTATAATCCTACTGTGCCCATGATAAAATGCAATATGATTTGTGTTGTACTACTGAATGAAACTGAAGAGATGCACTCAGACCAGCCTTTGTGATTGAACTTACATTAATTATATTACTTCAGTAGGCTGCTTTGAGCAAATCTTGAATATAATAACCTATTCTAGGAGCCTATTATTTGTTTCCAGACAACACCCTATCCAACAACTGTGAACGCCTTGAAACGCATATTTATTAATTGTTCACTTGTTTTTCGACAATGTCAGGTAGAGGCAGGGATGACTGTGTTCTTCCACAAGTAAAACACGGGGTAAGAAATAATTTAAACATCACATATATAAATTCCCAATGTGCCCATTATAAAGTTAACTACATTACTTTAGTTAGCTGCTTTCAGCAAAAAAATGTATGTAATGTAACCTATTCTGGGGACTAGTGTATGTATGTACAATGTGTAATATTTTTGGCTTCCCTGAAAACGGAGACTGACAGGAGGATCAATAGGAGTCTGCCAGAGGTCGTCACGCTGGATTGTGATGGAGGTTTTGGTGGTCCACACAACGAAGAAGCAGGTGTCCCTTCAAGTGCCAGTAAGGATGGTCTTCACGGAGGCTGTAAGACCCTTTCTTCTGGATATAGAAATCCTTCAACTTCACTGCCTCTTCAATGGTAAGGTCCCCTCCATTTGACCTCCACAAATGCTGTGGTGCCCACCAGACCATCTGGTGAGGCACCCAGAATCCCAGACCCCGTGACCCAAGCCTTGACTCCTGCACATCCATCCCTGTAGCCATTTTGACTGCCTTGATGCCCTCCTCTTTATCTGTGCCCCACTTTACACACAACACCCCATCCAACGACTGTGAACACCTTGAAATGTATGCATTTTAAGAAATGTGATACAAAAATAGTTTGATTTGATTGATGACTACAGCTGTAGAATATTTAATAAACTGTAAAGTGCAGTTTTTCCATAAACTTTTAATTGATAACTTGGGATTTTGTCACTTGACATATCAATCATACAGTGGGAAGGATCCTATAAATCAAGACTGTGTGGATGCATGTACCTCTCCGAATAAATAAATTCAATAAAGTCTGATGTCTAAACAAAGTCGATTCTGAATGTCAATTAGTCTTGGATTAATTCTCATCAATGACAACATTCTAGAGCTATCACTAATCGAAGTCTGGTATCCGGGGTAATCTGGTTATTGATTTTTTGATTAAGTGTCTCTTTCCTTATAGAATGTTGACAGCTGTATAGAACAAATTGTATTGCTATGGTGCTCAAAGCTTAATATGTTAAGCATGTTCAAATCCAGCTATGTATTTTTGTTTTAAGCCTATCCTCAACCTTAACCATTGCGGTAATGCCTAACCTTAAGATTTCAGAGTTAATGACTTGAACTTAACCTTAAACTCTTCGAAATTTGACTTTTGAGAAACATGGATCAATGTCTACTTCTAACTTGAGACTGCGAGAGCTTGTTGGCTTTTTTTGCATGTGACTACTCATGTTTGTTAATAACAAATAAACATAAATAAATGTGCACAATGAATACTTGTTGTCTTTCAAATACGTCATAAGAGTTGTTGGTTAGTGAATTTGACATGGAGAAAATTGGGCTACAGAAATGAAAATGGATGCCCCTCTCCTTCAGCAAAATATATTTCACCTAAACCTCCCTGAACGCTTGAAGAAGAAAAAATAATAATACCCAAAATAATCATTAAAACAGGATGCAAATACCAAAATGGTATTCTAACAAAACATGGAAAAAATGTATATACATTTATAAAAAAACACTTTCAATATTTGGAAGACCCTCAAGTCCTCTACACGATATTGTGCTGCTGATGCCAGGTGCAATAGCAGTCTCTTTCTGCTGTAAAGCAGAGGGTCACCAAGCATGTGGTGCAGGTGATGGGGGACTTCATTTTGCAAAGAACACAGCGACGCCTCCATGCTGTACCCTTTTGGCCCTGAGGCACATCCATGCCTGCAGAAATCAATTTGGGCAGATGAACACCACTTGTGGCAGCAATCAACGAAACAGCGGTCATATCATTGGTGTAAAAATTATGTCATTACTTGTCTTCAAATCGGTTTCTTTCAGTCAATACGTCCCGCGAAATGACCCATCAGGTTTGGTTGTGTTACAAACAAGACTTAGACTTGGTTGTGTTACAAACAAACCAGTTGCAATGAAACCAAACATGACTGGAAAAGTCACGTTTCATGTGTGTATTTACATCGAATGTGTCGTCAAATGGAATGAGACGGAATTCACGACACAAGCGGTTCACAAAATGTTTCGTGTTAGGCTATAAAAATGGATTTTATCAAACAAAAGACCATTCATTGTGTAACAATGAGCATTGGGATTGCAAAAGGAGGAAGTTTGTCAAAGGTAAATTTATTTTATTGCAGTTTGTGATTTTGTTGCGCCTGTGCTGGTTGAAATAGTTGTTTTTTATGGGGCTCTATCCTCAGATAATCGCATTGTATTCTTTCGCAGTAAATCCTTTTTAAAAATCTGACAACGCTGTTGGATTAGCAAGATTCTAGGCTTTTTGAAACATGTGAGACACTTGTATTTTCATGAATGTATAATATAACTATTTATGTAGTGATCACCGTATGTTGTCGAATTTCATCCCGCTAACGGGTTCTGTGCGCAGAGAGGTTAAGATGATGAGGAAGGCGTTTTTTAAAAATTACCAGGCATCCTCTACTGATGGGATGAGGTCAATGTCCTTCCAGGATACCCGGGCCAGGTCGATTTAGAAAGGCCTGCTCGCTGACATGTTTCAGGGAGCGTTTGACAGTGAGTGGAGGGCATTTGACCGCTGACCCATTACGGATGCAGGAAATCAGGCAGTGATCGCTGAGATCTTGGTTGAAAACAGAGGTGAATTTAGAGGGCAAGTTGGTTAGGATGATATCTATGATGGTGTCCGTGTTTACGGCTTTGGGGTGGTACTTGGTAGGTTCATTGATAATTTGTGTGATATTGAGGGCATCAAGCTTAGGTTGTAGGATGGCAGGGGTGTTAAACATGTCCCAGTTTAGGTCACCTAGCAGCACGAGCTCTGAAGATAGATGGGGGGGGGGCATTCAGTTCACATATGGTGTCCAGCGCACAGCTGGGGGCAGAGGGTGGTCTGTAGCAGGTGGCAACGGTGAGAGACTTGTTTTTAGAGAAGTGGATTTTTAAAAGTAGAAGTTAAAATTGTTTGGGTACAGACCTGGATAGTAGGACAGAGCTCTGCAGGCTATCTCTGCAGTAGATTGCAACACCGCCCCCTTTGGCCGTTCTATCTTGTCTGAAAATGTTGTAGAGATTTCAGAGGATGGAGATTTCAGAGTTTTTGGTGGTCTTCCTAAGCCAGGATTCAGACACAGCTAGGACATCCATGTTGGCAGCGTGTGCTAAAGCAGTGGATAAAACAAACTTAGGGAGGAGGCTTCTAATGTTAACGTGCATGAAACCAAGGCTATTACGGTTACAGAAGTCATCAAAAGAGAGCGCCTGGGGAATAGGAGTGGAGCTAGCCAATGAGCTGAGGCAAATCAATTCATTAAAGATCCTACAATGTGATTTTTCTGGATTTTTTTTTCTCATTTTGTCTGTCATAGTTTAAGTGTACCTATGATGAAAATTACAGGCCTCTCTCATATTTTTAAGTGGGAGAACTTGCACAATTGGTGGCTGACTAAATACTTTTTTGCCCCACTATGTGCCCTCTGTTCCCCATTGTCCTTTTTGATTACTGTTCCATGTCCGTTGGTCTTGTGAGTACCTGTGCTCTGTTGTATCGGCTTGCGTGTTATCCGTTGTCGTGTCTTTACTATCATTAACTGAAGACTTTTAGTTTTTATCAAAGATTCTCTGTAATTAGCATTTTGTGATTAACTAATCAGGCAAATGTAATTAACTAGGATGTCGGGGCACCAAGGAAAATATTCAGATTACAAAGTTATAATTAAGTTATAATTACAACTTTTCAAATATTTTAATATCTGATCACTTAGTCTTCGAATTAATGAATTATTTACCTCATGTTAGGAAATGATAACAGAGTTTTCCTAGTGGGATAAACTGGCGTCGCGGCTTGGTGTACAAAAGGGGAGTGGGGGTCGACTGAGATAAGACAACACACAATTAACAATTGAAATGCTAATCCTTTGCACATGAACGCTCACTCATTTGGGAATAATTGCAATCAATGTATACATTTACGCTCAGTGTGTCTTCGGGATCTCTGTTGAAAAGTTTGTTTCTGTTGGAGAGTCTGTTCGCCCTCGCTCTCTCTGCCGTGGTTAGAATGGATAGTTCAGAGTGACATTCATTCATGTCGTTATAGAATAGATGTTTCGACGGTTGTCGGTCTTCGCGTTCAATGATACCGAATTCCTAGCTGCAGACTAGTAATTAATATCAAAGACTTGTTCTTATTCTGTTGGTATCGATAGTCTTAAGAGTTTAACCATGTGGTATGGTTAAAAGATTCCGTCATCTACTCAAACCTTGGTCCTCTCGTTATCAAGATTGATTATGGAGCTGCCGTGAATCTTTTAGATTGGTTCCCCTACAGTCATCCGTTCCGGTTCGTGCCCTAGATGATTGTCCAATAGGGACAGGGCTCGTACATCACATCACTGTTCCCATTTCTCTGCTGACCCATGACACTCATTTAGAACAGATTACCTTCTTCATTATAGACACCCCCACACACCCTGTTGTTTTGATCCATCTGTGCCCAGTTTAAGACACCCAGACACCTCCCTTATGGAAAGCTTCTTCTCCTGCCAGTTCCACAACGACCCTGGTCTCACCTCTCGATGGACTTTGTCACTGACCTTCCCCCCCAGCCAGGGGAACACCACTGTTCTCGTCGTTGTGGACCGGTTTTTCCAAAGCTTGTCACTTCCTTCCTCTGCCTGGGCTTCCGTCGGCCATACAAACTGCGGATAATCTTTTTACGCACATCTTCCCGGCACTATGGGATCCCGGAGGATATTGTGTCAGACCGTGGCCCTCAGTTAACCTCGCAAATGGAAGGCGTTCATGGAGTGCCTGGGGGTCACGGTCAGTCTCACCTTCGGGTACCATCATCAAGCAAATGGGCAGGTGGAGAGGGTCAATCAGGAATTTGGCAGGTTCCTGATGTGTTACAGTCAGGTCAGGCCGGGGGAGTGAGCGGATTTTCTACCTAGGGCTTGAGTACAGTCAGGTCCGGCCGGGGGAGTGCTATTTTAAAATTGTATTCCTGCGGCTGTCTCCTATCATTATACAAAGTGACAAATACAGATTAAAAAAAGGGCTTATATGAAAACCACACCACAAAAAAACTGATGAATTATACATGTATAAATTCATTGATCAGTAATAATTTTTATTGTTTAAATGTGAGTGTGGAGAAGATTACTGAGTAGTTTGGGTCATCAGGCTGACCCCCAGTCTTAGCTTGACGTTATTGAGGGATGATGATGTTTTGGCGATGTGAAGATAAGAATTCCAGGTACCTCTATATCTGATAGAGAATTGACTGTGAGATGTGGCAGTTGGGAGGGTGAATGTTATCGCAGAATTAACCTGGAAGAATCCATTAACAGATTTCGGTAAGTTGTCTGGGAGGTATGAGTATTTGTAGATGAATGTGCATAGTGTACATGTCGTAAATAGACAAGATATTGAGTTTCTTAAACAATGCTTCAGATGGAGCCAGGTAATTGGAGGGGGCTAGTCTTGCAAATTTATTTTGTATGATGAGTCATTTGTGTAGGTTGGAGGCATATGTACTGGCACTGACAGTCCTTGCCAATGACAAGCATACACATAACATGATGCAGCCACACCATGCTTGAAAATATGAACGAGTGGTACTCAAGTGTTGTGTTTTGTTAGATTTGGCCCAAACATAATGCTTTGTATTCAGGACATGAAGTTAATTTCTTTGCAACATTTTGTTCAGTTTTACTTTAGTGCCTTATTGCAATCAGGAAGCATGTTTTGGAATATTTTTATTCTGTACTATCTTCCTTATTTTCGTTCTGTCATTTATGTTAGTATTTTGGAGTAACTACACTGAACAAAAATATAAAAGCAACATGTAAAGTGTTGGTCCCATGTTTCATGATTTGAATTAATAGCTTAAGTGGGCAAATGCTCACCTTCGATGGCCACTGGTACACTGTGCTCTGCATCGATGAATCCTGGTTTCAACTGTACAGGGCAGATAGCGTCTTGTTGGTGAGCGGTTTGCTGATGTCAGTGTTGTGAACAGAGTGCCCCATGGTGGGGGTGGGGTTATGGTATGGGCAGGCATAAGCTACGGACAACGAACACAATTGCATTTTATCGATGGCAATTTGAATGCACAGAGATACCCTGACGAGATCCTGAGGCCCACTGTTGTGCCATTCATCTGCTGCCATCACCTCATGTTTCAGCATGATATTACATGGCCCCTTGTCACAAGGATCTGTACACAGTTCCTGGAAGCTGAAGATGTCCTAGTTCCTCCATGGTCCTGCATAGTCAACAGACATGTCACCCATTGAGCATGTTTGGAATGCTCTGGATCGACAGTGTGTTCCAGTTCCCGGCAATATCCAGCAACATCGCACACCCATTGAATTGTATTTATTTATTTTACCTTTATTTTACCAGGTAAGTTGACTGAAAACACATTCTCATTTACAGCAACAACCTGGGGAATAGTAACTTAGAACTTTGTCTGTGAATTGAGAGGAGCCGCTGAGATTTTAACACTGACAGTAGATTTACGATGGCTTGGTGAAAAGACATTCCATTCTATGATTGGTGTCTGTGTACCTGTTTGTCTGTGCCAGGGACATCAAATCTCCTTTTCATCTCCCATATGGCAGATGAACGCTGAACTTAATCGTTTGAGGGAATGACCTACTGTCTATGTTACATTAGTACTTCTGTATAAACAAGCAGTAAATGACCAAGACCGAGACAGAAACTTGTTGCGATGTAATCTTGATGTCTGTTGCATGAGAGCACAATGTACCTTTTGTATAAATTCTCTCATCTGTGATTTGTCATGAACATCCAGGAGGATTAACTTTACTATAAAATGTGTTGCATTAGTCCCGCTGGTTGAGTTCTCAGTCATCACCTCCAGGGTGGTTATCAACCCCCTTTTTTAAAATCTTTTTTTACAGTGGGATGCCGGAGGGTACTGCGTTGAACTTGTGTAGGGGGTGGGCACAGTCAAACTCAATGGATGTCTATGTCTTTGTCTCTGTCTCGCTTCATCAATTAAAACAGTCACCAATCAATTTCATTAATTCGGGGGAGAGTGGGGCCATGTTTTACATTCAGCATAACTTCGTCAAGGGAAATATAGTATTATTTCTAACAAATAGGTCTACAGGCCTTGAAGGTTTTCACACCTCTTGACTTTTTACACATTTTGTTGTTCGCCATTTTGTTTTACATTCAACATTACTTCAAGGGAAATATAATATTCTTTCTAACAAATAGATCTACAGTGCCTTGAGAAGGTTTTCACTCCCCTTGACTTACACATTTTGTTGTGTTACAGCCTGCATTTGAAATGTGTTACATTGAGATTTTTGGGGGGCACTCGCCTACACAGATAAGGTCAGTGGAATTATGTTTTTCAAAAATGTTTACAAATTAATAAAAAATTAAAAGCTGAAATGTATTGACTCAATAAGTATTCAACCCCTTTGTTATGGTAAGAAAATACGTTCAGGAGTAAAAATGTGAGTAACTAGTCACATAAGTTGCATGAACTCACTCTGTGTGCAATAATAGTGTTTAACATGATTTTTGAATGACTACCTCATCTCTGTACCCCACTCATACAATTATCTGTAATGTCTCTCAGTCGAGCAGTGAATTTCAATCACAGATTCAACCTCAAAGACCAGGGAAGTTTTTCAATGACTCGAAAAGAAGGGCATCTATTGGTAGATGGGTAAAAAAAAAAAAGTATATATCTTTTTTTTTTTACCTTTATTTTACTAGGCAAGTCAGTTAAGAACAAATTCTTATTGACAATGACGGCCTAGGAACAGTGGGTTAACTCACATTACTCATTGGCTTAATCTACAAACCAATCGTCTCCCACAACACCTTCCCCCATGTGTCTTGTGCACCTCTGTCGTATTGGCAATAAAGATATAACTCTGTTTGTAACTCTGACACACATCGACCACAGTTTCTAAGGGTGTAGTCTTTCTTCTTCTTGGTGGAGCCATTAGCTAGCTAGCTCTGTCCACTGCTAATTAGCTAGCTGGAAAGTAGGACCTGTTTTTTTTTAAATAACTAAATAACACAGACACAAAGTCAAAATTGACTATATCGTACAAATTCATGAAAACTAAAATTTGCTTTTTGCTTTTATTTTAATATGGAGGGCTAAACCTGCCATTCTAAAAAATATTCAGACCCCTTGACTTCTTCCACATTTTGCTACGTTACAGCCTTATTCTAAAAAAGGATTACATAAACAATTTCCTCAGCAATCTACATACAATACCCCATAATGACAATGTGAAAACAGGTTTTTAGAAATTGTGACAAATTTATATAAAAAACAGAAATGCACCGGAAATGCACTGTAAATAGATATATAATTAATTAAATGAGAAAGGAAATAAGAAAAAAAATGCCAATGTATTAATTTGCTCTACATATCTCTATGTAATTATTTATCTATGTATTATCTAATTATTCAAACTTTAATTTAATTCATTTATATATTTATTAATGTATTTCTGTATTTCTTCCTCCAATATGATAAATATGGGTGTGTCAATCAAACATCTGTGGGTGGTATCTAACACACCATTGGTTGATCGATGTCACGGTGCATTGCTCGACTGATTTTGCCTGCTTTTGCACAATGGAAACAAGATTCATAGGTAAGGCTGTATATGTGTGTAAACTATTCACAGTTGTGTTCTGTGGGTGTCACTGAATAGGCTGATTCACAATTCCATTGATCCACAATTCATAGGTAAGGTTCTACAGTGAAATATACACTGAGTACACAAAACATAACATGGGCTGACCAGGTGAATCCTATGAAAGCTATGGTCCCTTATTGATGTCACTTGTTAAATCCACTTCAATCAGTGTAGATGAAGGGGAGGAGACAGGTTAAAGAAGGATTTTTAAGACTTGAGTCATAGATTGTGTATGTGTGCCATTCAGAGGGTGAATGGGAAAGACAAAAGATTTAAGTGCCTTTGAATGGGGTATGGTAGTGGGTGCCGGTGCACCGGTTTGTGTCAAGAACTGCAATGCTGCTGGGGCTATTTCACAGTCAACGGTATACCGTGTTTATTAAGAATGGTCCAGCACCCAAAGGAAATTCAGCCAACTTGACACAACTGGGAAGCATTGGAGTCAACATGGGCCAGCATCACTGTGGAACGCTTTCAACACCTGGTAAAGTCCATTCCCCGATGATTTGAGGCTGTCCTGAGTGCAAAAGGGGAGTGCAACTCAATATTAAGGTGTTCCTCATGTTTGGTATACTCAGTGTAAGTATGCCCCAATTCAATTATGAAGACTTTTATTTTAAAGGTGGACTGTAAATTCCACTGTTGTGGCTGATCTTTATTGTGAATAGCTTCACATACAAGTCCTGGCCACTGCTGAAAATGAAGCTTATGTACGTAACCATGGCTATGTGAGCTATTGGATCACTCCAATATGGTATCCTTCTGCACGGCAGGATGCATTCCGAGTAAGAATTTCACATCTGTCCCGTGTACTGGGTAGTGCTGCGGCTGACCCCCTTAAAGAGCTGCTGCCGCACTACTTCCACCTCGTGTTCTTTTCGAGGCGCTGTAGATCACTGACAAAGAGGATTGGAGTGATCCAATAGCTCACATAACCGTGGTTACATTCGTAACCTTCATTATGTAGCACTATATTGGATCACTGCAATATGGTATCACATTACCAGATTAATCGGTGTCTGTGATCAGGCTCACCCAGTTTAGCAGGAAGGAGCGGGATAGCCACTTTGATAGGGTCCTCAAACATGCACTCATCACCAACAGTTGAAGGTGTTGTTTTGGGTGCTGGCCGTGGGAGTGGCCTGATTGAGAATGCCCAGCGGAACCAACAGTGAAGTCACCGTCAGTAAGCCAACTAACTGTTGGCACTCTAACACTATCTACTCGTCCGAGCCGAAATCGGTTGAGGTCGGTTAAGATTTTGCTACTCTCACCTGAGGGTGACGTGCCCTCATGAGAGCCAAGTCTATGGACATCCTGAGGTAGATCACCTTCTGTGAGGAGGTCAGGTGACTCTTCTACTCGTTTAGGGTGAGAAGCATAACTCGAATGTGATCCAAGAGGGTCCTCGTGTCCATTGTGGCCTGTTCCCTGGATGGGGCAGATTATCCAATTGTCCAGGTAAAGTCGTTTGTAACGATGTGCTTTGAGAGTCGGGAAGCAAGTTCAGGGAGTGTTTTAATAAAATAAACAACATAATAGAAAACAAGAAGCCCTAACAGCACACAGACATGAAACTGAAACAGAAACACCTGGGGAAGGAACCAAAGGGAGTGACATATATAGGAAAGGTAATCAAGGAGGTGATGGTGTCCAGGTGAGTGTCATGACGTGCAGGTGTGCGTAATGATGGTGACAGGTGTGCGCCATAATGAGCAGCCTGATGACCTAGAGGCCGGAGAAGGAGTACACATGACAGTACACCCTCCCCGATGCGCGGCCCCAGAACACTAACCAAAATGACGATCCCAGGGATCAGGAGCGGACCGGACACCTCTGCAGAGGTGCGGGGAAACCTGTCAATCTGGCTAAGACGCAGGAGCATGGCGACCTAGAGCGCCGGAGAGAGAGCATACCTGACGGTACCCCCTCCCCGGCGTGTTCGGCTCCAGCCGCAGGACGCCAACCCAAGGAACGTTCCCAAGGATCAGGAGCGGATCGGTCATCCCTGCTGATGCGTGGGACCCTGTCGCCGGCTGGGACGCGGGGACATTACAGATTGGCTGAGGCAGGGGAGTATCTTCTGTTTCCAGAAGGTGTCAAAGTTGTCAATAAAAGTGACTCCAGCAGAGCTACAGTAGTCTTTTAGCCAGATGTGTAATGCCAGCAGTCTGCTGAATCTTTCACACCCAACGATGGTGCTGGACCTGAAATGATTGGCCATTTTTTTGGAGTCTTTTAATGCTGATATCAGTTCTTCTTTTCAAATTGAGGTGACATCATTAACGTTTTCTGTGATTGTATTGACTAGGTCCTGAGCTCAGTAAGGGGAATTTCAAATGCCGTTTGATAACATAAAAGACCTCTATATTATGCTGATATTTTATATATTTTGTGATATATTGAGTCTTTTGGGGTGTCTTATGCCTAGAATTAGCCAATGAGATTTTATGGTTCATTTGGTTCCTATTCTGAAAGTTTGATAAATTGTGCACAATGACATGTATATTTAATTGTGAAACAAATGTATTTAGGGTGTCAGACTCATATACTGTATTTCAATGCACCAAGCTGTCTGTCTAAACTACTGGCACACAGCTCGGACACCCATGCATACCCCACAAGACATGCCACAAGAGGTCTCTTCACAGTCTCCAAGTCCAGAACAGACTATGGGAGGCACACAGTACTACATGGAACTCTATTCCACATCAAGTAATTGACGCAAGCAGTAAAATTAGATTGAAAAAAAAACTGATAAAAAAACACGTTATGGAACAGCAGGGACTGTGAAGCAACACAAACATTGGCACAGACACACACACGATAACATACGCACTATACATGCAGATGGATTTAGTACTGTAGATATGTGGTAGTGGTGGAGTGTGGGCCAGAGGGCTCACAGTGTGTTGTGAAATCTGTGAATGTATTGTAATTTTAAAAAAATGGTATAAACTGCCTTAATTTTGCTGGACTACAGGAAGAGTAGGTGCTGCTTTCACAGCAGCTGATGGGGGTCCATAATAAATACAAATGGAAGTTAAACAAATCAATAATGTGCTGGTTAAGTTGTAAATCATTTTGCTGTAGGCTACACACATTATCATGATGAAACTGTGTGAAATTATATCAATGTTATGTAAGCTAGTTGGACAGAACTGAATATTGTCGCCCTATGTGTAATAGCATACCAGGCAACAGGCTAACTACTAGCCAATTTAATGACATGCATAATATTATACACATAAAGAGATGACATAGCTGCATACCTTTATTTTTTGCGAGTTTCTCCTCTTCTTCTTTCCTCTTTTTGCTAAACTGGGCACCTGATGGCTTAGACCTTTTCTTATCCATTTGTTTTGATTTGGCACCCGAGCATCAATACATTACCCATCCCCCAACACTGTCAACCAAGAGTCAAGACTAAACCAATTCACCTTGGTGGTGTGCAGACCGGTTTTATATTATTCTTAACCATTTCGCACAAACCAGAAGAAAATGCAACAATATGTCTGTGAAACGATATATTCACAGTATTATGAATTAATTGTGGTTTATTTGGCAGCATTTCTTAGTGTGAATGATTTTACTAATTGCATTAGTACTGTACAACGTTAGAGATGCGCTGTTTGATAGATGCCTAGCTCACAAACTAGAATCAGGGTGCCCACTCCGACAAGGTTAATTGACCCACAGTCCCACACAGTGACATGATATCATTGACGTGATGTGCAAATGAGCAATAGAAACCCTAACGCGCAAATGTCACCACTCCCCAAAAAATTGTGCGGGCACCCCGTGCCGCCCTCGACAACCTAAATCCGCCGCTGCCGGTGGGGGGAAAGGTGTTGTGTCCTCTTCACAACTGTCTTGGTATGTTTAGAACATGATACTTTGTTGGTGATGATACTTTGTTGGAACTCTTGTCTCGCTCCACTACAGCCCTTTCGATGTGAATGGAGGCATGTTCGGCCCTCCTTTTCCTGTAGTACACAATCAGCTCCTTTGTCTTGCAGACATTGAGGGAGAGGTTGTTGTCCTGGCACCACACTGCCAGGTCTCTGACCTCCTCCCTATAGCCTGTCTCCTCGTTGTCGGTGGTCAGGCCTACCACTAATTGTGTCGTCAGTAAACTTAATGATGCTTTTGGAGTTGCGCTTGGCCATGCAGTTGTGGGTGAACCGGGACTACAGGAGGGGACTGAGCACACACCTGAGGGGCCCCAGTGTTGAAGATCAGCGTGGCAGATGTGTTGTTGCCTACCCTTACCACCTGGGGGCGACCCTTCAGGAAGTCCAGGATCCAGTTGCAGAGGGAGGTGTTAAGTCCCAGGTTCCTTAGCTTAGTGATGAGCTTCGTGGGCATTATGGTGTTGAACGCTGAGCTGTAGTCAACGAACACAATTCTCACATACGTGTTCCTTTTTTCCAGATTGGAAAGGGCAGTGTGGAGTGTGATTGAGTCATCTGAGGATCTGTTGGGGCGGTATGCGAATTGGAGTGGGTCTAGGGTTTCCGGGATGATGGTGTTGATGTGAGCCATAACCAGCCTTTCAAAACACTTCATGGCTACCAACGTGAGTGCTACTACGGGTCTGTAGTCATTTAGGCAGGTTACCTTCACTTTCTTGGTCACAGGGATCTATGACACATGTATGCAAACACAAAATAGCATATGCACTATACACACATACACATGGATTTTGTGTTGTAGATTAGGGGCCTGAGAGCACACAATTAATATGTTGTGAAATCTGTTGTAAATTTATTGTAATGATTTAAAACATTTATAACTGCCTTCACTTTGCTGGACCCCAGGAAGAGTAGCAAAATGGGGATCCATAATAAATACAAATACAAGCATAGTAAGTACACTTTTCCTCAATAAAGTAGTTACATGGCATACATGTGAATTCATAGCTGGCTAATATAATTCTATTTTGGCCCCACGTCTTACCTCACTAACAATTGCTAATGCGAACAGCAAATTCCACTATTGTGGCTAATCGATATTGTGGCGAGCTTCACATAGAGGATTTATTCCATCATGACAACATGCTCCTACTTATTTGACTGTAGTTAGCTAGTTGCTAGCTCATTAATTAAGTATCCACTCTATTGCTTAATAAGTGAAATAGTTAACGTGAGCTAGCCAGCATGCATTGCTTCTGACATGCCACGATCCTGCTTGCTTTACAGCTGACAGATATTTAGCTATCGTAGCTAGCTAGATAATGATGGTTTATGGTAACTGTAATTTAGGTAATTAACTAGCTAGCTAGCTAAGTGTAAAACTGATAGTCTGGCTGTAAAATGCAGCAAGTTACCAACTCAACTTTATCAGTTGTAGCCAAGCTAGCTAGCTTGATACTCAGTAACGTTAGGTTACCATGCTTTTCTGGCTAAACGGACATTCCTTTCGCTCATCGCGATCGACTCCTTCTTCCCTACTCCCCTCGCTTGTTCTTCTTCTAGGTTCAATAATAGTCCGGTGCCTTATTGTCAAAAGCAACCCATTCCACACAGCCACCTGGTGCAAGCCGTCCATGGCTCAGTGTTCCAAAACTGTTAATATGTTTATATGCAAGCAAGGACAACGTTACATTTGTTTTTTGTGTGTGTGATTTTCGGGGTTCTATTTCATTCTGTGGAAATGACTCCCGAGTGGCGCAGTGGTCTAAAGCACTGCATCTCAATGCAAGAAGCGTCACTGCAGTCCCTGGTTTAAATCCAAGCCGTATCATATCTGGCTGTGATTGGAGTCCTGGGTGGTGCACAATTGGCCCAGCATCGTCCAGGTTTGGTGGGCTAGGCCATCATTGTAAATTATAATTTGTTCTTAACTAACTTGCCTAGTTAAATAAAGGTTAAATAAAATGTGTAAAAGAAAATTATGGACAGGTCCTGTCCTCTTCCCTCTGGACAGACGTGGTGAGTGACTGTGTGGCGCGAATATGACTCAGCCATAACTGCGTCATTGGGGCCCTAAACAACCCTGCAGCCCACCATAGGCCATCACTGAGCTCGCCTCAGCGGCCAGAGTGGCAGACCAAGCGCGGGGGTGTTAAAGGTGAGTGGTGCCACTCAGATCAGCAGCTTCACACACTCCTCAGGGGCTGACACACACATTAGTACTAAGCCATGTGTGAAATGTGATTAGACTATACAGGAGGGGTCCTCTGTCCCAAATGGTAATACTTTGACCAGTGCCCATAGGGAGCTTCCTTTCCGTGGATGCGTCCTAAATGGCACCCTATTCTTCTCATTCTTTATTCAAACAGGGAGTCACCATTGAGAAAAGGGTCTCTTTCACAAGGGAGTCCTGCACACACAATTCATCAGACAAAATTAAATTAAAATCAGATACAATGTAAAACAAACTAAAATACAGCACAAGAAAAACAATTACATTCATCAGTAAGAAGGTCCCCAATCAAAAAAAGAGGATTCTGAAAGTAGACAACGCAAGGCTGAAATTTAAAAATCATATTGAAATCTTTCAACAAAATGTAAATCATGGCTATTTGTATTTTTGTATTTGTATTTATTAAGGATCCCCATTAGCTGCTACTCTTCTTGGGGTCAAGCAACATTAAGGCAGTTATAAACAATTTAAAATATCACATAACATTACATTTCATAAAAATACATTTAATGTGTTCCCTCAGGCCACTACCCAACAATCACATATTTACAATACAACATCCATGTGTACGTGTAGAATGTGTGTCTTATCATGTGTATGTGTGTCTGTGCCTGTGTGTGTCTCAAATCAAATAAAATTGTATTTGTCACATACACATGGTTAGCAGATGTTAATGCGAGTGTAGCGAAATGCTTGTGCTTCTAGTTCCGACCATGCGGTAATATCTAACAAGGAATCTAACCTAACAATTTCACAACAACTACCTTATACACACAAGTGTAAAGGAATTAATACGAATATGTACATAAAAATATATGAATGAGTGATGGCCGAACGGCATAGGCAAGATGCAGTAGATGGTATAGAGTACAGTATATACAGTGGGGCAAAAAAGTATTCAGTCAGCCACCAATTGTGCAAGTTCTCCCACTTAAAAAGGTGAGAGAGGCCTGTAATTTTCATCAGACAAAATGAGAAAAAAAAATCCAGAAAATCACATTGTAGGATTTTTAATGAATTTATTTGCAAATTATGGTGGAAAATAAGTATGATTTGAATGCTTTGAATGATCCTGTACTGACCTCGCCTTCTGGATGATAGCAGGGAGAACAGGGAGTGGCTCGGGTGGTTGTTGTCCTTGATGATCTTTTTGGCCTTCCTGTGACATCGGGTGGTGTAGGTGTCCTGGAGGGCAAGTAGTTTGCACCCGGTGATGCGTTGTGCAGACCTCACTACCCTCTGGAGAACCTTACGGTTATTACATTTACATTACATTTAAGTCATTTAGCAGACGCTCTTATCCAGAGCGACTTACAAATTGGTTATGGGCGGAGCAGCTGCTGTACCAGGCGGTGATACAGCCCGACAGGATGCTCTCGATTGTGCATCTGTAGAAGTTTGTGAGTGTTTTTGGTAACAAGCCAAATTTCTTCAGCCTCCTGAGGTTGAAGAGGCGATGCTGCGCCTTCTTCACCACGCTGTCTGTGTGGGTGGACCATTTCAGTTTGTCCGTGATGTGTACGCCGAGGAACTTAAAACTCTCCACTACTGTCCCGTCAATCTAGATAGGGGGCTGCTCCCTCTGCTGTCTCCTGCTGTTTCATATAAGGTTTTGATTCTACTGCTTGCATCATTAACCTGATGTGGAATACAGTTCCATGTAGCCATGGCTCTATGTAGTACTGTGCACCTCCCATAGTCTGTTCTTGACTTGGGGATTGTGAAGAGACCTTTGGTGGCATGTCTTGTTGGGTATGCATGTGTGTTCGAGCTGTGTGCTAGTAGTTTAAACAGACTCCTCAGTGCATTCAGACTTACATGCATATTATTAATGTTAGCTCTCTGTGTACATTTAATGGCCTGCCGTGCTGCCCTGTTCTGAGCCAATTCTAATTTTCAGTGGTCCCTCTTTGTGGAACCTTTCCACACGACTGAACAGCAGTTCAGGTGCGACAAAACTAGGGTCTGTAGGACCTGCCTTGTTGATAGTGTTGTTAAAAAGACAGAGTAATGCTTTATTATGAACAGACTTCTCCCCATCTTCGCTACTGCTGTATAAACATGTTTTGAACATGACAGTTTACAATCCAGGGTTATTCCAAGCAGTTGTAACCTCAACTTGCTCAATTTCCACATTCTTTATTATAACATTCAGTTGGGGTTAAGTGTTTAGTCAATCAATGATTTGTCACAAATAAAATTGTTTTTTACATTTGTTTTTCCTTTTGTTAAAAATTGAATATTAAAACATACAATCTACTTGCAGTGAAGCCGCTCAACATTTACATTTACATTCAGTCATCTAACAGACTCCCATCCAGAGCGACGCACAGAAGCAACCAGGGTCAACGCCCCGCTCAAGGGCATGTTGACGGATCTCCCGCAAGGTCAAAAACGGGGACCCGAACCAGCGACCTATCAGCCACCGGCACAAACTCCCAAACGCCAGGCCACCAGCATTCCAAGATCAGCCCCGCGCCCCCACACAGTTCCCCGAGAGCTGCCCCTCAACCATCCGAGACCTCCCCCCCACCCCTCAAGCCACCATCCCCCACTGCACCAATAACCAACGAAATGAACAAAAGAGAAAAAAAGAGACAAACAAAAGGAAACAACAATAGAAAAATGATGGACATGGACAACAATCATAATAATAATAATAATAATATATGCCATTTAGCAGACGCTTTTATCCAAAGCGACTTACAGTCAGTCATGTGTGCATACATTCTACGTATGGGTGGTCCCGGGAATCGAACCCACTACCCTGGCGTTACAAGCGCCATGCTCTACCAACTGAGCTACAAGGCCAACTGAATACAACTGAATACATTTGAGTGCATGTATGGCACCATTTACATGTGTGTATGTGTGTGTGTGCATTTGAATGCAAGTGTGTGTATATGCATGTGTACATGCATTGAAACACCTGCACGGCATCAGCCTCAGGCAAACAGGTATCAGATGTAACAACGTCGCCCCTCAGTGTCGTTCAAACTTACTTTAACTTTGAACTTTTTTAACTTTTATCTTTGACCGTCATACAATCCCACACAATACAATTACATTACATCCTTATTCGAAAATCTGTTCAATAAAAAATAAAAACATCAATCTACACACAATACCCCATAATGACAAAGCAAAAACAGGTTATCATTTTTTGCTAGTTTATTAACGAATAAAAAACAGAAATACATAGTTTACATACAGCTACAAGACAAAGTATGTGGACCCTTTGGAATTACCTGGATTTCTGCATAAATTGGTCAAAATGTTTTATCTGATCTTCCTCTAAGTCACAACAATAGACAAACACAGTGTGCTTAAACTAAAACACACAAATTGTTGTATTCTTTTTGTCTATATTGAATTCATAATTTGAACATTCATAGTGTAGGTTGGGAAAAGTATGTGAACCCCAAGGCTAATGACTTCTCCAAAAGCTAATCGGAGTCAGGACTCCGGGAGTCCAATCAATGAGACGAGATTGGAGACTTTGTTAGAGCTGCCCTGCAATATAAAAAACACTTACAAAATGTGTTTGGCACGCACATGAAGCATTGCCTGATGTGAACCATGCCTCAAACAAAAGAGACCTCAGAAGACCTAAGATTAAGAATTGTTGATTTACATAAAGCTGGAAAGGGTTACAAAATAATCTCTAAAAGCCTTGATGTTTATCAGTCCACGGTAAGAAAAATTGTCAATAAATGGAGAAAGATCAGCCCTGTTGCTACTCTCCCTGGTAGCAGCCGTCCTGTTGACGAGTCTACAATATGTAAAACACTAAAACAAGAATGGTGTTCAAGGGAAGAATTCACTGCTGTCCACTAAAAACATTGCTGCACGTCTGAAGTTTGCAAAAGTGCACTCGGAAAAATATAAACTACAGTTGAGTTGTTTGGAAGGAACACACACTGTGTGGAGAAAAAAAGGCACAGCACACCATCATCAAAACCACATCCCAACTGTAAAATATGGTGGAGGGAGCATCATGGTTTGGTGCTACTGTGCTGCCTCAGGGCCTGGACAACTTGCTGTCGACAGAAAAATGAATTCCCATGTTTATCAAAACATTTTGCAGGAGAATTTAAGGCTATCTGTCCGCCAATTGAAGCTCAACAGAAGTTGGCGATGCAACAGGACAAAGACCCAAAACACAGAAGTAAATCAACAACAGAATGGCTTCAACTGAAGAAAATATGCCTCTGGAGTGGACCAGTCAGAGTCCTGACCTCAACCTGATTGAGATGCTGTGTCACGACCTCGAGAGCGGTTTACACCAAACATCCTAAGAATATTGCTGAACTGAAACAGTTTTGTAAAGAGGAATGGTCCAAGATTCCTCCTGACCGTTGTGCAGGTCTGATACTAAACTACAGAAAAAGTTTGGTTGAGGTTATTGCGGCCAAAGGAGGGTCAACCAGTTATTAAATCCAAGGGTTCACATACTTTTCCCACCCTGCACTGTGAATGTTTACATGGTGTGTTCAATAAAGACATGAAAACCTATAATTGTTTGTGTGTTATTAGTTTAAGCAGACTTTGTTTGTGTATTGTTGTGACTTAGATGAAGATCGAATCAAATTGTATGACCAATTTATGCAGAAATCCAGGTAATTCATATGGATTCACATACTTTTTCTTGCCACGAAGTATTCAGACCATTTGATATGAGACTCGAAATTAAGCTTCAGGTGCATCCTGTTTCGATTGATCATCCTTGAGATGCTTCTACAACTTGACTGGAGTCCACCTGTGCTAAATGAAATTGATTGGACGTGATTTGGCAAGGCACATACCTGTCTATATAAGGTCCCACAGTTGACAGTGCATGTCAAAGCAAAAATCAAGCCATGAGGTCGAAGGAATTGTCCGTAGAGCTCCAAGACAAGATTGTGTCAAGGCACAGATCTGGGGAAGATTACCAAAAAAGTTCTGCAACATTGAAGGTCTCCAAGAACACAGCTGCCTCCATCATTCTTAATAGAAAAAGTTTGGAACCACCAAGACTCTTCCTAGAGCTGGCCGTCCGGCCAAACTGAGATAACAGGGTAGAGGGCCTTGGTCAGGGTGGTGACCAAGAACCTGATGGTCATTCTGACAGAGCACCAGAGTTCCTCTGTGGAGATGGGAGAACCTTCCAGAAGAACAACCATCCCTGCAGCACTCCATCAATCAGGCCTTTATGGTAGAGTGGCAAGACGGAAGCCATTCTTCAGTAAAAGGCATGACAGCCCGCTTGGAGTTCGCCTAAAGGACTTTCAGACCATGACAATCAAGATTCTCTGGTCTGATAAAACCAAGATTGAACACTTTGGCCTGAATGCCAACCGTCAATTCTGGAGGAAACCTGGCACCATCTTTACGGTGAAGCATGGTGGTGGCAACATCATGCTATGGGGATATTGTATAGCAGCAGGGACTGGGAGACTCGTCAGGATCGAGGGAAAGATGAATGGAGCAAAGTACAGAGAGATCATTGATGAAAACATGCTCCAGAGCGCTCAGGACCTCAGACTGGGGCGAAGGTTCACCTTCCAACAGGAGAACGACCCTAAGCACACAGCCAAGACAACACAGGCGTGGCTTCGGTACAAGTCTCTGAATATCCTTGAGTGGCCCAGCCAAAGCCCGGACTTGAACCCAATCGAACATCTCTGGAGTCCTGAAAATAGTTGGGCAGCGACCCTCCCCATCCAGCCTAACAGAGTTTGAGAGGATCTGCAGAGAAGAATGGGAGAAACTCCACAAATACAGGTGTGCCATGCTTGTGGGGTCATACCCAAGAATACTCTAGGCTGTAACCGCTGCCAAAGGTGCTTCAACAAAGTACTGAGTAAAGGGTCTGAATACTTATGTAAACGTCATATTTCACTTTTTATTTTTAAAACATTTGCAAAAACCTGTTTTTGCTTTGTCTTTATTAGGTATTGTGTGTCGATTGATAAGGATTATTATGATTTTTATCCGTTTTAGAATACGACTGTAATGTAACAAAATGTGGAAAAAGTCAAAGGGTCTGAATAGTTTCTGAATGCACTGTAAATAAGGTTACATACATTGTGTCTTCCAACGCGCCACTGTGATAATATACATTTTCTGATTCAGTATGACAACTAAGTGACACAATGGTAGGGTTTAACTGAGCTGGGCTTGTGTCATTGATATGTCATTTTCTCAATGCAGCCTTATAATGCCGTGGAAGGATCCAGGAACACAAATCATTTGGTTGGATCCCATCCTCCTTATAAAACAAGCTTTGTTTCCAGAAAGTATCAAAATTGGCAATGAATGTTACACCCACAGAGCAGCAATAGTCTCGTAGCCAGTTATGGAGGGCTAAATGTCTGCTGGAACATTCAAGGCCACGGTTTCGGGAGGGCACAGGTCCAGATTTTATTGGGCGTTTGTTGGTGTCAAGTAAAGGCCCAATCGGTTCTCAGCTGTTCTGAGCTGCCCTTCATAATGTCATTGAATCCCACATGAACTATGATAGACTTGATTTCCTGATGCTGGTTTAAAAGGTTTAGGAGCAGCTTGTTGATGTCCTGTACTTGTGCTCCTGGACAGCACAACGTTTTTGATCCAGGGACTGAGACATTTCTCACCATTGAACTGCCCAATACAATGGCCAGATAATTCCTGATTCTACCTGTATTCTGTTGGAGAGGTTTCCATTAAAGAGCACCATCTGTGTTTTGTTAGAAAGGCAACTCCTTGTCCACAATTATAGCCGGATGCTCTGGACTGGGCACTGTCGCCGGATGCTCTGGACTGGGCACTGTCGCCAGACGCTCCGGACTGGGTACTGTCGCAGGACGCTCCGGACTGGGTACTGTCGCCGGATACTCTGTACTGCCAAGGCGCACTGTAGGCCTGGTGCGTGGTGCCGGAACTGGTGGTACCGGGTTGGGGACACGCACCTCAGGGCGAGTGCGAGGAGCAGGAACAGGGCGTACTTGACTCTGGAGGCGCACTGTAGGCCTGGTGCGTGTTGCCGGAACTGGTGGTGCCGGGTTGAGGACACGCACCTCAGGGTGAGTGCGGGGAGGACGAACAGGGCGTACTGGACCCTGGAGGCGTACTGGAGGTCTGGAGTGTAGAGCTGACTCAACCCGTCCTGGCTGGATGTTTATTTTCGCCCTGAAAATGGCCGAAATGGGCGCTGGCACAGGACGTACTGGGCTGTGTAGACTCACCGGAGACACAGTACGCAAAGCTGGCGCAGGATATCCTGGTCCAAGGAGGTACACTGAAGACCAGGAGTGCTGAGGCGGCACCCTCCTTCCTGGCTGGATGCCCATTCCAGCCCGGCCAATCCGAGGAACTGGAATAGAGCGCACCAGGCTAGAATAGAGCACTGGAGACACCGTGCGCCACACCGCATAACACGCTCCCCACAGTAAGCACGAGGAGTTGGCTCAGGTCTCCGACCTGACTCATGCAATCTCCTCGTGTGCCCTAACCCAAGATTGCCTCTCGAGCTTCCGTGCCAGCCGTGTACCCTCATATTGACGCCGTTCCTCCTGTGCTATCTCCACCTGCTTCCATGGCAGGGTCTTCTCCCCTGCCATTACCTCCTCCCAGGTCCAGGATGTCTTCCACTCCTCTTTCTCCCGGGTCCAAGATGTCCACTCCTTTTTAGCACACTGCTTGGTCCTATTTTGGTGGGTTGTTCTGTCACAAGTCGTCATAAATAGGAGACCAAGGCGCAGCGTTGTAAGCGAACATACTTTTTTAATAGAAGAACAAACACTGAACAAAACTAACAAAACAACAAAACGAACCGTGAACCAATATGGCTAGTGCAGAACAGGCAACTAAACATAGAATAACAACCCATAAAATAACCACGGTATATGGCTACCTAAATATGGTTCCCAATCAGAGACAACAATAAATAGCTGCCTCTGATTGAGAACCTATCTAGGCAACCATAGACATATAAACACATAGAATTAGAAAAATCCCTAGACATGCAAAAAACCCTAGACAATACAAAAACTAAACAAACCACCCATGTCACAAAACAAAGATAACTACGGTCAGGGCGTGACAATTCCTTTTGCCTCATCCCTCTCAACCGTACAATTTTTAATTCCTCATCAATCCACTGGGATTTAACATGTTTTACAGTAATTTTATTAACGGGCGCATGCTTATTAGTAACTGGAATAAGCAGAGTCTGGTTACTCCTCATTACACACCACAGACCAACCAATATTCTTTACATCAACATAGGAATCATGACAAAACGTATTGCTTGACCTCTTATACACTATATTAGGCCCAGCCTTTGGAACTTTGGTTTTCCTAGATATGACTACTATATTGTCATTACTACATCCGATGGGTTTGGATACTGATTTAAAGCAAATTTCTGCAGAATTAGTAAAGATGTGATCAATACATATTGAAAATTTCATTCCTGTTCTTTTTGTAACTACCCTGGTAGGTTGACTGATAACCTGAACCAGGTTACAGGCACTTGAGTGGGCAGCTTGATGAAAGCCAGTCAATATTTAAATCACCCAGAAAATATACCTCCCTGTTGATATCACCTACATTATCAAGCATTTCACACGTTATCCAGATACTGACTGTTAGCACTTGGTGGTCTATAGCAGCTTCCTAAAAGTTTGCTCTTTAGGTGAGGCAGGTTAACCTATAGCCATATCAGAGTAACCTACACTTTTAGTAATCGTACATGATACCTAAAGACTCACTTTAGCATCTGAGCGCATGCCTATCCCTCTTAGAGAGCTAACACAGTCATGTGGCGCGTAGGGCACCAGACCCAGGTAATGTCCCAAATAAGCCACTGGTCAAAAATAGTGCATTGGGAATAGGGTGCCATTTGGGACTCAGCCCCAGGTTTCGAACCCATTGGTTCGCATCCCCAGGTTTCGAACCCATTCACACTGGTCACTATTGCTGTGAGATAGGTCTATTCTGGGCTGCTCAAGGCTGTCTGGAGTTGCCAATGCCCTCTGGAGTGTCCGGGAGCTCCACTAAGCTGCAGCCAGAGCCCAATAAACTGAAATTAGTGCAGGGGTGCTAACATAAAGAGCGATGATCAAACAACTTCTATCTTTTGTACCCAACTTTGAGGCTAACTTTAGCATTACGCATCAGGGTATTACTGCTAAAATTCACACACGCGCTAGGAAATGTTCAGTGTTTGATGTTTTTTGGTGTGTGTTGCAGTAAATATCCATTGAGGATTTTGGGTGGATTATTGGATTATTAGCCTTCTGTTTTCTTCTGTGTGTGTGTGTGTGTGTGTGTGTGTGTGTGTGTGTGTTTTCCTTTGTGGTGCGTCTGTTTCAGGGAGTGGGGGAGGGGGGCTGGAGATGAAAGAATCAGAGATCAAGGAACAAGCGTGTTTGGGGTGGTGGGTCACAGGGGTGGGGGGTGCTTAACCCCTTTATCCTGTATGGGGTACTTCAGCTGTCCCCTGCCCTGACTGTCCCCTTCAATATCTGTCTGTCGTGCTACCCCCATCATCATCCAATTTTATGTATGTCTCTGTCCCCTCTCATCTCTTTCATTTACATTACATTTAAGTCATTTAGCAGACGCTCTTATCCAGAGCGACTTACAAATTGGTGCATTCACCTTATGACATCATCTTTCTTTCTCTCCCTTTTCTATCCCCTGTCTCTGTCCCCTCATTCATTCCTTTTTCTCTCCCATTTAGACATGTGTCAGTGTGGGACGGGTTGGCCTAGTATATCCTGGTATATCTATTCTTCACTGCCACAGCCAAACCAGCATCATCCATCTACATCTACGTATCATAAAAGTTATATTAAGATCCACCACTTCCTCTTCAGCACCTTTTTACACACGGGCCACGCAGACGCGGCCAAGCAGAAACCTGAGACCACCACCCACTCAGACCTTGAATGTCACAGGAAAACTGGGTATCCGTGCTGTTTTTAGTGACACGTCTTCACCGTGGCGTTATGCACCGGTGTTTATTGGAGCTGAACAGCTAACAATTCTAGGATGAGAGAACGTTTTTGTAATGTTCGACGTAATGTTCCCCTAATGTTTGAGTATCCAGCTTTCCTTTAGTTAGGGGAAGAAAAACCTGCAAACATTTTTATTATGTTGTGGTGTTAAAATTAGAACATTTGAACTTATCTAGAACGTGGTTACAATTGTTCTCAGAATATGCAATACTAATGTTCTAGACACGTTTCATGGGACGTTGCAAGAACAGACAGCACCTGTTAAAAGTTTGGACACACTTACTCATTCCAGGATTTTTCTTTATTTTTTACTATTTTCTACATTGTAGAATAATAGTGAAGACATCAAAACTATGAAATAACACATATGGAATCAAATAAAATACATTTTAAATAAAAAATGATTAGTCACACGCCGAATACAACAACAACCTTACTTACTTACAAACCCCTAACCAACAACGCAGTTTTAAAAATATGAATAAGAATAAGAAATAAAAGGAACAAGTAAATATGTAGCTGACTGGAGTCTTTTTTTTAAGGCCTTCCTCTGACACCGGCTGGTATAGAGGTCCTGGATGGCAGGAAGCTTGGCCCCAGTAATGTACTTAGCTGTATGCACTACCTTCTGTAATGCCTTGCGGTCGGAGGCTGAGCAGGTGCCATACCAGGCAGTTATGCAACCAGGATGCTCTCGATGGTGCAGATGTAGAACGTTTTGAGGATCTGAGGACCCATGCCAAATCTTTTCAGTCTCCTGAGGGGGAATAGGTTTTGTCGTGCCCTCTTTACGACTGTCTTGGTGTGCTTGGACCATGTTAGTTTGTTGGTGATGTGGACACTAAGGAACTTGAAGGTCTCAACCTGCTCCACTACAGCCCTGTCGTTGAGAATGGGGCCATGCTCGGTCCTCCTTTTCTAGTAGTCCACAATCATCTCCTTTGCCTTGAATCATGTAGTAACCAAAAAGGTGTTAAACAAATCAAAATATATTTGAGATTTGAGATTTTTCAAAGTAGCCACCCTTTGCCTTAATGACAGCTTTGCACACTCTTGGCATTCCCTCAACCAGCTTGAGGCAGTCACCTGGAATGCATTTCAATTAACAGGTGTGCCTTGTTAAAAGTTAATTTGAGGAATTTCTTTCCTTTTTAATGCGTTTGATCCAATCAGTTGTGTTGTGAACAGGTAGGTGTGGTATACAGAAGATAGACCTATTTGGTAAAAGACCAAGTCCATATTATGTCAAGAAAAGTTCAAATAAGCAAAGAGAAATGACAATCCACCATTACTTTAAAACATGAAGTCAAAACAGAACATTTCAAGAAAGTTTCTTCAAGTGCAGTCGCAAAAACCACCAAGCAGGCAACATGCTTTCACGAGGACCGCCACAGGAAAGGAAGACTCAGAGTTACCTCTGCTGCAGAAGATAAATTCATTGGAGTTACCAGCCTCAGAATTTGCAGCCCAAATAAATGCTTCACAGAGTTTAACTAACAGACACAAATCTCAACATCCACTGTTCAGAGGAGACTGCATGAATCAGGCCTTCATGGTCGAATTTCTGCAAAGAAACCACTACTAAAGGACACCAATATGAAGAAGAGACTTACTTGGTCCAAGAAATATTAGCAATGGAAATTAGACAGGCGTCCAAATTTGAGATTTTTGTTTTCCAATCACCGTGGCTTTGTGAGACGCAGAGTAAGTGACTGTCATTTATTTAGAATTCAAGGCACACTTAACCAGCATGGCTACCACAGCATTCTGCAGCAATACACCATCCCATCTGGTTTGCGTTTAGTGGGACTATCATTTGATTTTCAACAGGACAATAACCCAACACATCACCAGGCAGTGTAAGGACTATTTGACCACAATCACCTGAACTCAACCCAATTGAGATGGTTTGGGATGAGTTGGATCGCAAAGTGAAGGAAAAGTGCTCAGCATATGTGGGAACTCCTGGTTGAGAGAATACCAAGAGTGTGCAAAGCTGTCATCAAGGCAAAGGGTGGCTACTTTGAGGAATCTAAAATATTTTAATTGTTTAACACTTTTTTGCTTACTACATGATTCCATATGTGTTATTTCACAGTTTTCATGTCTTCATTATTATTCTACAATGTAGAAAATAGTCATGTCACATCTAATCCCGCTCCTCCCCTCCAGTGTTCGATGTCGCCGGTTTACTAACCACTCGTCCTGGCTTTCATCATTACATGAACCTGTGCTTCATCAATAGGCACACCTGGACTCCATCACTTCACTGATTACCTCCCCTATATCTTTCACTCCCTTAGTTCTGTTCCGAAGGCAGTATTGACTATGTGTTTCATGTCTGTACGCTACTCCTGTATCTTGTGTTGTTCCGTTTATTATTAAACTCACCACCTGCACTTGATTCCTGACTTCCAGCGTCCACATTACAGAACACTGCCTCGCCAAATGGAAGCAGCAGGAAATCAGGACATCTCCCAGACGGTTGATGATCAGGGATACCTACTTCGTAAGCACCATGACCAGCTGGCGCAACTGGGGACGGCTATGGAAGAGGTTCTTCTCAGTCTTCAAAGTCTAGAACATGCCCTAGAGGCGTTGCCTTCCACTAGCGGAGGATACTCTGCCACTAGTCGACCCAGCACATCAGTCCATGTAGCAGTCTGCCCAGGTTAGCGATGCCCGTTTGTCCCTCCTGGATAAATATGACGGAACCCCAACTAAATGCTGTGGCTTCCTACTCCAGTGCTCCCTCTATTTTACGCATCAGACGGGAGTTCCCACCACCGAGAGGTCCAAGGCTCCCACCAGTTATTTCTCTACTGACTGGGCGGGCGTTGGAGTGGGCTATCTGTCTGGGAGAGATGAGAGGAGGAGCTGACTTCATATGAGGGGTTTATGGCTCTGTTCATAGGTATTTTTGATCATCCACCGGAGGGCAGAGAGGGGGGTGAGTGCCTACTCCAACTACGGCAGGATGACCAGACCACTGCCGAGTACACGCTCACTTTCCGGAAAGTAGCAGCATCCAGCAGATGGAATGAGCCTGTGCTCAGTATGCTTATCCAAATAGGACTGCGCGAGTAGGTCCAAACAGAACTGGCATGTCGGGACGCAATCATCGTGATGGCCATCCGGTTGGACAATCCAATTCGGAGGCGTCGGTACCCACACCCCTTCTCTCCCTCCCTCAGTGAACACTCTGTAGCAGAGCCTGAACCTACGGAGGTAGGGGTCACACGCCTACTTAGGATCCATTTGATCTTCCACCTCCTGGGACAGGTGTGAGTATCCCATCTTCATCAGTTTAAACCCTTTTAATTGTCAATCACACTGTCACTTTTGTACTGTTTCTACAGGGCTAGTGGATTCCGGTTCCGCAGGGAACTTTATTGACCAGACCCTCTCTGAACATCCCCTCATACCTGCTCTCCTCTCCGTTTCCGGCTCAAGCCCTTGATAATTGGCCACTAGGATCTGGAACCATCACACACAACACCACACCACTCACCCTCACTGTAGAGTCCATTCATCAGGAAGACATCCCCTTCATCACTAGTGCACCAGCTCACAAGAGCATACACTGCATCCTATGGCTGGTCATAACCCCACCATCTCATGGTCGAGGATGAGAATCATGGACTGGTCACCAGAATGCCGGAGGACCTGTTTTCCTGTTCCCTCTCATGTCGTAGCCTCTGCCTTCTTGGACGTAGATGTAGACATTTGCCAGGCTCTGGGGAGGGAACCCATCTCCACTACCTGTCCTCCTGAGCGCATCTACATTCCCATGGGGATAAGGGAGCGACTGTTGACCTGAGCACACACAGTTGTCCTTGCTGGACATCCTGGTATCACCCGTACTACACAATCACTCTCCGAAAAGTATTGGTGGCCCACAGGACGTTACTCGCTAGATCAACTCCTGTTCTGTGTATGCCGAAACTAAGTCTCCCCGGCACACTCCTACAGGAAAACTCATTCCCCTTCCCGTGCCTCAGCATCCTTGTTCTCATCTGTCCATTGACTTTGTTACCGATCTCCCCTCCTTTGACTGTTTCACCACAGTTATGGTTATGGACAGATTTTCTAAATCATGCCAGTTTATTCCTCTCTCTGATCTCCCTACCTCTCTCCAGGTTGCTGAGGCACTTTTCCAGCAGGTCTTCTGGCGCTATGGCCTTCCAGAGGACATCGTCTCTGACCATGGCCCCCAATTCACGTCACAGGTATGCAGGGATTTCGTAGAGAAACTGGGGAGTCATGGTCAGCCTCACTTCCGTGTACCGGCCTCAGTTCAACGGGCAGGTGGAGAGGATAAACCAGGAGCTGGGGAGGTTCCTGAGAGTCACTGCCAGGACCGGCAAGGGGAGTGGGCCCGATTCCTTCCCTGGGTGGAATACACCCAGAATTCATTACATCACTCTTCCACCGAGCTTACCCCCCTCCAGTGTGTCCTGGGTTATCAGCTTGCCCTGGCTCCGTGGACTCTGAGCCAGACCAAGGCCCCTGCATTGGACAAATGGTTCCCGGCGTGCAGAGGTGGTTTGGAGTGATGCACATGTGAAGCTCCAGTGTGCCGTCCGTCGCCAGAAGGAGCGATTGCCCCTGCAGTAAGGCGCCCGTGTTCCATCCTGGTGATTGTGTCTGGCTCTCTACCAGGAACCTCACTCCGCCTGCCCAACAAGAGGCTGAGCCCTTGGTTTGTGGGGCCGTTCCTGGTTCTCCGGAGGATTGACGAGGTGACGTATAGGCTTTGTTTCATGCCACCCTTCTCAGGCCGGTGGTTCCTGTCCCCCTGGTTGATGCTGTCCCCCACGACACCCCCGGATGCTGAGGGGGATCATGCCTATGCCGTCAGATCCCTACTGAACTCCAGACGTTGTGGGGGTTGGCTCCAGTACCTGGTGGAC